>NC_058134.1:307784722-307808880 GCF_016433145.1 Gracilinanus agilis
AGAGGGAGAGAGAGAGGGAGAGGGAGAGGGAGAGAGAGCAAGCACAGAAGACAAACCATAATAAGGAATTTGAGTGAGATAATTGTGTGCTGGACAATGCTGTCTGTAGACTCTCAGGGAGGGGGAAGGGAGATATCATTGTGGCCCATCCTGGCAAACAAAGACTTCCTGGGAAGAAATCAGGGCCTTTGAAACGATTGCTTGAAAGCTACCACCAGCCCTGTCCACCAAGACGCCAACTTTGGCCACCCTCGCCTTGAATGGGAGGCCTCTTTTTGTGTTGTGAGAAGGCAGTTGGCAAGAGTAGAGGCTAATGAGGCTAAGGTCACCAGTTCAAAGCCTGGAAGGGCCAATTAGTTTAACTTACTCCCTAGTCATCGAGTAGCCTCTTCTTCCAGCCACAGGTCTCCAAAATGAACCCTGAGCCAAGAAGGGGCTAAGGAAGAAATGTAACCTGTGCTAAGGGTCAGAAAACCCAGCAACATGAGATTCTAGATTCTAGAATCTAGAAGGAGCACTGGATCCTGGCTGGGGAACTTGGGGTCAAATTGCATCTTGAATATTACTGCCTGTGTCACTTTGGACAAGTCATGAGACAGGCAAGTGGCATCACAGTGTAGAGAGTACTGGGTGTGACTGGGCAAATCATTTAATATCAGTTTCCTTATCTATAAAATGAGGAGGATGATAATAGTGCCTACCTCCCAGGATTATTGTGAGGATCAAATGAGATAATATTTGTAAACTCCTTCATGCAGTGCCTGGCACATAGTAGGTACTATATAAATGCTAGATATCATTATTTACCTCTTCTCAGCTTTACTTCCCAGCCTTGTAACATGGACAAATTTGGACCACTGTGGATAGTTTTGAAGGTTTCTTCTTGTGCTAAATCACTCCAGTAGAATGTCAATTCCTCACAGGCTGTTTTGCTTTTCTCTTTGCATCTCCAGTGCTAGCACATAGTAGGTGCTGAGGAGATACTTGCTGAATTGAAGGAAATCTTATAAACTTGCAGTTCAATTGATTTTGATGATGAAAACATATCCTTAAAATGGCACTTTGCAAATGCAAGACACTTTCACCTAAATAATTCCATTTGATACTCAAAACAACCCTGGATACTAATTTTAATACAATTTTGCAAATGGGAAAACTGAGACTCGGGTAGAATATTGTAACATAAAGTGTTGTATTTGGAGTCAGAGGCCCTGGGTTAAAATCCCAGCTCTACACCCTCCATGACACCAGGCCAGCCACCTCTCCCTTTGGGTCTCCATTTTCTCCTCTGGAAAATGAAGGGATTGGACTAGATGATCACTGAGGTCCCTTCAAGCTCTAAATTCAGAATTGGACATTGATAGCAAATCAAGGTTTACCGAGTGACTTCACCAAAGTCAGACAGCTTGTAAGTGATAGAACTGAGAGGTAAGTGCAGCTCTATAGAAAACAAATCTAAGCCCCTCTCTATGGCTGTCTTGAAGGGATTGGGTTCACTCTTTATTAACTGCTGTGTGTGTGTGTGTGTGTGTGTGTGTGTGTGTGTGTGTCACTGTTCCGGTGGTCAGAGGCAGGGTTAGGGGTCCCCTCTGTGTCATCATTGTAAGCCCTTTGCCACAAGCTCCTTGGCTCTGAAAAATGGACTTTCAGAAGAAATAATGGCAGCAAAACTCAGGAAAGATTCTGTATAAGCTCTACAGGCCAGATTTCATGTCTGGCCACTTGGGACAGATTGATGGAAGAAGAAAAGCATGAAATCTAATGACTGGTTTTGTTTTAAAAACTTGAATCTGGGAGCTGACTAGAAGGACCCAAAAGTCCTTCCAGAAAGTCAGAGCTGAGAAAGTCCTTAGAACAGAGAAGGTCAGAGCTAGGAGGAACCCGCAGCACAGAATTTAGAAACTGACCCATTATGACTGAAAGGGCTGCCATCTTCCCAGGCACCCCTGCTCAAATCATCTTGGATTCCCTTCCTCTCTTAACCCCACTCATCCTCAGAGCCAGCTTGTGGCCATGTCCTCTCTCTTCTACCTTCAAAAATCTCTTCTACACTCCACCCTAACCCACCCAACTCCATTGCTGCGGCCCTCGTCACCCACCAGTTCATATGGTCTCTCCACCTTGAATTTCTACACCTTTAATTCAGTCTCCACTCACCTGCCAAGGGATCTCCTTACAGTGAAGGCTGACCAATCACCACTACCACATGCACCCCCACTCCCTAAGTCCAGTGGCTCCCTACTTCCTCTAGGACCAGTTCCTCCTGCCTCTCCAACTGCTCCTCCTCCATCTGTTTTGCTGATTCCTCCAACCACAGGTATCCGTCAGGGCTCTGTCCTCGGCCCTCTCCTCTTCTCCCTCCAGACTATTTCCTTTGGTAATCATCTCATCAGCTCCCATGGATCTCCTCTACTCTCACACCTCTAACTGCTGTTCAGACATCATGAACTGGATGTCCAGTAGACATCTTAAAATCAACATGTCCAGTATAGAACTCATGATCTTTCCCCTTAAACCCACCCCTCCTCCTACCTTCCCTATTAATGTAGACCTTCAGACTCCCAATCCAGGAGCTATCCTGGATTCCTCGCCACCTCCCTCCACCCACCCATATCCAAGCTATTGGCACACAGTGGGCATACAATAAACATTTATTGACTTTTACAAGTCCTGTTTGGATTTCAAAGCTCTTCCTACCATGGCCCTTTCAAGTCTTTTTAGTATAGTCTGGGGACTCTGGCCTCCTTGCTGTTCTTGCACAAGACAATCCATCTCCTGTCTCTGGTCTTTGCCCTGGCTATGCCCCAAGCCTCAAAGGATCTCCTTCCTCACCTCTGCCTCCTGGCTTCCTTTGAGTCTCAGCTAAAACCCAGCTCCTACAGGAAACCTTTTTTGTCTTCCCTCTCCCCCTACTCTCCAATGCCCCTCCCTGGGAGACTGGCACCACTTCACTTGGTTTGGATCTCCCATGCCCACAGTTATCTGCTACATCTTATCTCCCCCATTTGAGTGTGAGCTCCCTGAGGGCAGGAACTGCATTTCTTGCCTTTCTTTGCACTCCCAGCTCTTAGTACAATATCTGACACATAGTAGGTGCTCAATGACTAAATCCTTGTTGACCTGATTTGATACATAGAATTACAGAGAATTGCTGGGAGAGGGGCCTTAGAACCTGGAATGGCAGAATGGGAGGAAACCTTAGAACATGCAGTATCAGCTCTGGGAGAGGCCTTTGAGAGGTTCTAGTCCAGTCTGACTTTACAGAGGAGTAAAGGGGGCAGCAGAGAAGGCCCTGTGTAGGTCTCCTCTTGGCTGGCTCCTTCTCAGACTCTGCTTTGAACTAAAACCTCACGCGGGTCCAGCAGCTTACTCGCAAGAGCCATCCTTTGCCTCCCGCCACAGAAGAAGCAAACCAAACAAAGAACGGCTCGTGATGGGGTCTTAGCCAGGGGTTTTCCCCATCTACTCTTCTCGATGAAAATGGCAAGAGCATAAACCCACAAACCGAGCCGCCAAACCTCCCTAAGTGTGCTGAGGTGCCTACCCACAATGCCCTGGGTACCAGAACTGGGGACAGTTGGAGGGCTTTGGGCGGAGGGTTCTATTTCAAGAATGCTTCTTTCTGCCTCATAGAATAAGGAGTTTTTTTCCTGTGGTGGGGAGGTTTTTAATCTAGCGTAATGAGCCAGAGCTTCCTTTATTATTTCATTTTCTTACTATTTTAGGACACTTTCCCCAGTGCTCCATTCTTTTTCACCCTCCATCTCCCATATCATATTTCCTCCTCGCCTCCACACCGTCATGCACACATGTAAAACGCTGCCCTCATGGATGGGTCACTGAACCTCGCCTCCCATGCAGATGGGAAGAGATGCCTGAATGGCCCCTTTTCTGATGCGCTGCCCTTCGCTCTGAGCTTCCCGCCCATTGACTCGGGCCCCATTAGCCAATCTGTGACGTGAACGTCCATTTCCTCATTCGAGTCGTCCTCTGCTGCCTCCAGAGAGGTGGACGGAGGGTGCGGGTGAGCCTTCACCATTGGAATCCAGGCCCCGGTGAGCCCTCGTCATTTAAGTGAAGAAGCCTGAAATACGGACTTTCGCTGTCTGTCCCAGGACCAGCGAGGCTGGAGGATGGATTTCTAATTCTCGGTCTCCCGTTGAAGTCATCAGCCCGAGCCTCTCACTGGCCACCCTCTCTGGTGAGGGAGGAGGATGCTCATAGACTAGATGGGAACCGAGAGAGCACTTGTCCAACCCCGGAAAGAGGAAAGCCCGGGGGGGAAGCTGCCTGCTCCAGGGCAAAGGAAGCGACCGAGCTGGATGCCAGGCAAGTCTTCTGGCTCCAAGCCCACTGGGCTTCCCATTTCAAGAGGTCTCCTGCTAACAAAATCAGAGACCAGAGGATGTAGTTCTAGAGTGAGGCCATCTAGGCCAAGCCCCTTGTTTCACAGAGGAGCAAACGAGCTCCCTGGTCCTGGCTCCTGATCATACATCTAAGAATCAACATAATGTAGTGGTTCCGAGGCATAAGAGTGGTGAGGGCTAGGCCATGGGGGTGAAGTGACTTGCCCAGGGTCACACAGCCGGGAAGTGTCTGAGGCCAGATTTGAACCCAGGACCTCCCATTGCTAAGCCTGGCTCTCAGTCCACTGAGTCACCCAGATGTTCTCTAGCTTGTGCTCTTTCTACTCTACCAAGCTGCGTTATGCTTGCAACAGGGGATTCATTTGGTAGGGACCCGGCGCCTCAAAGTAGAGTCTTTCTTACTGAAGGAGCCCAAATGCAGTTTGAGCACTAATTATGGCCCCCGGAATTAGAGGGGGATGGGTTTCTCAACCATTAATAACAACCAAAGCAATAATAACAATGTCTAGCATTTATCCAGTTATTTATCTATATGCCAGGCAATGCACTTCACAACTGTTGTCTCCTTTGACCCTCACAACTACTGTTATTACCCTCATTTTACAAGTGAAGAAACTGAGGCAAACAGGTTACAAAGAGCAAGTAAGAGACTTGCCCAGGGTCACACAACTACTTGGTGTCTGAGACTAAATGTGAACTCAGATCTTCCAGACTCCAAACCTGGTTCTCTCCCCACCGAGCCACTCTGTGCCTGACCGTATCCCAAGGCCACCTCTGGGTAGGAATTCTGCTGGAATGATCAGAATGGACTATTTCCACAAGTTGGCAAAAGCTCTTTGGAATTCTTGGGCCTGCTGTGGGCTTCTTCAGTGGAGCTTTAGTGACCACCCTGTTCAAGGGACCCTGATCATTTCTTGGAGAGATTTCTGCAGTTGGCATAGAGATCCCCATGTGCGGGGTGGAAGTGAGGTCAGACTCGGTGGCCTCTGGAGTCCCCTCCAGAGCTAAACCATTGAATCTAGTCATCGTACAGATGAGAAAACCAGAAACAGGAAGATGCTTGTCCAAAGTCACACAGTACTAAATGTCACGGGTAGGATTTGAACCCAGCTTCTCTGCCTCCACATCCAGCCCAGTCGCTTTAGTTTTCCGTTAACCTCATTAAGGTCCCACAGATTGGCCCACGTCCCCCAATTTCTAAAAGGTCTGGCTGATGCTTTCACCTTTCACATCTTGACCATTGACAGATAATCTCCTCTCTGCACAACCCAGTCAGCCATTCTATCCCCCCCCCCAAGGGCAAGGCCAGAGTTCTGTCTCCTCACTCGGCTCTGGGGCTAATGTCCGTCTTTCCGACGACCCAGACCTGTTTCACAGCCCCACAAGCCACTCCGTGCTCTCTTCCTTGCCGCTGCTGTGGGCATCGCGTTGCTGCCAGCTTCCTGGCCCAATCCACACTGGCACTGATGGAAACCAGGGGTCTGGGCCAAGTTCATGGCCTATTAGCAGCCTGTCGCAGCAATGGGAAGACTGGAGGGTGTGGATTCGAATCTTGGCTCTGCTCCAGTTGACCTGTTTCTCATCTGGGAAGGGGATGATGGCTGTGGCTCTTTCCATCCCTGGGTCCTTGTGAGGAGAGCACTTTGCCCATCTTAGCTCACAGCAGAAGTGGGAGCCCTTCTTCATCGCCCTAACCATCTGCCTTACCGGCCTTCCAGGCTCCTCGCAGGCTGAGGCCAACCTCCCTGTTCAGCCTTCTTGCCATTCGCTCCCTCGCTTGCATGCCCCTCTTACCCAGGCCCCAGAAACTGCACCCCTCTCTGCCCTCTAACTCCCTGCCTTGGTCCCTGCCGGTCCCTCGTCCTCTCTTCCTCACCTTCTTCTCTTACAAAACGCTCATCCATTCCTTAAAGCCCAGCCCAAAGGCTGCCTCCTCCTCCAGGAAGCCTCCCTAGAGTCTATGGATGACAGACTCTGTGCGCCCCTTCCTGAATCCTGGGGGCTGCTCTATCTGATGGAGAGAAAAGAACTTTGCAAACTGGAGAGCCATAGGGCAGTGGGAGCTGGGATCTCACCTAAGGGCCAGCCCAGAGTCTGTAGACAGTAAGTGGGGGAAGGGAGGGAGAGAGGGACGACTTTCCAGGCCTGGGGAGCAAATGGATGCTACGTGTGGGGAGCAGCGAGCAGTCCAAGGCTGCCGACGGTAGAGTATACGGGCCGGGGCTCGAGGGCAGAAGTACTGGAAAGAGAGAAGGGAGCCAGGCGTGAAGGGCCGTCGGGGGGGAGCATTCTTATTTTAGTCACGTTAAGTCACGTTAGCAGGGTAGGCTGGCGTTTAGAGGAACCGGAGGCAGAGACCAACCCCGGCCATGGCCAGGCACTGCACCAAGATGGCGGCCGTGCGAGTAAAGAGAAGCAGACACGGATGAGACGTTGGAGGGGGAGCGATGACCACGTTTGGTGACTGACTGGACAGTGAGAGGAAGACGCCAAGGCCATTGGGAAGATGCTGGGGCCTGCACGATGCAAGGAAGCTGGGGAAGGGGGAGGGTTTAGGGAGGAAGATGAGTTCAAAAAGCAGTTGGCCACGACTGCCTGGAGCTTGAGAGAAAGGTTCAAGCTGGAGGTCAGCTCCAGGCATCATCTTCACTGAGATTATCGGAGCCCATAAGATTGGGAAGTGAGAGCACAGTGTGTGGGAGGGCGAGGAGAGGAGAGTGGGAGACTTTGGGAGGTAGTGAGCTGCCTGGCCATCCTTCAGCCCTTAGCGGGGACGTGGTCAAGAGCATCTTCATCAGGTACAGGCCAGACTAGATGACCTCTAGGCCCCTCCCGCTCTGAAATTCGGTGGTTCTGCAGGCAATGAGGGCCACTGAAGGGCCTCGGGAGTGAGTTCCACGTGGCACCATGGAAAGAATGATGGGTTGGAGCCTCGGAGGGCCTCACACACACAGTCTAGGCCTGCCCTCTCCAGGCCTCCATTTCCTTCATGTATGAAATGGGGGGGCTGGCCTTGGGGAGCGCCAAGGCCCTCCCCGCAAAGCTAAGTCTGCGAGCCCCCGGCCCCTCCGTGAGTGAGGAAGCGCACTCCGGCATCTGGAGGTGGGAAGAGCCCGGAGTCACGGAAGCCAATCGAAAGGCTCCAGCAATCGTCCAGGCAGGCAGAGAGGGCAGGGCCGGGACGGCGGACGCCCGTCCATTCCAGAGACCGTGTGACAAACATTGTTCCAAGCGACTGCCCTCCGAGACGCCCTGACAGAGAAGCTGGGGCTTTGGTTACTCCGGCTGGCCCTCTTCCCAGCTCTCCCAACGGCGGGCCTGGGAGGAGGGCACAACGTGCACGACCATCCCGAAGTCCAGAGAGGGTGGCGGCCGGCCCAACCTCACCCAGCAGGAAGGCATCGGACGTGAGCTTCGGACCGGCCCTCTTTTGCTGACAGCGCAACCCGTCTGGGGACACAGCGAGGCCTTCAGGAGGCAGGAGCCCTTTTCAGTAGCTGTCCAAAGCCTGCTCTGAGTTTATTTTCTTAGGGATAATGGCCTTCTCTGGGTCACATTCCTCCCATAGAAAAGCAAATACAGAGAATGTAATAAAAGGCAATTCTAAAGGAAACCTGAAAGTGGCTGCCAGTGAACAGGCCTGGCAGGAGAACCACAGGGAGCTGGCTGGGGGCTCTCCAGAGGATTTGCAAGGCCCCCTGGAAATGCAAAGAATGATGTCCTCTGGGGGTGGGAGGAATTTCACAGCATTTTCACAGCCTGGATCTCAAGAGGTCCTCACAGCATCCAAGATGTTCAGTAGATGGGACTGATATTATTCTTCTTTTCTGACAGATGAGGAAACTGAGGCCTAGAGAGGCTAGTGACTTACTCGATTACATTTTTTGTAGATTCAGAATTGGAAGGAACCTTAGAGACCAGCTTGTCTAATTCCCTCATTTTACAAAAAAGAAAACTGCGTCCCAGCCAGGGGCGGTCACTGGGCCAGACTCACAAAGCAAGTGTGTTGTAGAGCCAGGACTTGAATCCAAGTCTCCAAATCCTAGTTCTGGGTCCAAGTCACGGGACCAAAGACATAGGCCTGGGAGGTCTGAAGTCAACTAGTCCTAGGGGCCAAGAATGCTCGAGTGGGATGGCCTATCAGCTCCCTCATTTTCTAGATGAAGACACCGAGGTCTCAAGATGGTGATGTCCCTAAGAGCAGACGCTGAGCTGGGGACAGAGCAAGGGCTGTGCAGAACCTGGTGTCCAGGGCCGGGTCTGCTGCTCCACAGTGCTCTCTGCTCATGGAGGGGTTGTTGGAAAGGGGGCACATCGGCGACTTGGTAGGGGAAGAAGAAACAGCAATCAGGGAAGAATGACAGACACAAAGCTGTAGAATCTCTCCGCTGGAAGGGACCTTGGGCCATCTAGCCTAGCCTCTGCCTGCAAACAATTCTCCCTACACCCCCCCACTCACTCCCCACAAGGGTTCCTGCCCCTCTGCCTAAGGAGTTCTGAGGAATGTGGGGAACCTCTGCACCACTGCAGGCCCCTTCTCAGGCCACTCTAGGACCACTCAAATGGTGGAGGACGTGTTCCTTACACCCAGCCTCAGTTTACTTTCTGGAGACTTCCCTCTCTCCATCGCTCCCCAGTCTGTCCTCTGAGACAAGCAGGAAAAGTCCAATCCCTCTTCTGCAGGAAAGCCTTTATTAAGACCCTCTCGAGCATATAAAATAGTCCCCATCTTCATGGAGTTTCTAGGCTCCCTTCTGAGAACAGAGGAGAAAACTGAGAATTAAATACACAGTCCCAGAGTTGTCCTCTGGACCAGAATTCTGTCATTGGGCCTCCCTGCCATGGGCCTGTCAGTGGGCCTTCTGGGTCATCGGGCCAGCACCAGCCCAGAGGGCCATCACCCAGACTTGCTAGACAGGACCACGGTCCCCCCCAACCCACGCCAGGCAGGAAGGAAGCCCCCTCGACTGATTTTAGTCTCATCTTATTCTTGACTGATGTCTCCCTGATGTTCTCAAGCTTCTGTCTTCAGGGGCCCATGGACGGATCTGGGTTGTTTGGTTTAGAGAAATGTCCATCAATAGTGGCCTGAGGTGGGCAGCTGGGTGGCTTAGTCAATAGAGAGCCAGGCCTAGAGATGGGAGGTACTGAGACCAAATCTGGCCTCAGATATGTCCTAGAGGTGTGACTCGCCCCAATATTATGCAGTATTGATTCTAAGATGGAAGTGAAGGTTTAAAAAAAAGTGACCCGACGGCTGTCTTCACAGATTGAAGGGCTGGCACATGAAAGAGGGAAGAGGGGAAGAGGCCTGTTCTCCTTGGCCCAGAAGGACACAGCTGGGTGAATGAGGGAGTAGAAGGAGATGGACCAGAGACAAGACTGGCCGGGTACGGTACCCGAGAGGGCAGATCCAGGAGCAAGGGGGAAGTTCAAGGAAGGCAGATTTCGACCAGATGGAAGGATAATCAGAAGTGTCCAAAGGCTGGGGGTATTCCGGCCCAGGCTGTATGACCCCTTGCCTGGAATCGTGGCATAAAGAAAAGAACACAAGATCTAGAGGCGGGGGTCACGAGTTTGAAACCCAACTCAGCAACTCAGAGCTAGGCGACCTTGGGGAAGTCACTACAACCCTGGGCCTCAGTTTCCTTAGCTGTAAAAAGAAAAGGCAGGGGTGTAACTAAATGGCTCCCAATCAAGGATCTTGCGTGGTAGAGGGGATTCCAGCTCAAGCGAGGTGGGACTTAGTGGCCAACAAGGTTTCTCGAGGGGCTGAGATTTTGAGAAAATTGCCCGGCCCCCTCTCATCCTGCCCCCGCCCCTGCCTTCCCAAACTCTTCCTGGCCTCCTGAGGGGGGAAATGCCATTACCTTATCAAGAGTTCAAATGCAGAGATGAAAATGCCCTAATGAGGCCTCGGTCCAGCTACACTAACAATGCTAATTGGTTTGAAGATTTCTGTTTTTATGTCTAACTGAAGGGATTCCTGAGTATGTGATTAGGGCTGTTCCCCCCCCCCCCCACACACACACACACTCCTAATAACAGAGTCCATAATCCCCCCTCATTTAAGTGGTGGACAATCAGCCACCGGGTAGATATTAAAAAGGTAAGAAGCTCCTCTTTAATCTGCTGGAGATGCCGGTTCCTAAATGGCGCCCCCCCCCAAAGCAGCATTCAAGGCTTTCCAGGTGGAGCCCCCAGACCCAACGGAGGCTCCCCTTCTTCTCCCCATCTGAACAGCAACATCGGGGAACAAACCACATCGTCGGGGAATCTTCTTGCCGAAAACGAACAAAACAAGAACCCCCAAGTAAGGAACATGGCGGGCGAGCGAGGGTAATTCAGGCTCCTGAGTTCAGACTAAACAACTATTATCAAAAGGGCTGCAGTTATTTAAACAAGCCATTTAAGGGCTGGCCTCGGCCGCTGGCCCTTCGTGAGAGGGGCTGGTTCTGATTATCAGCGAGGGCTTTTCATTAAGATTAGTAAGGCCTAATTCCAGCTATAATTTGGCTCCGTAATTTGGCTTCTTTCGTTAGCAAATGTCTAGAAAAACGAGGCAATTAAGTTTAAATGAGTTGAAGAGTTTCAAGGGCAGATGAACTCCCTCCCCCATTCCCCTTTAATAACAGAATCCGAAGAAGCCAACCCGGAGGGGTTAATGCAGACCAGAGCTGGACAGCCAGCTGGGCTAGGAGCGAGACCTGGCCTTGTTTGTGGGCACCGAGCGGGGGGAGAGGGGCTCCGGCCTCCTCTCCTGACGAGGATGGGGCATTCCTAGGGTCACTGGCACTGGAATCATTCATTAAGATGATGAATTATGATTAGATACGCAATGTGGCCCTAGAGACAGGAAGCCCAGGTCTGCGAACTCTGTGACCATGGGCGAGGCAAGTCGCTCTCCAACTCATTAAAACTACAGAAGAGTTGTCCTGGCCTTCGGACTCACGGATCCTTGGTTTGACCATCGTCATCATCATCACCAGCAACAGAGGCCCCAAGGGATAGTGGGGAGAGGCCTCTGTTCATAGGGAGCAAAATACTCTGACCCAAGGGAGGCAAACCGTCTAGGGGACAAGAGCTGGCAGGAGGAGACCTGAGTTGGGATGCTGCCTCCCCTGCTGCCCACCTTGGCGTCCTCATCCATGACCTTTCCCCTCCCCGGCACCATTTTATCTTCAGTAAAATCAGGAGATGGGAGGAGATGCTCCCAAAGTTATGAACCCTAAGTTCTGCCACGAACTTAGTGTGTAAGTTTGCCCAAGCCTCAAGTCCTTCTTCTATAAAGCACAGATAATCCTACCCGCCCTCCCTCCCCCATGGAACATACGTGTGGAAAATGCTCTGCCGACTGTGATAGAAGTGGGACCCACTAGAGGAGAAGACGAGGTCCTCCAGGGCTCATTTTGTCTTTGTGTCCCCAGGGCCTCCCACAAGCGGACCCTCATCCAATCCTCCCAGAATCACCATTTCAATAGCAGCCCGTCATGGGGATCAGAGATCTGGAGATCAAGGAGCTGAGGCCATAATCTCCAGTTCCCAGATGGCAGCTTCCTAACTCTCCCAGCCCACATTGTCCTTTCCAAGGGGACTCGTCCCTGGACCTGCCCGGCTCCCCAACACCCACAGCAGTTTGCTCCAACAGCACTTTCCCAGTGTTCTGGGCACCACCCTCACCCTCTACCATCCACTTCAATGAAGGCATGTTCAGAATTGGTCCCAAACTCAAAAATGCCTAGTAATAGCTCTGGCCACACTCTACAGTTGAAGGAACTTATGGTGCTTGGCCTAGAGAAAGGTCTCAGAGAAGACACCGGTACTGTCCTCATATTTATGAAGAGAGCCTGTTCCATGGAAGGAATCAACTTATCTTACTTGGCCCCAGAGGTGAGAACCATGAGACTGGGGGGCAGAGGACAGAGATGCAGAGAACAAGGTCTTATCTAAGGGCAGCCAAGAACTTTCTAGGGATAAAACGGACCTACAATTTGGAGGCCCTGTCTCAAAAGGCAGTGAATACCTCATCGCTGAAGGTGGGCTAGTCCAAGGAGAGGCCAGCTCCTCAGAAGGTGTGAAGGGGATTTGTGCTCTGGAGGACCAGAGATTTAGAGCTAGAGAAGCCCCTTTAATGGAGAGTAAGACTGACAAACATTGACTTGGTCAGGGCCTGAGACACGATTAGAAGCATGGTCTTCCTGCCTCCGAGGCCAGCAGCCATCATGCCAAGCCGTCTACTTCTTCAGGCAAGGAGGATGCTGGATCATTTCTCTGTTCTCTTCCAACTCAAGGATTTTCTGATTCTGTGACTGTCAGAGCTAGAAGAGATCTCGGTGACCAGCTGGTCTAATCCTAAACTAAGACCAGGTCACGGTGAATTAATAAACAGCAGAACTGGGACCACAATTGTAGGCTTTAGGACTCAGAGGCAACATTGGATTTAGAGACCAGAGAGAACTTTCATGGAGACAACGAAGGACCCAATGAGCTCCAGCCTCCATTCCTAGGTCAGTGTTTTGGGTTCCATTAATGAATAACTTGTGTTGAACTATCAAACCATGGGGAGTAAGCAATAGAAGTAGAATTCAAACTTGGGTCCTCTAACTGCAGAACCAGGGCTCTTTCCAGCTGTAGTCTAATAGCATGAGCCCAGTACAGTGACCATTGACAGTCCATGGGTTTGAGCAACCACAGTCTAAATATTATAACTTGCATACAAAATGGCTCTCTTGTCATTGGAGGAGGTTAACACATGAGGCAAAGCAAAACAAAGGCAATGGGGGGGGGGCTTCCTGGAGCAAAGTTTGGGGACATGTAGCTCTTGGGCATGGCCACAAGATGGAGCAGGCAGAGTAGGATCTCCCCTGGGCATCTTGGAGCCAAGCCATAATTAGTCTAGGTCTGGGATCCAGACATCCATCGTAGACGCCCAAGAGACTGGCCAAAGCTGAGCTGGTTGGCAAGCCTGGCTGGCATGCTGGTGGTCCATGATACCAGTGTTCCTTCTATTCCAATGTTCTCTAGACTTGTTTATAGAAAATAAACAGTCCTGCCTCTGGCACAGTCTGCCACGTGGCCCTGGGCAAATCACTTTGCCTCTGATTGCCCCAGGTACTCCCTGAAGCTCAGAAAAGGGGCAGAGCTGCATTAGAGGAGAGAGCGTTCTCACCAGGGAACTCTCTACATCAATGAAATTACAAGAGCGGGCCCCAACCATAGAGAAGATAATCAGGATCATTTTTAATAACGATAACCAACATTTATCTGGAATGTTATGGTTTCCAAAACTCTGTCCTACATTATTTCATTTGATTTCACATCTCTGTGAGACAGGAAGGACTGGCTATTAAGGCCATTTTATAGAGGAGAAGACAGAGTCCAGACCAGTAAAATGATTTCTCCTAAGTCATATCAGTTCATAAGTGTCCTTGAACCCGGGCCTCCTGTCCTAAAGTCCAGGGCTCTTTCTGCTCCCCCACAAGACCTCTTTTTCTCATTGGGGGCATATCATTCTCTCTGATCTGGGTCCCAGCTTCCTGCCTCCAACAAGCCATCTTATCTCCCCTACTTTGAGCAGGAAAAAGGAGATCATATTCTAGCAGTACCTTGGACTGGTAATCCTGATCATTCCCAAGTTTTCTCCTTTGGAGCTCCTTGGGGCCCTGGGTGAGAGGTAGAGCCAGACAAGTGCTAGCCTCATTTGAGAGATCCCAGAGTCTCAGAAGGCACGTGGTGTGGCCTCTCTCTGAAGAAGAGGCCTCATTGCCACATCCCCACAAATGATCCTCTGTCCTTGGCCTGAAGACCTCCCATGAGGGAGGACTCCCCTCCTTCCACAGCAGTCTATTCCCTTTTGGTCAGCTCTCCTTCTTTGGCAGTTTTCTTGGACTGAGCCTAAATCTGCTTCTTTAGGCAGCATCCACCACCACCACCCCCCACCCCCACCACCCCCCCACACACTGCCCCTAGCTCTGGTCTGCGGAGCCAAGGAGATACACTGGATTCTGAGTCAGAGGACCTGGGTTCAAACCCAGTGTGGACACTGGATGACTTGTCTGGCTCTCAGTCTCCCCATCTCTGAAATGAGAGGTTCCAAGATGGCTCCTAAGGTCCCATCCAGCCCTCCATTTATGATGTTGCCATCTAAGTTTATTGTCTTGTCAGTACTTGGAGCCAGCTCCATCCCCCAAGTCTTATCTTGTCCAGGCAGAACATTTCCAGCTCCATCCACTGCTTTTCACCCAGCATGGGCTCAAGGCTCTCTGATATGCTGGTTGCCCTTTTCGGCATGCTCTCCTCCATCTGGGTCTGTGCCCACCGATGAAATAGTGGAGGATGGAGTTTTGAAGACTTTGAAGTTCTAGATAAATGTTGGTTGTCCTAAGAGGGCAGGGCTCTAGGCCTTCTCTAACCTTGCCACCCAGACCTAGAGCAAAGCTGCCTGACCTTTGGCTGCAAACATCCCCTTGTCAGATGGATGAGAGTAGCACTTGGTGGACAGAGCCTGACGGTCTTCCCTGAGACCCCCAAACTGCCCAAAGCTTCGGAGGCCCACTTGGCTCTGACCAAAAATAACTCAAGAAAAGGCATTCTGGCTGTTTTCATGGGGGTTTGAAGTCTCCCTTAAATTGTCTGGGGAACCACCCTCATGCTTTTATTCTCTTGCTAGTGTAGACGCCCTCATGGTTCTAAGGATGATTCTAACAGCACCAGCGTCCACTTCTCTAGAGTTTGGGGATTTCTCGACATTATCCTGTTTGATCCTCACGAGACCCAGGAGCCTAGTGTGGGGCCCAAGGGAGGAACCGAAGGCTTGGAGCAGGCATCGATTGTGCCTGTTTGTCTCAGAAAGACAATCGTTCTGCAGTTAAAGATTTTGACATTGAAGATTGCCCGGTTCTGGGTGCTCAATGGACCAGGGACCAAGGCCTAGGTCTCCGGCCCAAAGTAGCCAAGGCCAAGAATCACTGGGAATACCCGAGCTCATCCAGCTCCAGAGAGCAAGGAGAGGATAGAAAGAGAACTCTGTTCAAATGCAAGTTCTAGGCTGTATCTCCAAGGGACCAGAGAGCTCAGACAGAAGGGTCAGAGCCAGGACAACCCTTCCAGGTAAAGATAGATTATCCAATCTGACTCCTTAATTTTCCAGTGGATAAAAACCCTTGAGGTTTAATGACTTGCCCAAGGACACACAGCTAGTAGGGAAAGGCAGATTCCTGACTCCTGACTGCAATGCCAAGGTCCTTTCTCATCATTCCTGCCTTACAAAGTCCTCAGCGTGAGGGAGTTCTCCATAAATCCCGACTGAACAAAAGAGAGGGACAGATAGGCGTGGGAAAACCAGCGTGCCCCCAAATCCCCAACCAGGGGAAGTTGGCTTAGGCAGCCTTGGGGAAAGCCGTCCTGAAAGAACATTTGGCCTGGAACACTGGCAGAAGGGTCCTCTTCCCTTGCCCAAGTCTACGAAGATGAGCCTTGGGCTTCTTTGGAGAAAGCAACATGTTTTCACCCTCCCAGCTGCTTTCCCGAGTCACCAACCAGGGGTCCCCCTACTCACTGCTCCCTGGGGCCACTCTGCTCCTTGACCAGAGACTTTCTGGTCAAGTCAAAGATCTCCAGCCTAAAGTAGCCAAGGCCGGGCATTGTTGGGAGTCCCCACATCCAGCCAGGTCCAGCAAACCCATTGTCTGGTCATGGTCTTCTATTCGAGGGGTTGCTGAGGTGCTCTATTGCTTATGGACTAATGGTCAAACCCAGATGCCTGGTAGTCAAGGCCTTCTACAATCTGGTCAAGTAGGCAGGAAGGGGGAAAATCACACAGATACCGAACTTCAAATTTTCCCCTGCCTTTTATGCTGTGTGAGCCAGCCTTGTGGAGCTGATAGTGCTGAATTCAAATCCTCCCTTAGACACTTGATAGCTTTGTGATACTGGGCAAGTCATTGAACCTCTCTGCCTGCCTCAGTCTTCTCCTCTGTAGAATGGGGATCATAGCAGCACCTTCTTCAAAGGATTGTGGGGAAGATCCCCTGGGTGATGTATAGAAAGGCTGCCTTGACCCTGTTCCAAGCAAACACCACGACTCTCTTTCTACCAAACTAGCCTGTGACTTCCCACCTCCCTAGACCTGGAATGACCTCATTCCTCCTTTGACTGTGGAATTCCTCCCACAAGTCCTCCTCCAAAAAACCTTCCCTCATCTCCCTGGGCCATAAGGGCCTCCATGCCCAGATTTTGGCCCCTCTCCAATGTACTTAGATCCAGTTTTGCCAAGAATATGAATCCCCTTGTTTGTATTGTTTGCTGCTGGGAATCTGTATTCCCAAGACTTAGAAAAGGGCTCCGAAGTGTTGGTAGACTGATTAATCCTTGCCCCTGTGGCCCAAGACTTGGGAGAGGAAATGCAGCCTTAACAATTCTCCCAAGAAAGCGCCTCCCATGCCTGGGGGAAGCTCACATAAGGGTCCTTGGTAGATGAATCCGTGGAGAAAACTGTGCGATGAGCCTTTATTGTCAGTATGAATAAGCACCATAATAACTAGCATTTATATAGCACTTTGAGGCTGGCAAACCTTTGTTGTTTAGCATATGATCTCATTTGATCTCTGGGAGATGATTCTATTATTAGGTACAGTTGAGGAAACTGAGACAGTTACTTGCCTAAGGTGTCTGAGGCCTGATTCAAACTCAGGTCTTCCTGACTCCAGGTCCCACATGCTACCCAGAAGCCCCTAGAAAGGCCTCAACCGCTGAAGGCAAGTGTTGTAATGGAGGGTGTCCTGGGAAAGGACCTTCCTGAAGAGGGATTCCTTCTACTTGGGGAGATCCTTCATATATTTCTGTCTGGGGGTGACATGGCCTTGGGCCTCAGAATACGACAGAAGCCCCTCAGAGAGCTCCAAGGCCACTCAAAAAAGGCTGGCCTACTAATCTACCTACCCAAGAAACAAGTGGACGGCCGGCCAGATGGACAAGCCATTGACTCGGTCCTTCCGAGCACATACCTTGTACAGCAGACCCTGCGGCCGGACAACACACTGGGCCCCAGACAGAGGAAGAAGAAGACAGCAAGCTGGATGGCTTCGGGGTCAGGGCATTAGTGTCACCCTGTTCCCTGACACAGAAACCCCAACTAAACATGTCCATTTTTCTGGCAGCCCTTTCTCAACGAGTCCCACTTTCCCGCGTGGCACCCGCCCCTGGACACAGCACAGTTTACAGCTTTCCATTTCTCTAGACCTCAGCTTCCTCCTGCTTAAATGAAGAGGGTTCTCTAAGGCCCCCTCCAGTTTGGACATTCTGTATTCAAGGTCCCTCCCTCTGAGGCAGCCAGTTCTGAAGTTTCATTTTCAAAAGCCCTTCCCAGCTCTGAAATGGGCTGATTTAGGGATCTTCCCAGCTCCAACAGCCTCCGTTCTGAGATACCTCCCAGCTCTGCCATTCTGGATCAAAAGGTCCTCCTAGCTCTGAAGTTTAAGGTCCCTTCCAGCTCTGACGTTCCATGTCCTCAGTTACCTCCTGAGTCTTTTCTCAAGGATGCCATTAGGCATCTGGGCTCAGAGATGAGAAAGGAGGATAATAAAAGGAAGGCTTTTTCAGTTCCTTCTTGATTCTTCTCCTTTCATCTTGCGAGAAAAGAGGGTCTAGCTACCCTGAAGCCCCAGACGGACAGGGCTGTGGTCAGAAGAGGTGGCGGCCCCAGAACCGAAGATGGAAGACAACGATGGGAGTCAAAGCCAGGAACCCTGGATGGGTCACTTTGGGCAGACCCCCAAGACAAGGCCCCCAGAGATCATCGGTGGTTTCAGATTTTTCTGTTGACTTCAGCAGAGTAGGCCCTGGCGTTTTCATCTCTTTTTAATCATTCCTCTTTTAATGGCAGCTCAAACACAGAAACATATACTTAGCCTTTGGAAGTCACAGAAAGGATGTACCCTGATTCCAGGGCATGTTGACATGACTTCAGCCTAGCTGACTTCATTTCCAGATCACCATAAAACAGGCTGCCCTGGCTGGACTAATCTGCTCGAGGCCCAGAGGAATCTTTCTAAATTAGAAGTGTGGGAGGAACGGTATTTGTCAATGAACCAGAGAGACCAGGAGTCTTTCTTACATTAATTTTGCAGGATTTAGAGTCAGAAGCTCCCTAGAGAGATCATCGAGTCTAGCACCTTCATTTTATAGACAGAGTAATTGAGGCCTCCAGAGGGGAGGGCTTTATCCAAGACTTCACCCTATCAACAATCAATCGACATTTATTAGGCACCCACTAGGTACCAGGCATCGGAGTGTCAGGGCTGCTCTTCCTATCTGTGTGACCTTTAGCAAGTCACTTGCCCTCTATGGGCCCAAGTTTCCTCATCTGTATAATAAGGGTATGGGGTTGGACCCTCTCTAAGCCTCCTTCCAGTTCTAAATCCTTGATTCCAAATCCTAGGCCTTTTCCATTACATCGCACTAGAGAGAGAGATGTTGGAAGAGGTGGCAAGAGAGAATTCTGACTTTTCATTACCTAGAACAGAGTTTTGACCATTCAAAAACGCAAAAATAGAGCAATTTATGTCGTTGGCTCTGTTCTCACTCACTGCACCCGAGACGTGCACCTTAGTCAGTTGTTTTCCCAGTCTCAGTCTCTTCCACTTTTTTTAGGTGGGGACGAGCAAATTAAGTACTCTCTGATGCTCTCCTAGCTCTGATGTCCCATGTTTCGTACATCCCTCCATCTTTGAAATTAAATTCCCTGTTCTAAGGATCTTTTCAGCTCTGACATTCCCTGCTTTAAGCTGATGTTCTAGGTTTTTTCCCATTTCATTCTAGGTTCTGTATACCTTCTAGATTCTGACCTTGTAGGTTTGCTCTACCTTGCCTTTACTGTTCTAACTTTCGCCATCTTAAAGATCACTGGCAAACACCACTCCCTTTTTTAAAATCCTCACCTTCTGTCTTGGAATCAATACCAAGTTTGCTTCTTCCAAGGCACTGGGCAATGCAGATTAAGTGGCTTGCCCAGAGTCACACAGCTAAGAGATGTCTGAAGTCGAATTGAACCCAGGACCTCCTGTCTCTGGCTCTCAGCCACCTAGCTGCCCCCTGCCCTGCTCACTTTCAAAGAACCCCCTCCCCGCTCTTCAGACTACGAAAAACAGCAAACCACACCTTCAGCTCTCACCATCCTGAAACCCGGCACTCTGCCAGGGGTCAGAAGGTACCCGTTTCTGAGCCAGCCCAATTAGCAGGAGCAGCACAGACAGCTGGCCAGTCAGTGGCACTGGGGCCGGGGCGGGGGGCCACTGGCCTTGGGCGCTGTATCAGTCATTTCAAGAATTCAGCTCTTTACCGCATACAAGGAAACCAACACACCAACCAGATGGGTGGGGAGGCAAGGAGACCTGGGAGGGCACCCTTACCTTCACACTGCCTGCCTTCTCCCTTGTAGCCCGGTTTGCAGAGGCATTTGTAAGCTTTGGGGGTGTTCTGGCAGATCGCATCGATGTGGCAGTCATCCGTCCCCTCCGCACACTCGTCTGTGTCTGAAAAGAGAGGATTACAGCAAACGTAAGGCAAAGCTCAGCCCAGACACCCCGGGAGCCCGCCACAGCAGCTCCAGGCTCTCGTGCCCAAGACTGCTGGCTCTCCATCTCTTCTCTGATGGTCCCCCTTTGTCTCTGTCTGTCTCTGTCTCTCAGTCTCCCTCTGTCTCTCTTCTCTGTGTCTTTTTATTTGTCTGCTTCTCTCTTTGTCTTTGTCTCTATTTGTCTGTCTCTCTTCTCTTTCTCTCTCTGTCTCTCTGTCTCTGTCTCTGTCTCTCTTCTCTCTCTCAGTCTCCCTCTGTCGCTCTTTCTCTTCTCTGTGTCTTTTTGTTTGTCTGCTTCTCTCTCTTTGTCTTTGTCTCTGTCTCTGCCTCTATTTGTTTCTGTCTCTGACTCGCTCTCTCTTTGTCTCTCTCTCTCTCTCTCACACACACACACACACACACACACACACACACACACACACACACACACACACACACACCCTTCTGCCTCCCTACCAAACAAGTCCCAAAGACTAACTGTTCTCCTCTCTCAGAATCCCAGAGTTCTCAAAGCCAACATTTACATTTTATATTCTGAACCTCAGTTTCCCTATCTGTACATAAGGAGAGTCGCCTGGTTGCTACAGGAATTGCACCTCTGAACATGGTGTGAAAACTGCAATTGGTCCATCCCCTCCAGGTCCAGACTCTCTGGTCTGCTGGATTCGGGGTTCTCTAATGGCCAGGCAGTTTAGGGGGGCAGAGCTGGGGAGCCGGGAGCCGTGTGCTTGGATCCTGGCTTCTCTCCTTCTAGCCGTGGGATCCTGAGAAAAGCTTTTCCTCTCTCTAGGGGCTCATTTTCCCTCTGCAGACTCAGAATGGGCCTACTTAGGCTCCTGAGCCCAAAGGGGTATGAGGTGCCCTACAAAGTCAGTTCATCAACAGGCATTTATTAAACCCCTACTGTATGCCAGGCTCAAGAATTGAGTGTAGGCCTTGGCTGGCTCCCTCCTTCCTTTCCTTTCCACATCCACTAGAACCAACTCCAGTTTGGTGGCCCCAAATTCAGAGTGGTTGCCCTGAGCTTCCAGGCCTCCCGACCACCTTGTGTGGACTCTCAGATTGGGCTCCATCGTCCACTGAAAATGGCTGGCAAGCTATCACAGCTCAAGCTTCGGGTCATTTGGGGCTTACAAAGCCCATTAAGAAAACCTAGAATCTTTGATGGCAGAAGTGGTCCTTAAAATTAAAGCAGGTTGAGGACTGCTGGGTGGCTCAGTGGATTGAGGTGTGAGACCTAAAGGTAAGAGATCCTGGGTTCAAATGTGACCTCAGACACTTCCCAGCTGGGTGACCCTGGGCAAGTCACTTCATCCCCATTGCCTAACCCTTACTGCCTTAGAACACTGTATTGATTCTAAGATGCAAGGTAAGGGTTTAAAAAAATATTAAAACAGTCTTCTTTGTGAGGTAATGATCTCCTCATCACTGGAGGTGTTCAAGTGAAGACTGTGCAACTACCTGCCAGGGGGGTTATAGAGGGAATTCCAGGTTAGGTCTGGGTTTAAGCAATCCCTAACAAGCAAGGATTAAAGCCCAGGAATGCAGAGACCAGTGAAATGTCCCTCCACTTGGGGGAGCTTACATTTGATTGGGAGAGAGAACTCTACTTCGATGCAGATATAGACAACTGCTTTGCAAGGTGCTTCGGGGGGAGAGGGCTCCAGAAAGTGATGGTCATGCTGACTTCTGAAGGATTCTGGGAGGCCAAGGAGAGGAGAGAACCGTGGGGAAGGGCCAACAGCCACCGTTTAACCAGATGGCCTTCTTTCCTACTCTGTGACGTCGTGGCCCAGTATTCAGATCAGACCTGGACGCCCCGCACTTACTAGCTGCAAGACACTCTCTGAGCCTTGATTTCCCCGTGTGTAAAATGATGGCCTCAGAAGCCCCCTTTCCCTTTCTCTCTGTGGTCCCCTCAGAGGTCTCAGGCTCTGGCCCCTCCACAGTGTTGGCCCAGCCAGATGAAAACATGCTGGGAAATGTTCGACCAAATCAACGGAAATACACTCTGACCCAGATGCTGCTGCTTTGTTATTTTCTAAGGCAAAGTACAGCCTGCAAGGATCCACTGCTAGTGGTATTTGCCACTCCTCTCCTCTAGAATATACTCTAGGATTCCTGCCACAGGGACCACATTTTGGAAGGCCATCAGGGACAACTTATGATCAAATGCTAAGATTATTGTTCCCATTTTAGAGATAAGGAAACTGAGGTTTGAAGAAGGATCCTAGGATTTAGTACTGGAGGGACCTTAGAGACCATTTTGATTCAATCTTCTTATTTATATATGAGTAAACTGAGGCCCAGGGCAGGTGAGAGACTTGCTGCAAGTCGCAGGGGCAGTGTCCCAGAGGTAAGATTTGAATCCATGTCCTCGGCCTCCCAAGTCAATGAGAACACCTTTTCACCCTACTTCGTGGTCTTCCTGTACAAGGCCGCCTCCCCAAGAGAGTAGCAAATCACCCTTGCATGGTGTTCATTGTTTTCTGGTCCAGTCTAAGCCCTTTGATCCCAGTCTACCCTTCCTGACTTTCTCCCCTCTGAGCACCAGTCACTGGGTTTTCTTTGCTTCCTCCTCCCCGCCCCCCCCCCAGCCCCCAGTCTTCCCGACCTCCAAGGGCAAGCCCCTGCCTCGCTTTGGGCTGAAAGGGTTAAACGAGATGCCCTGGAAGGTCCTTCCCATCTCTGCCAGTCTCCAAAGGTTGAACGCAAGCCCCGCTTGGAGGGGGTGGGAGCGAGGAGCGGCCTCTGCTTCCTGGAGGACTCACTCCGTCAAACACTGAGCTAAAGTCGGAGTTGAGAGTCCAGAAGGAAGCAAAGAGAATCCGGCCCCACTGGGGAGGGGGATAGGGGGAGGAGGAGGAGGGAGGGTCGGGTCACAGACTGCCCCGGCTGGCCTGGATTGAGACCGTGGGAGCCTCGGAGAGCCCTCCCGACCTCCCCCCTCCCACCCACCCCCTCCAGCCTCGAGGCAAGGCAAGGAGCTATTGATAGAAAGCCCTAATGTCAATAAGGAAAAGTCAGCCTTCCTGGGAAGCTGCCTTCAATGGAGCCCTCCCCGGCCAGGCAGGGGGTGGGGGAGACAGGGAGGCAGACAGAGAGAAATTAGGGCTCCGGGAGCACTGCCGGGGCTCACCCCAGAGGTCTCTGGCTGCCTTCAGATTTCAGGGAGCTGAGAGAAACAGCCAGCCAAGGAAGGGCAGCTTTGGGATAGGAGGGACCCAGAAAGAGGGCGGCTAACGGGGGGCGGGAGAGGTGAGAGCTGGCATTCTCTAGCTCCAAGAGACAACTAGCCCGCAGCTAAATTGGGGTTCGACCGTTGTAGACACGCACTGGGACACAGAGACAGAGGAAAGGGCAACCCCAGACAAGAGGATGGTGTGGAGATTGTGAATGTTGAGCGTGACTGGGGTGGGGGGTGGGGGAGGAGAACCATTCCTGACATCCAGAGACACCCTACTTATTGCTTAATTAGATGGTGGTGTACACTGAGAATTGTTGCACAAATGCTTTCTGAATCATAGTGGGGGGGCGTAAAGCATTATCTAATTCTGGAGGGGCCCCTCCCCTTACCGAAGACTTTGCTTAGTTAGCACCTCCTCTCTCCAGAAAGAGGTACCGGGAAAACACAAACCCAGAGATTTAGAAACACTTTCACCTTTTCTGAAAAGATGGGGGGGGGGGCAGGGTCAGAAGATCCAGCAGGCCAACACCTGGGCAGGGTGCCCATACAGAAGGACGGACAAAAGGGGGCTGGAGGGGGGCTCCCTCCAGTAAGTCCTGGGACACTGGCTGCCCTACCGCTAGCTGTCCAGCACTGTCTCCTCTACTCACTCAGGGCTTCGGGGTGCATGCTGAGAGCAGAGCCATGTGGGTTTCCCAGTGGGCTGCCCCACCCACTCTTCCTCTCTTCCACTTCCCTCTTTTTCATTGTTCTTTTCCTTCTTCCTCACCCCTCTTCTCTTAGACACCATTCCTCTTCATCACCCGGAGTTCTAGTCCAGAGGCTGCCATGGTGGGACCACAGGCAAGTCCTTACCTTGCTCTGAGGGCTGAAGGCGTTGGCCTCAGTTCTCTAAGGAGGCTCTTAACTCAAAGACCTCTGATTCCTTTCTCCCTTGGTTTTCTGCTACCCCATCCTCTCTCTCCTCTCTCTCTCTCTCTCTCTCTCTCTCTCTCTCTCTCTCTCTCTCTCTCTCTCTCTCTCTCTCTCT
>NC_058134.1:307813848-307832926 GCF_016433145.1 Gracilinanus agilis
GAGAGAGAGAGAGAGAGAGAGAGAGAGAGAGAGAGAGAGAGAGAGAGAGATGAAAGAGGGAACTGAAGTGGGGTGGAGATGTGGCTCCGCTCTGGTCCTCTGATAGGAACAAGGCAGGGCAGGCTGGGAGTCTGCTGGAACCTAAGCAAATCCAAGTTGAAAGGGATCCTGGGGACGATCCTCATCTCCTCGTCCTGTGGAGGAGGAAGAAATTTGAGGCTTGGAGAGAAGAGACTTGCCCAAGGTCACACAGCTAGGTACCAACTCTTTCCAAATACCTGGCAGGGTTTCTCCACTCTCACATCAACTCAGAAGTAGAATGGTCCTTCGAAGTGGGCTGTGATGCTGGCCTTTGGGTTTAGACGAAAGAGTCCGGTTTCCAAGGCCTTCCCTTCTCAGCTTCTTTCTCCGTAAAATGAGGACAGGGAAACTCCACTTGGCCAGAGCTTCCAGCTGGGACTCTGTACCATGATCGAGGCTGACCCCAGGCCTTCTGGTGCTTCCTACCTCTCAGTGCCCCCCCCCCCCAACGTCCAGCCAACTTCCATTTTGGGCCCACCTCCAGCACTTGCTGGCTGCTTTGCCTTCCTCATCTGTAAAATGAGAAAGTTGGACAAGACCATCTCGAAGATCCTCCTTGCTAAGTCAATGATCTAGGACTCCCTGAAGCTCCTACTTCCTTTCCCTCCTTTCCATTCTCAGACAATGGAAGGGGAAGGGAAGAGGCATTGCTAAGTGCCCCCCCTGTGCCAGACAGACAGTGTGCTAAGCACTTTACAAATAGCTCATTTTATCCCACTGGATTTTGCTCCAATTGACTGGTCCCTCTTTAGTGAATGGCGGCCCTGGGCAGAGGCTTAGGTCTAGAGCTCCTTACAAGCAAGTAAACAAATGTGAGTTCACCCTTCTGATTTTCCACATGGCAGAGCTTGGATTTGGACCCCCAAACCCAGGCTTCTCACTACCCCATGCTGCAGGAAAGAACTGATCCAGATCACGTGTGCAGGAAGCCAGGGGACTGTGAGCAAGGCCCTTCTGCCCTCAGTTTCCTCCTCTGCAAAATGAGGGGGAGTGGAGCCGACACAGATGGAAGTCCCCGGGCTGCAGACTGCAGGCCCCAGGACAGTTTTTTCCGCTCCTGCCCCATTCCTCCTTTTCTCTTTCAGCGCTCTGGGACAGGTGACCTCCCCAAAGAAACCTGGCCTCTTTCAGAAAGCCAACTGAGGGAAGTGGGAGCGGAGGAGGGGGAGGGGAGCAGGCCGAGGAGGACAAAGCAGCCTCGGGTTTCTTGGGATCCCCGAAACGCTCTTTTGGAGGGCCCCCTTCCGCCGCCGATGCCTCGAGAGTGGCCCGGGATGGTGGCTTAGCTCTGCTTACTCCTAGCTTTGAGTTTCAGAGAGCCCTGGATGGAAATCAATGGCTTCCCTCAAAGGAAAAGCAGGAGGCTTTGAAGGGAGAAAGTTCAGTAAGCCCAAGGTCTCCTTGGCAACCAGCATTGAGTCTTCCCCCACCCCGCCCCCTTCTTCCTCCCAAGCTCAGACTAAAGGAGGACTTTTCTCTTCTGCCTGCTTCAGGCTCGCTGTTCTCGTGAGGAGCCTGGAGGGAGGGGCGCTTCCATCCGCACGGCCCCCCCTCCCCCGGGCTCGGCCCCTCCCACGTTTGGGAAGATGGTTCCTTCCCAGAGCCGGGCCAAGCGGGCACGGGGAAAGATCGGCCCTGGTGGAGTTTGCCAAAGCGGAGCGCTCGCTCACGTCTGACTTGTTAAATTAACTTCACCTCCATCCCCGGGGTCACCCGAGGCGGGGGCGGGGGCGGGGACCCTGGCGGCGGCAGCGCGGGGAATCGGGAGTACTGGCTGGGGGACAGACCCTTCTCTCCCTCCAGAAAAAGCGGAGGGATATCTGCGACCCCTGCGGCCGAGCTAACCCTGGCCAAGGCAGCACCCCTGGGTGGGCCGACGGCCGGCCTCGAAGCCGCCCAGTTCTGAGGTTCCGGCGAGCTCGCCATTCCCTCGGAGATGGTCTAAGCGGCAGCTCGAACGTCCATCTCCATCCTCAAGAAAAGCTGCTGCCCGGCCGCGAGACTGGGAGCCAGGGTTCCAGAGAGGGGCGCAATCTAGAACAAAGCAAAGGCACACCCTCCACACCCAGGATGGCCGCCCGGGGTGCTGGAGGGGGAGGATCGGGTTTCACTTCATTGTCTCCCCCAACACACGTTGCCTCTGCTTCCAGGGCCAGAGGCCGGAATGCCCAGGAGAAAACAAACCGCCTTGTGCTTCAGGTTACACTGGAGGGAGACCCTGGCAGGCTGCTGGGACTCCTTTAAACAATGCCCTTTGATCCGATTGATTTCCTTCCTTGGGATCATTCATCACGGACCCTCTGCTGACATGCTTTGCAGATGGCGCCCTCCCCCAGGGCCCGGGGAAGCGAGGGCACCCACCGAGTCCAGCTCTACCTGATGGCAAGTGAAGGGGATGGGCTGGGGCAGTGAGACAGGCCCGGCTTATTAGCAGAGTTCCCTCCCCCCCCCCCCCCAGGCTCCTTGAGGTTTGAATTATCCAGTTTGGTGGTCCACAAATGGAAATGGCCCCTTTTCTTTTGCCCTAGACAAATACAATGAAATACCAGCTTTGCCGGCTGGAGAAAGTACTCTGGAAACAAAAGCACCGAAGGTGTTTGGGGAGGAAGACGAACCTGGCTGAGGATGGTTAAGAGGAAGAACCTAGAACCTGTGTTGGTGAGCCTATGGCACATGTGCCAGAGGGGGATGCTCCTCTCCCCCTCTCCACCCCACCTGAGGACATTTCTCACATCACCTTCCTCCTCTGCCCAGCAGCCCAAGGGAGCACTTCTTCCTTCCCCTGTCTGGGGTAAGGCAAGGGGCTCACATGCATCAAGAGGGTTGCAGTTTGGGCACTCGGTCTCTAAAAGGTTCACCATCACCAACCTAGAGGCAGGAGGCTCCATGTTCTCAAGACCTCTGCAGAGACCATTCATCTCTGAGATTCACAGGAAAGAGAGAGAGCCCTGAGCTCTGAGGCTGGGGTGGCATCAAGCTTAGATGAGACAAGGCTCCTTCCCACTGGGAACTCCCAGGCTAGAGGAAGCCCAAGATATCAGGAAGGATAATACAAGGTTGGGCCATAGAGGAAGGGCTTGGGCAGGGGCTCAAGAGCTGACATGCCCACAGAACTGGTGAGGAAGGAGGGTTCCAATCCAAGGGAGGAGGAGGAGGAAGAAGAAGAAGAAACTTGACTGGGCAGAAATTTTTCCTACCTCTCATTTGTCTTAATGAGGGAACTGAGACTATAGCCTCGGTTAAAGGTTTGCAAAGCAATTTCCATCTGCAATCACAACTAAGCCTCCCAGAACCCTGGTGAAGGGTGTACTGCATTATCCCCATTTTCCATGTAAGGACATGGAGGTCTTTTCCCCCGTGTAGCTGCACTATTTTGGATTTCTCCATCACTTCCCTCCCTTACCCCCACCAGAAGCTCAGCAACCTGCAAGATCCCATCAGTCCTGGGCCTCACACCTCATCAGCGAGTGCCCTCTGCCCCTCTAATGGGAAGGCAGAGTCATGAAGCCTAAAGTTCTTCGAAGAGCCTCCCTTTAAGGAGGACACCCAGGCCAAAAATGATTCATTTCTCATCTAGCTGCATTCCTTCAGAGTTCTTCATCTGCCCCCATGCTGGTTACCTCCCCACCTCCACCACTTGTGTGTTCCCCCATTAGATAAAAACAACAACTAACATTTATCTTGTGCTATTAGTGCTAAGTGCTTTATAATTATTATTTCATTTGGTCCTCCCAACAACCCTGGGAGGGAGGTCCTGCTATTATCCCCATTTTACGGATGAGGGAACCGAGGCAAACAGATGTTAAGTGACTTGCCTAGGGTCCAGTAAGTGTCTGAGGCTGAATTTGAACTCAGGTCTTCCTGACTCTAGGCCCAGTGCCTTAACCACTGTGTAACCTAGCTACCCACTGGTAAGCTCCTTTATGGCTTCAAATAAAGTCCTTTCCAGGGACTGTCTTCCTGGTATTGCATCCCCAGCATTGGGCACAGTTTCTGGCACTTAATAAGCAATTAATAAATATCTACTGACTGACTGACTAGAGCTAAGATTTGAACACAGGTCTTCCCTGACTCCAGGTCCAACTTTCTAACCTACCCATTGTAGTCTCAGAGAATCCTAGATTTAGACTGGAAGCGACTGACCTGTCGTCTAACATTCCAATTTCTAAACTTGGAAAGTGAGGTCCAGGGAGCTTGTGACTTGGCCAAAGCAATCTGAGGAGTGCGTACCAGAGAGGTGAGATTCAAATCCAAGTCCTTTCGCTTTCTACTGGAGCCATCCTCTGCCCTGAATCTCCAGTTAGGCTGGGAAGGGCACCTCTTTTCTCCTTCCAGTGTCCATCTCCTCCCAGGTTCTCTGTCTGCTTTCCCAGTGGAGAGAGAGAGGTGGAAGGCCGGAGCAGTTGTGCTGTTCCTGTAGCTGGTGAGTGCCCACCTGGAGACTTAGGGCTCCACCTAGTGAGGATTCTGCTCTCTGGAGGAGGAGGAGGAGAGATGGCTGCCCCGGAGTGGCTTCTGGGCTGCCTCATTTGACTCTTGCGACTGTGGCTCTTTGGCTTTGGGTCTTGGGTTTCTGGATTGGAGTGGGGGCCAGCGAGTGACGTCTGCTCTGACATTGTACGTGGGGTAAATGGGGCGTTATTTCAGAAGGAGGGAACGTGAATTCTTCTCTTGCCATCTTCCTGATGTTGGGGACAGAGGTCTGGAGCCTACAGTTGGAAGGCCTGGGCTCACTCGAAACCAGATCTTAGACTTGCTCGAGGTCACAGTGTCCCCGGGCTTACCACTCCCCCATTGAAACCCTCAGGGGAAAGCAGTTTCTCTGAGCCTCAGTTTGCCTAACTGTCAAATAGGGGCAATAGCAATACAAGGTTGCTGCAAGGCAGCATCCTTTGTCAGCCTAGGCAATAAATACAAAGATGAAGAGCAGAGAGTCTTCATTTTTTCAATGGGGTTCATCCAGAAATATTCCCTGGCCACCTTGATCGTCATTATTGTCACCAGTGTCTTTTTGCTCATGCTTCATGATTTGAAGCTTCTGAGGTGTGTTTGAGGGGAGCAGGGAAGGGCAGCCCTTTGTTCTAGAAGGTTCCACCAGTGCTAGTTGTTGGCCTCCCAGAAAAATCATTGACTCTTTGAGGGAGAGCTAAAGGAGGCTCAGATACCATCTAGTTCAATTCCCCAATTGAACAATTCAGGAAACTGAGGCCCAGGAAGAGAAGCAACCCCAGGGCACCCAGGCAGTAAGGGGTGAAGCAGGGATTTCAACTTGTGCCCTTTGACTGCAAATCCTGTGCCTGGGCCGTTATAACCCCACTGTCTCTGGTGGCAAAGTAACTGCTTTTTGCCTTGGGTCCAGCCAGGCAACATGGGAAGAAGCCCGTCTCTAAGCTCGCTGCAGGGTGAGACTAACTCATTGATTGCAGGCTGGCTTGCTTCTGTTTCCGTGGGAGTCAATGCCTGCACTTAGGACAACTCCAAATTTTTGCTTCCTTCTTCGTCAAATGGAGCACTTACTAATTATTGCATTGGGAGGCAGTATGTTGTCACGTATACAGCCAGCCTTGGAGTAGGGATAATGGGGGTTCCGATCCTACCTTTGATCTGTAGCAGCGTTCCCTTAGACAAGCAATTTAACCTCTCTGACCCTCAGTATCTTCATCAGGGACAGAAGCAGCCTGCTCTAGCGGACAGAAAATAGACCTTTGAGAGCCCAAACTGAGGAAACTGGCTGTGTGACCCTGGACAAGTCCCTCAACATTTTAGTGTTCTAGACTAGGGGTGTCAAACTCCAATAGAAATTATAGTGAAACCCTCCTCAAGGTGGTGACTTAGAAAACTGCACGTATTTATAGATTTCTTTTCAGATCTTTTATTAAATTTTAAAATAGAAATCTTTTCAAATCACAGAGGAAGACATTTTGATACAGTTCAGGCTTCACTGGTGGGGAGTGGAACATGGTGGGCTACACACAGCCATAAGGTACCCCCCCCTTTAGGCCCCTCTCTAAGACAGAAAGAAGCAGAAGTGTCCAAAAGTGTTTGGAAGAGAGGTTTGCCTCCCTGGCGATTGTCTACACTGCCAAAGTCACAGCTCTGGGACAAATAATCCTAACTGTTGTAGCTTCTCCAAAGAGAAAAAGTAGAAAAAGCAGTGCCAGGGTGAGCCTTTATTTTGATCAAGTGTCACATGGGCCTCTTCCCAAACTCCTCTGCTGCCTCCTCATGGAGTCAAGGTGCTCCTGATCCTAGATCCCAATCCCTGGTAGGACCCGTGGAGCGGAAAGAGAAAGGCCTGGATTCGGACTGCATCTGCCCTGCATCCTGTAGTAATGGAGGAAGAAGGGGCTGAGAAGCCCAAAGCTTTAGAAGACCCTCAAATGTGCACTTAGCTATTGGCACCCTAACACAAGGTCCTTGTCCAGCAGCCAGCAAATATCACTGAGGAAGCTGAAGCTCCTTGGTACAAGGAAAGTCTCATTTGTGCACAATTCCCGGTACAGAGTGGACACTGAATGAATGCTTGTTGGGGAAAGAGTACTTACTGAACAGGGATTTGGATGGTTTGGGTTCAAGTCCCTTCCCCTTTCTGAAATGCACTTGTCTGCTCTGTAAAATGGGGAGTTGAATCCGGTGCCCTTGAACCCCCTTCCAGATCGACGTCTAGGGCCCCATGGGGCTTGTAGTCCTCGGACATTTTCCCGATAAGGGAAACCCAAAGCTGAAGGTCCATTGAAGCATGGCTGCTAGGTGGAGTTGGTTTCCTCCCGTGCCCAAGGGCAGCGGTCATAACTTCACAAGCCGCCTGTTCATCTTGCCTGGAAGTGCTCGTGGTAAGTGTGATAAAAAAAAGATCTCCATGAAGGTAACTCCAACTCCGATGCCAACCCCTGTTGCCAAAAGCATCAGTAACAGCCTCCAAGCCAAATCCACACGGATCACCCAACAAACAGCTATTAAATGCCTTCTATGTGCCAGGCGCTGTCCCAGGTGCTAGAGACAGAAAGACAAAAGTTAAGAGATTTCCCTGCCCTGGAGGAGTTTCCATTCTAAGAAGGGAGCCGACTTACAACCATAAGCACGTACAAAATCTATACCAGCTAAACACCCGGTCGGTTCTGGAGGGGGCACTAATGGCCAGCAGAATTAGGAAAGCTCTCACATCAGAGGTGATGCCAGAGCTGAGCTTTGAAGGAAAGCTAGAATGGGAAGAGGTGGAGGTCAAGAGTAAGTTCCTTTTAGGTCCAAGGCAAAACCTGTGCAGGGGTATGGAGGTGGTAGTTGGAGTGTTGCATGTGAGGACCAGCAAGAAGGTCAATCTGTTTAGATCATGGCATGGAGGAAGGCAAGTCATGTAAGTGAAGGCTGAGGAAGTACACTGGAGCTGGATGGTGGAGGGTTTAAAATGTCAAACCAGGGAGTTTGTAGTTGTTCCTAGAGGCAGGAGGGGCGGGGGGGGGGGCCTCCGGAGTTTATTGAGCTCACTCTTGATCTCTGGTCTTCATCTAGGCATCGGTATCTTGACACTCAGGGCCAGCTTACAAATGGCTTCTCCTCTCTTCCATCCTAATTCATGTTCTTTGGGAGAGATAGATTGGGAGAGAGAGAGAGAGAGAGAGAGAGAGAGAGAGAGAGAGAGAGAGAGAGAGAGAGCGAGAGCAAGCAGACAGACAGACTCCTTGAACCTAGAATGAGGGAGGTTTTCTGCCAAGACTGAAAAAGGCCAGGTTCTTGACCTTATCTCAAAGAAAAAATAAGAAGACATTTTCTCATCAAGAGTAAAAGAGTTGTTGACCTTCTCTCAGTCAAATTTTCAGAGAGGAAGTTTACCCTTGTTGAATGGAGAAGTATGAGATGCCCTAGAACAGTGATGGTGAACTTTTTAGAGACAAAGTGCCCAAACTGCAACCTTCATGCCACGTGTGAGCCCCACCCCCACCCCCGCATCATCTCAGACAGGAGAGGGAGGAAGTGCTCCCATTGGGCCACTGGGCAGAGGGGCAAGACTTGAAGACTATAGTGGAAAGGTAAACACAGGAGAGGTTGGCAAACAACAACCAATGCTGGGAAATAAAGCTTGGGGTTAAGAAATGAAAGAGGCAAAAGGCTTGAAGATGACTCAGAAAGCTCATATTGGGATGTCATCTTTTCTTTTTTAGTTTTCTTTATTATTTTTGATATATTCTGAGTTCCAAGTTGTCTCCCTCCTCCCTTCCCAACCCCACACTAGAGAAAGCCAATATTTGACACAAATGTATATGTGCCTAATACATACTTCCATATATCCATTCTTTCTCTGGAGGTGGATAGCATCTTCCTTTGCAGGACCTTCATGATTGATTTGAATGTCTACAATGCTCAAAATAGCTTAGCCATTTACAGTTATTCTTCAAACATTACTATATACAACATTCTCTTGGTTCTACTAATTTCACTCTTCATTATTTCACACAAGTCTTTCCATGTTTTTCTAAAATCAACGAGCTCATCATTTCCTATGGCACAATAGTATTCCATCACACTCACATATCACAATTTATTCAGTCATGCCCCAGTTGATAGAGATCCCCTCAGTTTCAAGTTCTTTGTTACTACAAAGAGAGCTGCTATGAATATTTTAGAACATTTAGGCCTTTCTCCCTTTTCCCCAATCACTTTTGGAAACAGACCTAATAGTGGTACTGCTGCATCAAAAGGTATATACAGTTTTCTGACTCTTTGGGCATAATTCCAGATTGCTCTCCAAAACAGCTCCATCAACAATGTATTAGCATCCTTCTTCCTCAATATTTGCTGTTTCCCCTTCTTTTTATTTTAATTCATCTGATAGATGTGAGATGGCATTTCAAAGTTGTTTTAATTTGCATTTCTCTAATTGATAATGATCTAGAGCATTTTAGAGCATTAGCATTAGAGCATATCTATATATAATTTTGATTTCTTCTTTAAATACTGACTATTCATAGTCTTTGACTATTTATCAATTGGGGAATGACTATATTCTAATAAATTTGACAAAGTACTCCATGTATTTGAGAGATGAGACCTGTATCTGAAAAACATTCTATAGAATTCTCTCCCAATTTTCTCCTTCTAACTTTGGTTATATTGGTTTTATTTGTACAAAACCCTTTTAATTTAGTGTAATCAAAATGATCCATTTTGCATTTCACAATGCTGTCTCTTGTTTATTCATAAATTCATCTCCTATCCCTAAATCTGACAAGTAATATGTTTCATATTCTTCTAATTTACTAATGATATCCCTTTTTATTTCTAGGTCATATATACATTTTTACTTTATCTTAGTAAATGGTGTAAGATATTGGTCTATACCTGTTTCTGCCAGTCTGCTTTCCAGTTTTTCCAATAATTTTTTTACCCAACAGTGAATTCTTATCTCCAAAGCTTAAATCTTTACATTTATCAAATACAAGACTACCATAATCATTTACTACTGTGTATTGTAGACCTGCTTTCTTCCACTGATTCACCTTTCATTTCCTAGCCAGATATTGTGACTATATTCTACAAAAAGAGAGTAAGATCCTGGACACTGTGAGCATGTGACAATTGCATTAAAAGATTATATTGCCTAAATCTTTAATCGGTGAGAAATGAGTGACCAGTGATATGAGCCATTCCATAATCAGCTCTTTTTACATATTAACTGGTAAGCAACTATTCAACTGTCCGTTATGTGCTGGACACTATAAAAGGCATATAGTGATCTCATAGGAAGTTGGAACACAGGCCAAACACATATAAAATTAGATGCAGTTATAAAGATGAGAAGACACCCCATCCAATTAAGGCAGCTCCAACTGTTTGAAAAAGCTGTTGATGGCCCAAAGTGGGCAATAGACAAAAGTATAAACATGGATTGTGTGACCATTTCTTAGAGAAATTCAACCAGCAGAAAGTAGCCATTACAACAGCGAATTCAAAGAGCCTCTGAAATGACCTCAGTCAGTAAATGCTTGATCTCTTTTCTAACAGTAATGTGAAGAAACATGGCAGCCAAAGACGCTGGTATTTGGAGCACAAATTCCTGGGCAGAACCTGCCAGAAAAGGAGATAAAAGATTAGCCTAGACAACAGAAGATTTCCAGGGGACATGATGACTGGGTCTGAAGAGCTCTCCTTCAGGAGGATTAGATGTGTTCTGGTTTGTCCCAACAATGGGGAAAGCATGAAGAGAAGCAAAATTAGGCTATTTATTTATTTTAAAATCCCTCCCTTCCATTTTAGAATCAATACTGTATATTGGTTCCAAGGCAGAAGAGCAGCAAGGGCTAGGCAATGGGAATCACACAGCTAGGAAGTATCTGAAGCCAGATTTGAACCTAGAACATCCTTCTCTAAATTTGGCTCTCAATTCACTGAGCCACCCAGCTGCCCTCCTGGACTATAATTTAAAGAGAAACTCCCTAAAAACTAAAGTTGACCCAATGGGGAATGGGGCTGCCTCAGGAGACTGGGGATGCACCCTCACTGGTGGAGATCTCCAATCAATAGCAAGAGGGTCATTTGACAGAGTGGTTCTTGTTAAGGTCCTGGACGGACTAGATGGCCTTATGGGTGCTTCCAGCTCTGCGATTCTGAGCAGCAACAGCTAATCGAAGAATGCCTACCAAAATAGAGGCCTTCACCAGGTGATCCACAGGGCATTTGTGGCTAAAAGAGGAGAAGCAAATGGGTAAGAATTGGACCAGACGCATGAGCGTTGCCACAGTGGACTCTTCTCCCAATAAGAATCATTTGTAGTCTTAATACCTTAGTGCATGGCTCAGACGAGCATAAGCGGGAAGGACATTTAAGAAAATGGAGTCAAGAAAAGCAGCTGGACCTGAATATTTATAAACATGCACACACACCACGCCATCTGTGTTGTGGCAACACAATATTGAAGGCATTGAGGGATTGGTTTTCAAGAAATCTCAGAAAGAAGGATAGCTAAAGAATGGCCACTCTTCCCTAAGGTAGGTGAGATGAATTAGCACCCACCCGCTCATGGGCTACTTTCTTATTTTAATTTTAAAACATTCCCTGGAAGTTTTCCCCTTTCTATAGGGGGAGTGGGGCAGCTAGGTGGCTCAGAGGATAGAAAGCAGGGCCCAGAAAGGGGAGGCCCTGGGTTCAAAAGGAGTTCCTCACACTTCCTAGCTATGTGACCCTGGGCAGGTCACTTAATCCCCATTGCCTACCCCTCTGTCTTAGAACCAATATATAGTATTGATTCCAAGATGGAAGGTAAGGTTTTTTTAGCTGCCTGGGAATTCCAATATTCCTTAGTGAGGTCCATGGCCATTCCAAAGACATCGGCCTAGCGATGGCCATGAGAAAAGCCAAGTGGATGAAGAATCCGTGTTGCCCTGCATGTTTATCATTTGCATTTGGGCAGCCAGGCTTTGAATTGGTCCATTGGTACCTGCATCTTGGACAGTTTATGCAGATGGGCAATGAACTGAATGGGAGCTGAATAGAAATTTGGATTGCCTTCGGGAAATCCCGTAGGACTTTAGTAGTCCTGAGCTGTTCCATAACACAAAAACTTGTGTCCTTTCACTCCCAAGAGTCCCTGATGGTTGGGGCAGGAAGCACTAATGCCTGCCAAGGAGGCAATGTGGCCAGTTACCTCAAGGGGGATGGAAGATTGTACAGTTAGGGGTGGGAGAAAGGCTGCCAGTGTTTCCCAAGGATGGCTTGTATGGAAGATGTCTTCCAGGAGAGAAATGATTGCACAGTGGGGTCAGCTGATCACAGTGGATACCAGATGGGAAGACTATCCTGGCATCCATGAAGTGGGGAAAGATCCAGGGGAAGGGGTCCAGCATGTTGGGTAAGTCCTCTCTGGGATATTGGTGCAAGCACTTGGTATGACAGGCAATGCTCAGGTTTCCATCTTTTGTCCCCTTTGTATCTCTCCACCGTGTAGCATAGTGGCTGGCCTTTAGACGGTGCACGATAAATATTGGTTGATTGACCTACAGCAGTGATGGTGAACCTTTTAGAGACCGAGTGCCCACACTGCCCCTCACACCGCCTGTGAGCCACCTCCTTAGCCCAGGCAGGGGAGGAGGAAGCTCTCCCATTGGGCTGCTGGGCAAGGAAGGCAATGGCAGAAATGTCCGCAGGTGCACATGGAGAGGGAGCAGCCCCCTCTGGCATGCATGCTATAGGTTCACCAGCACAGACTTGGACAGTAGTTGACAGTGCCCGCCCTGATGGTGATCTAGGTCCGTCCAAGCAAGGCGATGTAGCTGTCTGGGTTAGTGTCTTGGTGCCCCATCAGGAGAGCGCAGGCCGGGCCTTGTCCAGGTGCCACGGCACCCTAGGACTCTGCCCCAAGGCTGTCCTTAAACAAGATTCTTGGCGGTGGTGCTGCAGTGACTCTTCCTACCCCTCCTCCCTCCTCTCAGGCAGATCCTCTCACTGTGCCTCCCTCACATGCATGTTGCTGGCCTTCCTCTGGGCTGTCTCCTCTCATGGCAAAGAGGATGGAGATGGAGCGCTTGGGAAGTAACTATGTGTCCTATCAGCATAGAGGTTACCATCATCCAATGTGACTACATATTGAACTACCCGAGAGAGGGAGAAATGTGGGGGAAGCATCACAGGCCTGGTGTAATGTGCTCTCTGCTGTGGGGAATTCTGGCCACACTTCCAGTCCACTAACCAGCACAGGTCAGGGATTCGTCTGTGACTTGTCTCAAGGTCACACAGCCAGGCTAGGACAGAGGGGAGACTCAAACTCGTGTCTTCTTGGCTTTAGGCTGGCTCCTCCATCTACTAAACTACTCTGCCTCTCAGTCTAGTGGACTAAGCCAAGAATATAAGGTAGGGGCAGCTCAGTAAGGTAAGGTGGCTCAGTGGATAAAAAGCCTGGCCTGGAGACAGGAGGTCCTGGGTTCAAATCTGACCTCAGACTCTTCACAAGTCACTTAACTCCAATCACCTAGTCCTTACTACTCTTCCGCCTTGGAACCCATGATTCTAAGGTGGAAGGTCAGGGTTTAAAAACAATTCAGGTAAACATCTAGTATTCTAGACATCCTCATCTTTCATGTACCATTATGGCTTAATAGGACATTATAACAGGGAATGTCAGGGCTGGGAGGGGCCGTAGAACAGGGAATGTTAGAACCCTAACCTGGAATGCCAGTTGGGAAGAACCTTAGTCAACTTCTTGTAAAAATCTCCCTCGAGCACTTCGTCTGATTTCTCCTTTGCCCCCTTTGCACCTCAGCCTGTGCTGTATGGCCGCACACCTCTCTCTCCCCTCCTCATCTCTCCCCCCATCTCTCTGTCTCTCCTCTATCTCTCCCCACCTCTCCCTCTCTGTGACTTGCCCAGGGTCACACGGCCAGGAAGTGTCTGAGGCCACATTTGAACCCAGGACCTCCTGGCTCTAGGCCTGGTTCCCCATCCGCTGAGTCACCTAGATGTCCCAACCCTCTTTTCTTAGGGAACTAGTCAAGCCTCAGTGTCAAGTCCTGGAATGTCAGAGTAAGAAATGGGGGAAACAAAGGCCTAGCTGAGCAGAGGGGGAAATAGGAAATCCTTCCTGGCTCCCCGGAATGAGCTTGGTGCCCACCAGGAGCAGGTCTGCCCACAAGGAGGATGCCACAGACAGAAGCTGAGGGGCAGGAGAAGTGGGTTCAAATCCACGCCTCGTAATCGTCTTCTTGATTGGTGAATTTGAACACGTCTCCTCACTCCCTTAAGTCTCAGCTCCCTCATCTGTAAAGAGAATTCAAATTGGCTGAATTCCAACACTGCTTTCTACGTCCAAAGGATCATTTTCACAGAATTCGGCAAGAAAGGCCTTGGATTCCAGCAACCAGGCTTGCTTTTCACAGAATTTCCGAGCTGAAAGAGTTCGGCAGCCAGCACGTAGGACCAGAAAAGATAAAATCGCTGCCTTTGGGTCTGGAAGAATTAGTCGGATTCTGCTTGGGCTCAGAGACCCAGGAGCAGTGAGGGAGAATGGTGGATGAGGGCCTGTTTGCAGGGAGAACTCACCCCGAGAGCAGCTCCAAGGAGAATGGGCCAACTGGGGCGGTAGCAGACGCCCCCTCCTTGGACGTCACCGAGAGGAAGCTGGCTGGCCACTTCTCTGAGAGGATGGAGAAAGTTGGGGCAGAAGAGCTCTGAGGTCTTCACTCTCACAACTGTGAAATTCTGAAAATAGGCCTGCCTTAACCAAGCCACGGCCTCCTCTGCCACATCTCGCACTTCCCGGGAAGGGGAAGTCACTGCCTGCCACAGAAATCCATTCCACTGTGGGACTGCTTTCACTGGCAGATTGTCCTGACCCCCAAGCTACCTCTCTGCTCCTTGCCACCATAGTTGAGCTGTCAGTTCTGTTCTCTGGGGCCAGGCAGAACAAGAATTCCTCTTCCGTGGGGCAACCCTTCAAAGACAGACATGGAGACTCCCTTGCCCCAGGCTGCTCCTCTCCAAAGTTCCCTCCCCTGATCCTCTGAGGCCGTGGCCTACCGCCCCGTCCATCCTCCTCCTCTGGATCCTCTCTAGCCCTCTTAGGACCAGTGACAGCAGGACAGTCATTTCTCCTTCGTTGGGCATCAGGCTCCTCTCAGGGTAGCCCGAGATCCCCATAGCTTGTTGGTCTTTGTTGTCTCCCACTGAGTCCCCCAGACTTTGTTGGGTGAACAGGCATCCGGATGGTCACCCTCTTTTTTCATCTTGCACCTCAGTCCAAGCAAAGGACTTAGCATATTCTCGAGGACTTCATTTTTATTATCTCATTGGATCCCCAGTAAGACACCCTGGGAGAGAGAGGTTGTACAGGTGTGAGTCACCCCATTTTGTCAAGGAGAAAAATGAGGCACCAAGAAAGGAAATGACTTGCTTAAGGTCACACAACCGTGTTTAGCTGCAAGTGGCGCTATCACTTCAAACTCCTCCTTCTGTTTTGTCTTTCTGCGACACACACGATGTCCCTAGCCCAGAGGGACTCTTTCACTTTCTGACCAGCTCATTTTGATATAAAAAGAAAGAATTGCTTTTTCCTTTTTAATAAACCAGTGGTTTCATCAGTATAGGGAGCCACCAAGGAAGAACTCCCTCTCCGAGGATCGTTAGTTCCTGCTTTGCCATTCATGCTGCCTTAGAGAGGGGATGAGCCAGGGGCAGATCTTGAACTCAGGTCTTCCTGTTGCTCCCAAGGCTAGCCTCGATCCCTGTCACAACATTGCCTCTAACTCCCCTTCTGCAGTGAGCGTATGCAGCATATGCCTGTGAGATGAGGCGTGCGGGAATTCTTTTCTGCCCTGATCTTTCTCCAAGTGGCAGTGACTTGCCCAAGGCCACCCAGGGTGGAATTTGAGGAGCTGACTCAAGTTCTGTTCTCCAGTTTCCCATTCCATCTCTTCCCGTTTGGCTGCCCGACGGGTCAGCAGGCAGCACATGCTGTTCCCTTCCCGGTTTTATTGCAGGGATGGGCTGCCTGAAGAGGAAGTGGATTCCCCATCAAACCCATCACAGGAGGCTTTGATTCACGGCCGAGCTGGTGATTCCCTAGAAGAGAACCTCCTTTTCAGGTGGGCTGGCTAGGATGATCTCAGCAGCATTGGATGGTGGGGACAGACGGGGAAGCCTGAAGACAGGGAGAGTGCCATCTCCCTGGGGGCAGAGGCTGCCTCCTTTTCTCTTCCAACCCTCTGCCCGGATGGGCAGTGTCCTAAGGACCAGCGGCTGTCTTTACCTGCCCGGCTTGAGCGGTGCCTACCACCATGCCAACACAGTGCCTGGCACACGGGCCGAGGGGATTCATCCCCGTCCAATCCAATCCCACTGAGGGCTGGGCTCCATCTGAGCCAGCCATCCCAAGATGCCATGGAGACGGCTGTCTCCCAAGCACCGAGCAGCCGGACACCTTGCTCTCCCGGCCTACAGAGAGGGAGCCCGCCTTCTATAAATACCCATCTTCCCTCGTGCAGACGTCCAACCCAACTGTTTGTTCTAGTTTTTTCCTGAAACTAGGCCAAGTGATCGCCCATAATACGCTCCCGTCATTGCAGCTTCCTGAGAGGGTTCAGCTACTCGGAGGAAAATGGAAACGCGGTGGGAGGTGAGGGAATGCAGGGGGATGAGAGAGGAGCCAGTTAGCCATCCCTTCCAGATTGGTACCCACTGAGTGGGGCACATAGAGGCAAATTATAGGAAAAATCAAGGCCCTGAGGTGGCAAAGGGACAGCTAAGTGATAAGGTGAATCAAGTGCCAAGCTTGGAGTTAGGAAGACCTGAGTTCAAATTTACCTTAGCTGTGTGACCCTGAGCAAAGTCACTTCCCCCTGTTGGCCTCAGTTTCCTCACTGGTTAAATGAGCTGGAAAAGGAAATGGCCAAGTACTCCAGTATCCTTGCCCAGAAAATCCCAAATGGGGTCATGAAGAATCAGACACAACTGAAAGGGCTAAAAACAACAACCAGGTGGCAAAGGACTGAGGATCCCGATATGGGGTTTCAAGGGACCTTGGCAATCCAACCGTTTACTCCTATTTTAAAGATGAGAAAACAGAGACCCAGAGGGTAAATGACTTACCCAGGGTCATGCAGCTACTGAGAGGACTCCTAGGATCATGGATTTAGAACAGGAGGGAACCCAAGTGGTCCTTCAGTTCAAGGTCTCTTCAGAGGAGATGCCTCTACCGTGGGGAGGCCTCATAGACCAGGGACTCTCCTCAGGTCAAATAGGCAGTAACTGATGGAGCCGAGGTCCTCTCTGGAAGTTAGTGGGAAAAGCATCAGAATGCAAGTAGGAAGACCTGTGTTCAAATCTCCCTGGGGCCAGGTCCTTCCCTTTGAATTTTCCTCATCTCTCTGAGGGAAGGGCTGGATGCTGGGTGCCTTCCAGCTCGCTGCCATGCTCTGCCTCTCCCTCCCAGATCCCTGTGAACCTGAGCTGGAAGCCAGAGCTCATTCCCCCCAAGTGGGAATTTCCCAAAGGGGTGCGGCAGGCATGCCGAGAAAGGGGTGGGGAAGCGAGTTCCACTGAGGGTTCTGGGCTCCCACCCAGAGGGACCTCCAAGGCAGCTCGGAGAATCATTGCATCACACTGTCACACCAGGCCCAAGGTAGGGTCCGAGGCGCAGGGCTCTGCAGGGTGTGGAGATGAGATGAAAAGGAGGGCCTGGGGGGGGGGCGGCCCCCACCGAGCAGCCCCAGGCTCTGCTGAGCGCTCACCAGTGGCCGGATCCTGTTCCCCATATCGGGCGGTTCCTGAACTCGGACTCCAGATCCTTTCAGCAGTGAGGCTGGGGGTCACGTCTCGGGCCTTGCTGGGTTGGCCTTGGTGCTGAGCACAGGACCCGATGGGCACATAGTAGGCACTTTAGAAGTAAGCCACGGCGGGAGAGGAGCTCCCAGCCATCCCTCATCTGGCTTCAAAGGACGAGAGCGTGTCTAGCCGGCATCCAGCACGGGCTTGTGTGGACGGTGCCCGGATCCTGTCCAAGGTCTCTTCCAGCTTCTGGCTCTAAGTGCCAGCGTCCTCCTCGCCATTGACAGGCCTCGGCTTGATGCTGGGCTGTGGGGCCGAGCTCAGTTTCCTCCCCTGTAAAATGGGGACAGTCTCCTCGCAGTCCTTTCTCCTCCCCTGCCCTTTGTGCTGCTTCTTTGCACCTTGTTGTTGTTATGAACACTAGAGTTTGGGGACTCGAGGAAGCTGAACTGAGCCCGGCCTTCCCTAAGAGGGAGAAACAGAAGAGCCTGAAGGGTGCCTCTTCCCCGGCCTCCCCACTCTGAGCTCATCGCTGAGTCTCTGGGCTGGCTCTCCCATCCCCCACTGCCCCCCTCCTCCCCAGGAATCATTTTTGAAGTTGATCAATGAAACATGTTTTATGTAGGAACTGGATGCCCCAAGGGCCAGGCTTTGGAGGCCGGGCCGGCACTTCATTAGTTCCACATAATGAAAGAATAGCAGGATTGGAGAGGGCTCCCTGGGAGAATGGGGTGAAAATTAGAGGCCACTCCACAGGGGTGGGGGGACACATTGTGGGTTTGCCTGAGAGAACAGCGACTCCACCGAGCAAGCGCCCAGAGAGAGAGGCCTGCCCTGGGCCTGCCTCCCCTTGGCACCAGCGTGAAGCCCCCGAGGGGTGTTTGGTGGAGCCCCAGAGGGTCTGAGGCCACCAGCCTGCCCGAGAGGTTTCCGCCCAACATCTGGCCTCTTCAGGCTCTCCAACCAGAAAAGAGCCATTCACACTGCACAGCACAAAGCGTGGCCATGGCAGGTGGCTGCCATGGTGGGCAACTCAAGGCCCCTTTCAGCTTCTGCCTGGAAAGGCCATTTTGGTGCCCTTGCCTGCCCACAAGATCTCTCCCTAGGGATTGATTTTCTTTCTTAGTTTCTTTCTCTCTCCTTCTCTCCTGCCTTTTCTCATGTCCTCTCTTTCTCTCTTTTCTACTTTCTTTTCTTCCCTCCTGTCTTTTTCTTTCTTTTCTTTCCATCCCCTTTTCTTTCTCTTCTTCCTCCCTTCCTTCCTTCTTTCACTTCTTCCTTCCTCCCTTTCTTCCTTCCCTCTTTTCCTTCCTTTCCCTTCCTTTCCTCTCCTCTTCTTTCTTTCCTTCCTTCCTTCTTTCTTTCTTTCCTTTCCCTTCCTTTCTTTCTTCCTTCCTTCTTTCATTTCTTCCTTCTTTCCTCCCTTTCTTCCTTCCCTCTTTTCCTTCCTTTCCCTTCCTTTCCATTCCTCTTCTTTCTTTTTCTTTCTTTCCCTTCCTTTCTTCCTTCCTTCCTTCCCTCCTTCCTTCTTTTATTTCTTCCTCCCTCCCTCCCTCCCTCCCTTTCTTTCTTCCCTCTTTTCCTTCCTTTCCTCTCCTCTCCTCTCCTTTCCTCTCTTCTCCTCTCCTCTTTTTCTCTCTCTTTCTTTCTTCCTATTTTCATTTCCTTTCCTTTCCCTTCCTTTCTTCCTTCCTTCCTTCTTTTCCCTTCCTTCCTTCCCTCCTTCCTTCCTCTCTTTCTTTCTTCTTTC
>NC_058134.1:307835457-307845214 GCF_016433145.1 Gracilinanus agilis
TTCCTCCCTTTCTTCCTTCCCTCTTTTCCTTCCTTTCCCTTCCTTTCCATTCCTCTTCTTTCTTTTTCTTTCTTTCCCTTCCTTTCTTCCTTCCTTCCTTCCCTCCTTCCTTCTTTTATTTCTTCCTCCCTCCCTCCCTCCCTCCCTTTCTTTCTTCCCTCTTTTCCTTCCTTTCCTCTCCTCTCCTCTCCTTTCCTCTCTTCTCCTCTCCTCTTTTTCTCTCTCTTTCTTTCTTCCTATTTTCATTTCCTTTCCTTTCCCTTCCTTTCTTCCTTCCTTCCTTCTTTTCCCTTCCTTCCTTCCCTCCTTCCTTCCTCTCTTTCTTTCTTCTTTCCTTCCTTCCTTTCTCACTCCCTCTCCTTTACTGTCTGTTGATTTGAGGTTTGCCATTTTGTTTTGGAGAGACTACCTCAGGGCTCCAGATTCCGCCAGGGCTTTGTATCTGTGGCCCAGACGTCTTCCTTGTTGTCCTCGTCATCCAGAAAGCTTAGGAACCCTGGATGAGGGTGGCTTCCTGGAGAGTTTATCAGCCAAGAGTGTGGATGAGAAGCTGAATGACAAATGGAGGCTGCCTGATGCTGTGCACAAAGGGCATGGCAGAGCTGGGAAGGAGTGTCGAACATGGGACATCAGGACTGGAGAGGCCCTTAGAAAGGCAACATCAGGGCTAGGAGGGACTTTACAAAACAGAATGAATTGAAAGGGGCCTTAGAAACCATCTAGCCCAATCTTTTCGTCTACATGGACACATTGAGGCCCTGAGAAACCAGGGCCTTAGAGCTGGGAGGGGCTTCTTTAGACTTCATCTTGCCCAAGGGCTTTATTTGACGGATGGGAAAACTAAAACCCAGAAAGTGTGGATGATTTGTCCAAAGTCCCACCAGTCAGTGGTGGAAGTAGGATTTGAACTCAGGGCCTCTGCCTCTCAATACTCTGCTTTCCCCATTCTACCACCCCGAAAGGGTTTGCTCTGACTCCCAGAGCAAGGAGGGGTCAGGAGTAGGCCCAAACCCCAAGTCCTGACCCTTGGTTAATTGTCCTTCCCTTCTGTGCCCTTGTGGGGCTGAGGCTGGGGTAGAGATGGGAGGAGGCTAGGTAGGAGAGTTTAGACACACATTTCCTGCTCTGCCCTCCCTGGTAGGATGCCATCTCCTCCAGGGAAGTGCCGCTTTGCAGATTTACTCTGTCCTCATTTTCATTTCATTCCCAGCACCCACATAGCACCTGGCATAGAGTAGGCACTTAATTCATGCTTGTCGAATCGAATTGGACCAATCTGTGGAAGGCATGTAAAAGCAGAGGGTTCTGGAAAGGGCCCGGGATGGCGGAGCAGAAAGAGCCTTTGAGGCCGCTCTGTCCCACTCCTGGGTTTCACCAAAGAACACCCTGAGACTTCCAAAGAGGAGGCATCTTGCACTTGCCCCCACCACATGGATGGGGCTCCTGGGAAACTCTCCAGGCCCTGCCAGGACTCAACCCTCCAGAAGGAAGATACCTCGGGCTTCCAAAGCAAATAGCACCCCCCCCCGCCCCCGCCCCGGGTGAGAGGACCTGTTGGGAACACGGGCCATACTGAGATTTGTGGAGTCAGAGGAAAAACTGAAAGGAGGGTGAGGCATCCCAGGCTTTCCTCCCATGGGACACCTGTAGAGGACATGAACAGCAACTGCATTCTTTCAGCAGTGTAGAAACGCCAGAATTCAGCAAGAAAAGTTAAAATAGGAAGCTCCCGCATAAGTGTCTGACATTGGGCTTGGCGAAGAAAGCCACTCGATATCTCTGGGCCACAGTCCACGAAAGGTTCTGGGCTCACTCTCCCAGTCCACGCTTGCCCTGGCTGGTCAGACCCCCAAAGCAAAGCCAGACCCCTGCTCCGCTCAGAGCTCTAAGAGACTGAGGGCTTGTAGTTAGCTTCTAACACTACTAATGATGAGCCCCCACCCAGCGCATTCCCAATATCAATCGGCCGCTTAACATATCTTCTATATTATCCATTTCAAGGGATTAATACTCCAATATCGACTTGCTCATCGATACCTTCTCAATATCATGCAAAACCCTTATATATGTTCACAGTTTTTATAAAGGGATATTCCCTGAAAAGCTGTAGCTAGACCTGAAGGGCCTGAAACCCTCTGACACTGGGAGCACGTTCTCTTCCACTCCTTACTCTGTGGGGAGCCTGGGCTCAGATTTAACGGGGTTGCTTCCAAAACTCCACTCACCAAGTTCACAGATAGGCATAAAAGCCATAAGAGGAATAAAAACAAGAAATGCATTTAGAGAACTAAGCCTGGGACTGATGTGTCTACGGCCTCTCCCAGGCTTAGGCAGTCTTTAACTATTCCTGGATGTGGCGTGAATCTAAAATTCTGTGACACGGGTGCTCAGATCCAGCCTTCGTTTCTTTCTCCTTCCTCTGCACTTCCTTGCCCCCTCCTTGAGTGAGCCCTAGAAGTCCAAGCAACTGCCATGATGAAATACAATTCCCAAGGGGTGAGCCGTTCATGGCACCATGGGAAGACACACAATGAGTTGAAGGAATTTGATGCAGGTGATTCAGTTCTTCTCTGTGGATTCAGCTGTGCCTGAACTCCTCTAGTGGAGGAAAATGTTCTTGCTGCTGGTTGCTCTAGGAGGCCTCCAGCCTCTCCTGATAGCCTCGAGAAGTGGCTCCCGCTGAACTAGCACCATCTCGACTCCTCTCTTCTCGAATTCCTCTCCCTTTCCTTCTCCTTTCTCAAAGCTTGCTTGTTGATCATGCCAGTGAGTCAGCCCTGAAGGAGGCAACGTGGCCTTCCTGGGCTCATACAGGAGGCAAACATGGAGCACAGAGTCGTGGAGCAAAACTGGTCATGTTTTTCTTCTCACTCTTCCTTAAGCTAACTAGGTAAGGAATGAGCTAGAGTTGAGTCCGACTGTTCTGTCCCTCCTAAACCCCCAAACTTGGTGTTCTTGCTAAGACTTGTTTTATTGAATCTCTGGGGGCCAGGAGTTCACTCTGTGATTGACAGGTGGATCAGCTGGATGTTGGAATGTTGCCAGAGAGGCGTGCGGACAGGAGAGGGCAGTTGGCCCGGGGGGGGGGGGGCGGTATAAAACCACCCTGGCAGCCCTGGCTGAGGTTCTTGGTTCTTTCCCTGTCCCTGAGACTGGAGATCAGTGGATCCTGGTCTTTGGGGAATTGAGACTTGCAAACTCCTCCTGTGGTTCCTGTACCATCATCAACCTGTACCAGACCACCATCTCTGATTCTACTGCCCTAGATATTAGGAAGTCCATCATCTTAGTCATCTAGGCTTCCCAGGGCCCGGGAGGGATCCGGGAGGTGGGCAGGAGAAGAAGAGGGTGGACAAAGGGTGGATATCTCAAACTGGTTAGGCATATCATCTAGTGAAGAAGAAGCTGAAAGATCTTACAGCAGTTTGCCTGCTCTGATGTGGCCCTGGCCAGGCTGTACCAGAGAGAGGCTAATCATCTTGATTCCTTCATTTGCCTGCAGTTTAGAGATTCATTAGTATCATTTAAATTAGGGTAGGGGGCAGCTGGGTAGCTCAGTGGATGGAGAGTCAGGCCTAGAGACAGGAGGTCCTGGGTTCCAATCTGGCCTCAGACACTTCCCAGCTGTGTGACCCTGGGCAAGTCACTTGATCCCCATTGCCCACCCTTACCACTCTTCCACCTAGGAGCCAATACACAGAAGTTAAGGGTTATAAAAAAAATTATATTATGGTCTCCCAATACCTGTATCCCACACCATTATCCTTCTTTGCCAAATACACTCACAGTTTTAAAGTACCTTCCTGAAGTGGTTATTCCAAAGCTTCTTTGGGAAGGGAGTCACGCAGTCAGATTACAGCATTACCAAGCTGAAGAGCCCAATAAATAATATCAATTAACCCCAGGTGGGTCCTGAAGGGATAAACCACTTTGACCTGAAGGATCCTGCCTGGGCAACTGTTATAAAGGAGAGAGGGGTCAGCCTACCCTCTCTCTGTACTCCATCTCCATCTCCATCTAGTAGAGGAGTATCAGAGGGGGGTCCCTTTTATTAAACAGACTCCACCATTCTATCCAATTCAATCTGGTTCAGTTCAAGAAGCATTTGCCGAGTGGCTTATGGTGGTGGTGATGGTGGTGGTGGTGGGTAAGGCTGTACTAAACAGCTGGTTCTGAACATCAGAATTCCCCGTAAGCATTCAGTACACTGTGCTTTCAACTGGGAGGAACACTCAGCCCATCAGCAAACATTTATGAGGTGCATGTTATGTGCCAGGCACATCTGGGGGTTGAAAGTAAAATGGTGCCCTCGAAGAGTTTACATGCTACTGAGAAAGAAAACGTGGGCATATGTAAGGAGAATACTTCCTTTGGAGCATTCTCTTAACCTGCAGTCCCATATGCAGGTTGGCTTTCCAGTGAGCGGCTGCCACCTTAAGATTCCAGGCTTACCTTGTAGATAACCACTCCTAACACTATAGCTAGTCCCCGAGCCCCCATCAGTGCTCTTCCCACTCAAATTAACCAACCAGCAGACAACAAATTCAGAGTGGACATACTTGCTATCTCTGGGAACAGCCGATACATTCCCTCTAGGGCATTTCCTCACAAATACATACATTTGCTCCCTGTCCACACGGGTCCACTGCCTGCTTCAAGGATACCTAGCTAATGGGGGAGTCAGAAGGAGAGAAAAATGACATCCCCTCCTTCGGAGGAGCCTCCATTAGGAGCTAAGCATGCCATTTCTCCCACACTAGCATGAGGAAATTCCCCCAGAGTTCAGGCATCACCCAAGGAGAGTGCTTGTTTGTTTACTTTTCTAGTCACCTTATTAGTCGGCTTGCCCCTCCCTTGTAAGCTTCTTTGCAGGGAAGCTTTAATATTTCATTCTCCCCTTTGCTCCAAGATCCTCAGGCCAAAGGCATACGAAATAAATAGAAGGTATTTTTTGGAGCATTTGCAGCAACCAGGATCAGAGAAGCCCATGTGGATGCTGGAACTGGAGCTGGAATTTTTTCCCCAACGGACCAGGCAGAATAGAGAAGGAGAGAAAGGAAGACCAAGAAAAAGGGTGCTTTGCAAACTAAGTTGCCCCGATGTCATGCTTATTGTTCTTCTAATAGTGATTCCTCCTGGAGATGCCGTAGCAATCCTAGAATTTTCCATTTTGAGACCTGTGAGGGACACGAGAGGACATTTAAGCTCTCTCGTCTCTCTCTCTAAAGGGGGAGGGTTGGACTAAATAATCCCCAAGATCCCTCCCAGCTCTGATGTTTTCTATTCCAAAGTCCCTTCCAGCTCTGAAATTCGGTTTAAAGTCCCACCTCGCTCTAGTTTTAGGTTCCGTGTACTCAGTTTTCTCCACTTTCTGAAATTCTCTCTTCCAAGATCCCTCATACCTTGAACACTTTCTGTTCTGAGTTCTAAATGTCCTCATAGGCCTACTGTTCTGCACTCTGAGGTTCACGTTCTGAGCTCTGGAATCCAACGTCCTAAAAGCTCTTGGAGCTCTAGCGATCTCTGTTCCATGTTCCCCAATATTTGGTTTTCTACGGGTGTGTCCGACCTTGGCGTTCTCTCATTCTCTGTGGTCTCGAGACAGGCAGCTGTGCTCGGGCCAGTCAAGGCTTCCAGGATAAAGCTCATTCGGACAACTTTATGTCTTGGTTGTTTTTAGTTTTTTAAAAGAAAAAAATTGAATATAAATGTTCACGAGGGTTGCCAGTCCAGATGTTCATTTCTAGGACTTGTTTTGCCTGGCAAAGCCTACCCTCTTCTCCTGGTCACCTGCGCTCTGTATTTCCTTTTTGCCAGATTCAAGATCAAAACAGAGCTGAGCTGTGAAAAATGTAATTTTACCAGCGGTCCTTAAACCAGATTCACTGCTGGGGAGATCGCCCCTCCAGGCAGAAGTGGTCACGGGAAGCATTAGCCCAAGAAACGGGCCTCCCGTGGTGTTCGCAGCAGATATTGGCTGCCTTGAAAAAATCCACAGAACATCCAGGCCGTGCGCTCCTGACCTGTCAGACACGGCCGCTTGCGTTTGTCGTACGGGTTCCGGACACCCATCGGTCATAGCTTCTCGTCACAACGGCTAGATCCGGCAAATCTAAGATTCAGCGGGCACGGAAGAGTCTTCTTTTGGAGCCGGGCAGAAGTGTTCAGCTCCCTCCCCGCTATTTGGGTCTATGCACTGGGTGGAAACAGCACCCTGTCTCCAGAGGGGAAGCAGAGAGAGAACGGAGCATCCCCAGAGAAGCTATTGACTACTCACAGCCCTGAAGGCCTTGGAGAGGAAGGCGACTTGGCCAGAGTCAGGGTTCCAGGCAGAATTAGAAAGTGAGGCCCGCTGACATCCCAGGACTTCCCACTGGCACGGGTAACCCCATCAGCTGCGGGCCATGCGGGCCATGACCAAAGGAGTCTTCCTTCGCCCCAAACGCTTCCTGGAAGTCTACAGGACCCTCAGTTCATTTGGAGGCCATTTCAACTAGTTGACAGAAGAGCTGGGGGAGTGCGAATGGGGACGGGGGGAACAGAGACCTCGAGAGTTGGAGATCACTGGATATAAGACAAAGCATCGAAGAGAACAAAGAATAGGGATGAGAAAATAAGATTCGACTTTTCTGGGTGGCTCCATCCATCTGGCGCCCAGCGATCACACCACCTGTACCTCCTGCTGGGCATCTGTCCATCCATTTGTCCATCCGCCCATCCCCTGTTCTATCCAAATGTCTGACCACCAGTTCCAGGGATGGAGGGAAAGGAGCCACAGCCAGCTGAAGGCCAATTAGATAGAAAAGTGAGAATTCTCATACTGAGCAAAAGCCATCCATGAAGCTGTGATTTCACGCATATCAAAGAGACATCATCAGGCAGTGCAGGTCAAGCCTTCTCTGCAAGCTATGCATTTACAGAATTGTAACTGTACTGTACTGAAAGGGCAGGTGACCTGCCTGAGGTCACAGAGAGAGTGCCAGAGGGGGGATTCGAACCCAGATCTTCCCGGCTCATGACAGATATGCCATGCTGCTTAACAACAACAATTACAACAAAGTAAGATTCAGATTTTCCCATCAGTAGAGCCAGGAGAACCTTATACACAGAGACGGACACACTGTGGTAAAATCGAATGTAGTGGACTTCTGTACCAGCAGCAATGCAATGATCTGGGGCAATTCTGAGGGACTTATGGGAAAAGAACGCTATCCACATTCAGAGGAAGGACTGAGGGAGCAGAAATACAGAAGAAAAACAACTGCTTGAGCACATGGACTGATGGGGATATTATTGGGGATGAAGACCCTAAACGATAACTCTAGTCCAACTATCAATAAGATGGAATTAGGGCTTTAATCAATGATATGTGTAAAACCCCGTGGAATTGTGGGTCGGCTAAGGGAGATTGGGGGGTTGAGGGGAGGGAAAGAGCATGAAATATGTAACTAGGAGAAAATATTGAAAATAAAAATAAAAAAAACTGCTTTTAGGAACAGCCGTAGGAAGTCCCAGCCCTATCCACGGCGTGTGTGGTCGTGCCTATCTTTCCGCAGCCCCACCAACGCTGGCCGGGGCTGGGTCCAGGCATCTTTCTCGCTTTGCAGAGCGCTTCATTCATTTTTCTCTTGCTATTGGCAATTGTTCACATGGCCGTTCATAGTGTAAATGGTAACTGTGAGAGCGCCTTCGTTCTTTCATTTTCATAATCCCTTCATTTACAGAACAGACCTTTATGGAGCTTGGGACAGGTCAGAGATGGCGGCAGAGCTGGGAAGAATGGCCAGGCCAGCAGCAGGAGACCAGGGGCCGGCCCATGGCGGGAGGCTCTTCACTGACTGCGGGGGCTCAGCACTCTCCAAAGCACGGGTGCCACACTCAGGGATTCTGAATCTCAGACCTAGGCAGACACTAGAGATCCCTGGATGAATTCCATAGAAAAGCATCGAAGGACAAGAGGAATAGCATAGCCATACGTCTTAAATAGAAGACTGTGGGAGACGGGGCAGCTGGGTAGCTCAGTGGAAGGAGAGCCAGGCCTAGAGACGGGAGGTCCTGGGTTCAAATCTGGCCTCAGACACTTCCCAGCTGTGTGACCCTGGACAAGTCACTTGACCCCCATTGCCCACCCTTACCACTCTTCTGCCTTGGAGCCAATGCACAGTATTAACTCTAAGACGGAAGGTGAGGGTTAAAAAAAAAAAGAAGAAGACTATGGGAGAGGCCGTGGAGTAGAGTGGAACTGATCCTGGGTGCGAGTTCCGACTTCTTCACTTTCCTTATGTGGGAACTTGGGGAAAATCTCTTATCCTTTCTGGGCTTTACTTTTCTCACTGGCAAAACAACTGAATTCCCCAAACATTTATGGAGTGCCTTGTCTGTGCCAGGCCCTGTACTAGGGGCAGGACAAGGAGGAGAAGAGAAGATGGTGGGCTGAGGAGAAGCAGGAGGGGACCTCCGAGGCCATCCCTCCTCCCCAGCCTGACAGGAAGTAACGGCAGTAAGAGCTCGTGTCTGGAAGTAACTCCTCTCGCCAGTGTGGTGGGTTGGGAGTTCAAGGGCTGCTATCTTGGGGAAGCCAGGCTGCCCAGTGGAGAGAGCCATCAGGGCCAGAGGTGGGCGGTCCTGGGTTCAAATCTGGCCCAGGCAAGTCCTACCTGTGTGACCCTGGGCGAGTCCCACAACCCCCTTCGCCCAGCGTCTTCCGTCCTAGAGTTTCTGTTAGTCTGCTGTGCAGACCCAGCGAAGGGCAGGAAGGCGACGCTGCTTCATAGCATCCCTCCTTTAGACTGGGACGAGCACTGACGGGAGCAGCCCTAGCTGGGGGGCCTCCATGCACGTCGGCGTCTTTAGAGTCCGCGGCTTCCGGTCCCCGATCAGTAACATCAGATTGCTCAGGAGACATTCTATGGGTGAGCCAATGAGGCTTCCCAAGACATGCACGCACGCAGCGCTATTGGGTAGGGCCTCTCCTCGAACCCAGAGCCCTCTCCCCGTTCCCCCGAAGGACGGTCCGAGTCCCGGAGCTTTGGCTGCCGGCCTGCCCTCGGCCTCCCTCTTGAGATGCCTTTGGCTTCCCCCGGGGCTTCCTCTTCTCCCTCCGGCCCCTCCTCCCTCGCCATCTTGAAGGCGGCCGCCATTTTGTCCGGGCCTTTGGCGCCTCCCGCCCAGCGCAGCAGGCGCTCAAGGATGCTCGATGCAGGCCAGGCGAGGGCAGGGCCGAGGCTCTCCCCCACAACGCTGGGAGAAAGTCAGACAAGCCGCCTCCCGGGCTACGAGAATCATTGAGGTGGGAGCCTCAGACGTGGCCCAGTCCGAGGAGAAACCGAGGCCTGCGATGCCAAGTCAGTCAATCAGCATTTATTAAGCACCAACTGTGTGCCGGGCTCAGGGAATGAGCCCAAGACAAGTGTCCCTGCGACGGGCAGGCTGGAGAGTGCTGGCAGGCAGCTGGGCGGGGAATAAAGAGGTGCCGGCCTGGGCACCCCCTTCAGGGGAGGGTCTGGACATGGAAGCGTCTCCCAGGGAAGAGGAGTCGGAGAAGAACAGCCTGCTGGGAAAGCGCCAGGATGCAGATTCCTGGTCTCTTTGGGGGCCGCGGCGGCCCACGTCATCTCCCTAATCCACGACCCCTCCGCCGCTCAGGGACCCTCCCTGGCTCCCCCGTGCCTAGCGGACGACCCGGGCTCCAAGGCCCTCCCCTGGGGCTCTGTCCTGCCTGCTCAGCCTTCTCTCTTCCTGCTTCCCTCCATGGACC
>NC_058134.1:307848148-307908510 GCF_016433145.1 Gracilinanus agilis
AGCCCAGCCGGGCAGCTACAAGCGGGGGGACCCCTGGGGCTGCGTGGTTGTTGGCAAGGGGGCAGGCCGGCTGCTCCAGGGATCAAAGGGAAAAGGAAGGCCTCTGCCTTGGGGAGGGTCCAGAGGCAAAGCCAGCAAGAGCTCCTCGGCCACACGGCTTCCCAGGCCCGACCAGAGTCTGGGCCTCCGCTTCCTGTGGCCTCCACCAGATGGCTAACGAGCCCCAGCTGTACCAGCTGCAGCCCCCCCCCCCAAGCCCTCCCTGCCAACACCCTGCCTGGCTGGCTGCCCCTCATGGGGTCTCCCTCCCCAGGACACGATGCCTTTTGTCCTCGCCAGAAGGACTGCAGCTCCCTCATAGGACAAGTGGGGAAACTGAGGCCCACAAGGGGGAAGTGACCTGCCCAAGGTCACCCGGGAGGTGTTCAGGAATCTCCTGGCTCTGGGTTCGAAGGCAGGGGCCCCTGGGGCTTTGCCGCTGATGGCTGAACCTCTCTTCTGCTGGGTCCGTGGGATGGCACCTCCTCCTCCCAAAGGCTTGTGGGATTGTGAGGATAAAAGACAAGCCGAGTGAACAGGGAGGCGCAGCGGAAGAGGAGGGGAACAAGCATGTGGACCAGCCACACCGGCAGAGATCTGGCCACGAGCTGGAAAGGGGGCCCGGAAGCCCTTCAGGGTGCTGCCACTTCCAGAAGGGGTGCCGTCGGGCATCGCCCACCTTCCTCGGGCGCAATTTCCCTGCAGGCAAAATGGAAGGGCTGATGAGAGGGCCCCGAGGGCCGCCAGCCCCACCTGGAGGAGCCGGGGTGGGGGTGAGGAAGACGGTGCCCAGATGTAGAAGGTGGGGGTCCAGGCACGGGAGGAGCCCTCAAGAGAAAGGAGGCGCGCTAGGGGGCGGCTCCGGGGAAATGGCACCTTCCACGATTTGAGGCGCTGACGGGCATCCAGATGGAGCCTTATGTGGACCGTCAGAGACGGAGGCCTGGATGTCTGGGGAGAGCTCAGAGCCATCTCTAAGGAGGCGTCCGTGGAAGCTACAGAGGAGACGGCCGTGGGAGAGGAGACCAAGAGAGGGATACGAGACGGAGAGTAAACCAGGAGAGAATCATCCCTCGAGCCCCAGAGCAAGAGGAACAGCTGAAAGTACCAGATAGACGTTGAAGGGAGGCGGAGGAGGATCAGGGCTGAGAGAAGGCCCGAGAGGAGAGGACTGGGAGGCGTCACTGGGAGGGTGGCAGGCAGGGAAGTGGAGAGCAAGAAGTGGATGGAGGCCAGGGCTCAACGAACAACGCGTGTTCCCGGGGCTCCGGTTAGGCCCAGGCTCTGGGCCCTTTGAATCAAAATAAATGAATGAGGTTGAATTTGTGCTAATGTCATTAACGTGCTCCAACTCAAACCAACCCTCCTCCCCTCTCCTGGCTTCTCAGAGGGCTTCCGCCATGGTTCTACCACTCAGCCTGTCTCCTACGACCCGGTCCTGTTGGCCCATTCTGCTCATCTCTTCCAGGCATCTCCCCCTCTCTCTGCCCAAGGCCTCCGTCCTAACACCAGCTACTCTCTTGAGCAATGGTGAGAGCTTCCTAAAGCCTTCCTGCTTTACGCTCTTCCATGCCAACCAGCAGGCTGCTTGAATGACTTTTTCGGATGCCCTGATTGAGTCCCGTCACTCCTCACCTCAAAAATTCATCTTTGCCTCCCCGTTGCTTACCGAGAAGGGGCAGAGCCAACATGGTGGCTTAGTAGCAGCAAAAGCCCAAATCGCTCTGACAGTCCTTCCAAATGATGTTTCAAAACTCAGAGCAACAGGAGTCAAAAACCAGCAGCAAGAAGGAGCGAGGGAGGGGGCTCTTCTGTTGAACACAACTTGAAAGGGAGGAAGAGGCGATTTTCACTGGATAAGGGGGAACCAGAAGAGAAACTACATGCAGAGGAGTGCCGGCTGACCACCTCCCCCAACTACTGCACCGGCTTCCATGATTGGGCACAGGCTAACTTTGGAATCTATAGAGGGTAATTAATTAATTAGTGAATAAACAGTTATTCTAGACTTCTTCGTTTTACTTGAAGGATCCTCAGCAACTTCACAACTTCATCTTTAGACTGAAACCTCACTTCTAGAAGTCTCAGATCCCAGGATGGAGGCTACATCAGCAAAAAAGCACCTCAGATCCAACCCCTTTAAACCCCAGGCCCTGGCACCAGCCAGCAGTGAGGCCCAGAAATCCAATGCACTGGGCCCTGTCAAGCCTGCCCTGCTGTAGTATAGACCTAGCCCCAAGGCAAAATAGCTCACAATGCAGAACCCAGCAAACCAGCAGCAAAGGAGACAGATTCAGCAAGTAGTTTTCAGAATTTCCAAAAAAAAAAGTCTGGGAAAATGAGCAAGCAGCAAAAGAAACATTTAATGTTCAGAAATTTCTATGGGGACAAACAGCAAAGCACAGAACCAACAGGGGATGTGAGATCCAAGCAACTACATGCAAAACTTTTAAAAGAGAGAGAATTGTTTTCATGCTCTGGAAGAACTTAAAAAGGAATTTAAAAATCAAATAAGACAGGTCAAAGAAAAATGGGGGGGGGGGGAATAAAAGTATTGCAAAAAGAAAATAGCTTAAAAAGCAAAATTAGTCAGCTGGAAAAAGGAATAAAAATCCATTGAGGAAAAGAGTGCCATGAAAAGTAGAATGGACCAAATGGAAAAGAAGGATCAAGAAGTCATAGAAGAAATTTAGTTTTTTTTTTCATTTAGTCTTTTAAAAATTAGAATTAGGCAAATAGAAGCTAATGACTTCATGAGATACGAAGAAACAATAAAGCAAAATCAAAAGAATGAAAAAATAGAAGAAAACAGGAAATATCCCTATTGTTTACCAAGCAAAGTTTGAATTCCTTGTGGTATTGGAGGTCCCCCACAATTCAGCTGCACTCTACCTTTCCAGTTTTATCTCATGACTATCCCCTGTATACCTTATCTCTGGCCAAATTGGTTTATCCTGTCTCCCAAATCCCACACCCACTCCTGCAGGCTTCCCAAAGCATCCCCTCAAGATACTCAGGCTATACTCAAGATACTCTCAGCTCCAAAAACAAATCCCAACTCTGCAACCTCCCCACACGCAAAGTCAGGTCTGAGAGGGCCAACTTCCAGCCATCTTCTCTACTGATTCTCAGAACCCTGGACAAACCCTTAGAGCCAGGGTGGGAATTCACTAGCCAGGGCAGCTGGGATCCGTCCTGGATGCTGGGAAGCTGTCTGTCCTGCAAATCAGCTATCCGTAAGCCTAATAGCTGACCAGCTAGAGCGCATGTTGAGGAAGGCGATGGCATGGTGAGGGCTCTGGGAACCATGCCATGGGAAAACCAGTTGAAGGAACTGGGAATTCTTGGTCTAGAGAAGAAAAGATTTAGGGGAAACGGCAAGGCTGCCACGTTCTGCCAGGCCTCAAAGACAGAACAAGGAATTCTGAGGAGGAATTAAAGAACAAACTGGGGCTCCCAGTAAGGAAATAATTCCCAACAGTAAAAGCTGGCTAAAAGGGAAATAGGCTGCCTTGTAGGGTAGGTAGTGAGGTCCCTGTCATGAAAGCTCTTCAAACAGAACCTGTGTGACCCTTTCTCGTGAAGAAGGGCTATTTCTACTCTGACATCCTGTGATTCCATGAAGAGGCTCTGAATCTCTGCAGAGAAGCTTAAAGGCTGGGTGGCGGACGCAGATGTCCCGAATATCCCAAAGGGTCACCGTCTGATAAGCAGGGGCTGCACTCCCAGGCACCCCCTGCTCCCTCTGTGCCATCTTCTGGCAGGGACTCAGGGAGCTTGGGCAAGGCCTGCCAGCCAGGGCTGGGGTGGGGAGGGAGATGGGGCACCCAAAGCACTTTCATCCCCACAACAGTCCCACCCACTCTGTTTTTCAGACAACACTTGGGAGAAGGAGTCTCTGGAGAAAAAAATATTTAGGCGGCTGGGCCCGGGGAGGGCGGGTGTCCAGGGCGTTGCTGGGAGGAAAGCGCGGGGACTCACCCCATATTTCAGTGGCTCCCTTGGGTGGTCAGATCCATGGGCTTTGGGCTGGAGCCCACGCTGACAGATCTGTGTGCAGAGGAGAGCCAAGAAGCCCGCAGCACCTCGGAGGCTGCCTATCCCAGCCCTCTGCTGGGGGTGCCTCTCCCCTCCCCACCACCCCAAGGTGTCTGTGGGAGCAGAGGGGGCCTGAGAGACAGTGAAGTCCAAAGCCGACTTTTACAAATGAGGTGATGGAGGACCAGAGAAACAGAAGAGACCAGCACAGTGACTTGTCCACGGCCCCTAGGTAGGACATAGTAAAGCCAGGTTTTGAATTCAAATCATGAACCATCTTCCTTATAATGAACTCCATCTGCTTCCTGAGGCCCACCCAAATGCTCCTCATCATCAACAGCTAAGAGTCGTCTCCCCCCAAGCCCAGGATAATGAGGCCAACATGATGTCACAGGGAGGAATGGCCATCCCTTGCATCAGAACTCTAGAGTCAAGGTTCCACATCTTCCCTGTGTGACCTTAAACAAGTCACCTGCCTCGTGGGATTCTCCTTTTCCTCCTCTGTAAGATCACTAATGATCTTGGAGCAGGTCCTCCTCTTGGGGGGGCTGTTGTGAGGAGAGGACCCTGGGAGCCGTGTGACCTTGGTCAAGTCATTGGCCATCTGGAGCGGCCTTGTGCCAACCGGACAGTTTCCAAGGGTGCTCCCGGGAATCGAGTACATTACAGGGAAAAGCATTCTCTGGAACTGTGGGCAGTGGCTGCCTGGGGACCCTGGGAGAGCTCTGTCCCTTCTCTGTCTCCGCATCCCCAGCTCCAGCCAGGATGCTGCGTGCCTGAGAGGGGTTTCCAAATGCTTATTGACCTGGATTAGCCAATGCTGGCTGCCTCCTGAGTGGGCGGATGGGTAGAAATCGGCCTGGACACCAGCGGAGGGACACGTCAGCCTGGGAAGGGCTCCAGGAAGGGCTAAGATTTCCGAAGTAACTGGGAGCCACAGCAGGTGATAGAGCAGGCTACGGACTCAGGGGAAATGGCTTTGGCTGCTCCCATTTGGAAATGGGTATAAGCCGGACTGTAGAGGCCCAGGAGGAGGCTGGAGCAGAGGAATAAGGCAAGAGTTAATAGTGTAGGGAGGGAGCAGATAGGCTGGGCCCAGGCCCCATGCACCACCTCCCTGTAGGCCTAGCCTGTGTTTGAGAAGACAGGGAGGGCCTCAGCCTTGGGAAGGAGCTTTGCAATCATCTCCTCGGGCCCTGTAATTTTCCTGAGGGACGGAGCCCAGCTTAGTGAGGGCAGTGACTTGCCCAAGGTCACACAGAAATTTCCTGGCCCTGCTGGGATGGCGCCCCCCCCCCCAATGCGCAGGTCGCGGATCTAATAAAAAAGGAGCCTTGCCTTTATGTGGGGCCTCCCATTTCAGTCCAGGCCCTCTTAGGAATGAGAGCAGAGCCTCCCCCGCACGTGTGCTGCCAGTGTTCTTGTCTCCCTTTTACAGAGGAGGAAACTGAGGCCCAGACAGCTGAAGAGACTTCCTTGAGGCAAGGCGGGGAAAGCTAAGGGAGGCCCGGAGGCCCGGCACCAAAAGGCTTCCCCAACAGCCCCGGGCGGCCGTTCTCCCCAAAGCACCTTCCTTCAGTAACCAAGTCCCCGACAGCGAGGAGACCTTGGACGCGTCCCTCCCCTGCCACGGCCTCCATCTTCACCCCCACGTGGGGCCCGACCGGCTCCGGACGGTGGCAGCGCCTCCGCCGCCAGATCCTGGCTGAAACTGGGGCTCGGGCCCCCGAGCTGGCGTTTGTGGGGGGGTGCTGCCCCCTCGCGGCCACTGCGAGACGCGCGCCCGGCGCGCCCTCCGATATGGGCGGGGCCTGCCTGCCCCCCCGAGCGCTGCCGGCCTATGGCCACCTCCCGGGGGCGGACCTGGGGCTCAACCGGGGCCGGGACTCGGCCAAGGTCCCGGAGAGCCCCCGGGGAGACGTAACGCTCGCCATCCCCATTCGGCTGAGGGAGAAACTGAGAGCCAGCCTAGAGAAGGGAGGCCGCGGGGGCTGGGGAAGGCGTGCTGCGGGCTCCTTCCAAGAGACGCAAGGGCCAGCGTGGCCGAGGCGCGCCCGGCCAGGTAGTGAGCTGCCCGTCGCAGAGGTGGGAGAATGGCAGCTGCGGCCGTGCCGTGTGGGACGGATTTCTGAGGCCTGCGGGAACGGGCCAAAGGCAGATTCAGAGCTCCAAAGGACTCCTTCTGCTCTCCGCCATTCCCATTCTCCGGTGGAGGAGACGGGCTGGGAGAGGAAGGGCCCAGGGGTGCAGCCGGGACCCTTCCCACCGTCTCTCCATGGGGGGGGGGGGCCGGCCGCGATGGCAGAGCCGTCTGGTCTAACCGGCACCCATATTTCACAAAGAGGGAAACTGAGGCCAAGGGAGGGGGCGGCCGATTCTGGGGGCGTCCTAAGTCTCAACCTAGAAGGGGCCTCCGAAGCGGGAGAATTCAGGCCCCCCATTCCGGGTAGGACGGCGCCGAGGCCCAGCGGGGCTCCCCGCCCGGAGCTGGCTCTCTCCAGGATCTTTCCCTGCCGGGCACTGGCTGGCATCCTGGGGACGGTCTGCCCTCTCCTCGGGGCGTTTGCTTACAGAAATCGGGGCTGGCCAGGCAGGACCCAACCACACACACCAAAGAAGTCTCTCCAGTGGAGAAACGGGCCTGCGCCCGGCCTGGCATGGGGGGGTGGGGGGGGCCCTGGCTGCCTCCTTGGCCTGAGAGGGGCGGGGCTTGGGGCCAGAGGCCTGGGGAGGAACCGGGCCTCCTTCCTCTCTCCGGGCCTGGGCTTCCTCCTTCTTCCCTAGGCCGGGCCCCCTCTGCCGTGGGGGCTCACAGAACTGGCTTCTCCTCCTCAGTTCTCAGTGCGGCCCGCTTCCTTCCAGCAAGGGTTTGGGCCGGGATGGCTGGCCTTGGGCCGCACCCCTTCCTGCTCTGGGACGCCCCTGGGGAACGAGGGGCCGGAGGGCCCTCCCAGCTCTGCGCCCCGGCTCCTGCCCGGGGCCTTGCCAGCCTTCCGGGGCCCCAGATGCCCTCCAATCAGGCCGTCCCTGCCTCCGCCAGTGGGAAGATGTTGTCATCCTTGGCATCTTGGCCCTAGAAGTGAGGTGGAGCCAGCCTCTCGGCCCCCAGCTCGGACTCCTCTGTTCTAGGGGCCTCCCCACGCTGCTCTGCTCCGGAGGTAGTCCGGAACCCCAAAGGAGCCCCTTCCCCCGGGCTAAGGGCCGGGCCATCAGCGCCTTCCTCAGCTGGGGGCCGAGCCTGGGCCACGGTGTACTGGTGCCCGGCCCTCAGCAGGTGGCAGCCTTGCCCAGCACATGAAGCCAGGGAGGCTGCCCGTGGGGGAGCCTGGCGCTTCCCTTCAGCTAGCAGGAGAGCTGGCCTCTCAGTCTTTAAGGCGAGTCGAAGGTGGCCAACCAGGTGGGAGCGGGCACCCCGCTGTGCCCCCTGGGCCCAGGCAGAGAGCCAGCTTTCTTCCCCAGAGCCCTGAGACTGGGCAAGGGGCTACTTGGGTTTGGCGTGATACACGCGTGCGTGTGCACACACACACACACACACACACACACACACACACACACTTCCCGTGTCTCGACATTCCTTTTGGCCAGCTTTTCCCCTGACCAGTGCCATGATGGAGAGGGCAAGCCCAGTGGGCCTGAGGATGGATGGGAACGTGGCTGTGTGGGGATGGAGGGACCCCGTTCTCCTTCCCCTTCCCCAGTTCCCCACAGAATCCATTTTCCTCCAAGACTCCAGTGGCGAAGCCTTCTTCACCGCCTTCCTTGGTGGCCCATCTGCTGGCGCCTCCTCCTGGAAGGCTGCCGTGAATTGGATTTTTCTAATCCCCTCGCTAGACTGTAAGCTTTTGGAGGGCACAGGCTAACCCTTTCCTTCTGTGGCAGAATCAGCGCTGTGCATTGGCTCCGAGGCAGCAGGGAGATGGGGGTGAAGTGACTTGTCCAGGGTCACAAGCCGAGACTGGTTTTGATTTGTCTGTGTGACCCCAGTGCTAAGCACGGTGCGGTACAAACCGAGAACCCGATAAGTGCTAACGGAGGTGTGTTGTACGAGGCAGTGAGATGTCTCAGTGGGCAGAGCGCCGGGTCTGCAGTCAGGAACACCTGGGTTCAAAGCCAGCCTCAGACACTTACTGGTTTTGTGACCCTGGGCAAGTCCCTTAACCCCTGTCTGCCTTAGTTTCCTCAAATGTAAAGTGAAGATCATAACAGTACGACCCTCACCATCCAAGGAGATATTTCCTCCCTCTATGGCCCGAGGCAAGACCCTTCCCTCTATGAGCCTCAGTTTCCCCTCCTAGCTCCAAAGTTCTGACTGGGTGCCAGTCCTCAGATGCCAGACTCCCTCTCCTTGACTTACTTCCTGAGGTCCATCTCTGGGTGAGAAAGGAGGCCCCTCAAGCACCAGCAGCCACCCAGGGCTCCAAACAGCAGGGGACTCTGGGAAACTCCCGTTTAGGCAACCAGAAATCGGCAGAAATCCAGCCTGGGGAGCCAGCAGGCCCAGATCAGCCCACATATTGTCAGTGAAGGCTATTATTATTATCGCTAATATTAGCCAGGATGCCAAACAGCGTGGGAGGAGGCTGGGCCTCAGCCAGACATCCTCCGAGCCCAAGCAGTCTGTGCAGACGGGCACATGGAGGAGGGGGGAGAGATGGCAAAGCTTTGAGGCCAGCTGCCCGGCCTGGAGGCTCCTTGGTCTGCTCTCTGGTTCCCAGGCAGGAGGCCAGGCCATCGGAGAGAGTCAGTCTCTCTAGGCATAAATAAATGCCTTCGGGTCGGGCCCGGCCCTCCGTGGAGGGGGCGACTTCTGCACCTCCTAACCCGGGAGCCCTGGCTTTAAACAGACTCACCCGAGAGGACTCAGCGGGTTGCAGGTGCCCAGAGGCCAAGGAAGCCCAAAAAACGGAAATGAAGGTGACGGTTTGGGGTACTAATTCTCTAGAGGGAGAGAACAGTCTTCCCAGAGCCCTTAATGACCTGCCACCAGGAGCCAGTGCCCTCTTGTCCCAACTCCCTGGCCCTTATTTTGCATTTGTGCTCTGGATACTTCCACAGGAGAGGCTGTGGGACGGGGAGTGGAGAGAGAGATCTCTGGCCAAATCCTATCTCTGATATATCCTGGCTGTGTGACCTTGGGCAAGTCACTCACTTAACTTCTGGGCCTCTAGGCAGCTCTCTACACCTGTGGAATTGCAGAAAAGGCAACACATTATGTGGGTAAAAGGAATTTTCTCACGTGGGAGCTCCCAGAATCAATGGGCTCCTGGGTTCAGTCTGGAGGGAGAGCCACGTCATCTTTTCTATTTGAATGTCAGCTCTTTTGATTTTTTTTTTATTTTAAACCCTTAACTTCTGTGTATTGACTCATAGGTGGAAGAGTGGTAAGGGTGGGCAATGGGGGTCAAGTGACTTGCCCAGGGTCACACAGCTGGGAAGTGTCTGAGGCCGGATTTGAACCTAGGACCTCCCGTCTCTAGGCCTGGCTCTCAATCCACTGAGCTACCCAGCTGCCCTGTCAGCTCTTTTGAGAGCCACGACTGCAGCCTCCTCTGTCTGAACCCCCAGGCCCGGCTCTGGGAGGCTCTTGAGAAGGACGGGCATATTCACTGCTGGGTGCCTGGAGTGGAGGAGATCTGGGCTCCCGGCCGTACTGACGGCATGGTTTTAGGCTGCCGTATTAAGTCCTCTGGTCTTTGCTTGGTTTTTTGCCTCTAAAATGAAGACCACCGAGGGGGGTTCTTGAGCATTCCCTCCTCGAATCCTGAGCCTAAGCGAGACGAAAACTGTCCTCCAAGCCGAATGTCTACGAGTCAGAAATGTCATCGTGTCAAGGGCTCCTGGTTTAGGAGAATGCTGACAGCGAGCATAAGCAAATGGGAGCTACGTCTGGAGCTGGCTGAGAAACAGAAGGGTGGCTCACTGGGACAGACCAGGGGTAAAGGACCCCGGCAAGCTAGTCTTCCATAAACCCAGAGATCCAGCTTTGGGGACAAGAACTCACTACTTGACAAAAACTGCCGGGAAAACTGGAAAACAGTATAGCAAAAATTAGGTTTAGATCAATATCTCCCACCCAGTACCAAGATATGGTCAAAATGGGTCTGTGATTCAGACTTAAAGGGTGATTTTATAAGTAAATTAGGGGAGCATAGAAGAGTTTATCTGTCACGGAGAAGGAGAGAGTTTACAACCAGTGATAGAGAACATTACAAGACATGAAATGAATCATTTTGATTATATTAAATTTTAAAAGTTTTGCACAAACAAAATGCATGCAACCAGAATTAGAAAGGAAGCAACGAACTGGGGAAAAAAAATTTATAACAAATTTCTCTGATTGAGGTCTCATTTCTCAAATATATAAAGAACGAAATCAAATTTAAAAGACTACAAGTCATTCCCCAGGTGGCAAATGGTCAAAGGATATGAATAAGCAGTTTTCAGATGGAGAATTCAAAGCTTTCAATAATCATATGAAAAATGTTCTAAATCCCTCTTGATTAGAGAAATGCAAATTAAAACAACTCTGAGGTATCACATCTGTTATGCTTGTAATAACAGGGATGTTGGGAAGCTGATGGTCTGACCAGGGCCAGGTGCCTGTAGGACACTCTCCTCCCCCCCCCCCCCCCAGGCTTGAGTGAGTGGGGAGGGCCAAGGGCTCCTCGCTCTCCAACCCCTCCTACTCAGCGGTTGGTTTTCAGTTGAATATGGAAGCAGGACAATGACTTCTGACAAGGCTCAGCAAAGCTAATCTCTAATGATGTTCTCCTCAACTTATATTCCCCACAGGTCTGATTGAGGAAGTGAGTAGAAGCTAGATATCTTGATGTTAAGGACCGAGAAGGAACAGACTTCTTAGGCTGGCAACTGACAGGAATCAAGCTTAATGGCTGCAGTGAGTATACCCAAATAATACCCAGGCACTGCTATCTAAGATAAAGCTTATATTGATAAAAGAAAGAAGAGGAAGGCCAGAGGGGTTAATTAGGATTTGGATAAGAACTGGGAAGCCCTGAACTGTCGGGTTGAAGCTGCCCCTCCCCCCCAGGAGGGAGCGGCAGACCTTTAGCTAACTTGCCCTCAAAGCTAATTACTTCTAATATCTAAATAACTAAATGATTATTATATTGATGCTGGAAGGGTCTAATCCTACTAGACAGGCAAACTCCTGAGTAGAAACCACAATGGCTTTTGCCACTATGGCCTCCCAGGCGAACCCCAAATCAGGAACAGCCAGCAGAGAGATCCGCTCCCCTCCTCTTCCAGAAATCATCTGTTTAACTCCCTACCAACTGCCCCCTCACCCCAAAGTTCTCCGGGAGGGTCCTCTGGAATTCTGGGTGAGGCTTAACCCTGTATTTTGCAGGAATTCCAGCCTGCCATTTTCTATATTACACATCACACCTAGCAGATTGGCCATAAGACAGTAAAGGAAAGTGAGAAATGTTGGTGGGGATGGGGCAAAACAGGGACGCTAATGCATTGCTGGTGGAGTTTCTAACTGACTCAACTCTTCTGGAAGGCAATTTGGAACTATACCCAAACAGCTATAAAATAACACCCTTTGATCCAGTAATATCACTCCTAAGTCTGTATCCTGGAGACATCAAAAAAGGGGGAAAGGACCTGCTTGTACAAAAATATTTAAAGCTCCGCTTTTTGTGGTGGCAAAGAATCGGAAATCGAAGAGGTTAGGGAATGGCTGGACAAACTGTGGAATACAATAGTGATGGAATACTATTGTGCTGTAAGGAACGCTGGACAGGATGATTTCAGAAAGAGCTGCAAAGACCTACATGAACGGATGCAGAGCGAAACAAGCAGAACCAGAAAAACGGCGTACACAGTAACAGCACTATTTGCGGAATAATCACCTGTGATAGACTTGGCTATTATCGGCAATGATTCGGAACAATCCTGAGGGATTTATGACAAAGAGTGCTGTCTGCCTCCAGAAAGGAACTGGAGGAGCCAGAATGCAGATGAAAGCAGACCATTTCTCACTTGTTTATTTGGCTTTATGATTTGAAGTTTCAGTTTTATAAGATTATTCATACCGGCCGTGTGACCCTAACGTCCTCCCCAGCTCTGCCATTCCCTGTTCTAAGCTCTCTCCCAGCTCTGCCATTCCCTGTTCTAAGCTCCCTTCCAGATCTTGCATTCTTAGACTCTAGAGTTCTTTTTGTGCTTGCCTAGGCTCATAGCATCCTGGAGTCAGCATTGGAGGGCGGCCCTTTTGCCAGGATCACAGCAAGCTTGGTGGCAAAGCCAGACTCGAAGCCAGTCTGCCAATGCGTGAGCACCCATGGGGGCCTCCCCACTCTACTGTCCTGATTCTCAGTGATCACTGTTAGACGTCTTCGAATTTCTGAGTTGCGTGAGACTTTAGCAGTCGCCTGGCTCACCCCAACCCCCCCCCCCCCAGCCTCTGCAGAAATCTCTCCGGCTGCCAGTTCCCCACCCCCTGCTCAGACATCTTCAGTTCTGGGGAAGTGGCTGTCTTGGGAAGGCTGTGCTCAGGCTGGGCCCAAGCAGCACCTGGAGGCAGGGGAGATGGCGAAAGCCTGCCCGGGTGTCCTTGGCAGTCTGCATTTGCTCCAGGACCAATCTGTCATCTCTGGACGGCTTCTTTCTGGGCGCTGATCTCCTTTTATCTTGTAATAAAAATATCACGGAGACAAAAATGCACCAAGAACGCCGCTCTGCAGACGGATTTCCCAGAAACATCCTCTTCATTTCACCTGCACTTTCCATAAGCACCAGGGCATTTTCCCCTTGTCTCGCGATCCATTTGCCGTTGAAACTCGACTCCCTGATAATTTTGTACTTCACCCGCCATACGGGAAATAGATTCAATTAGAAAAATCTATTGCTAATTTTAATGTTCGGATTCTATAATTTCCTACAGGGAAGACGTGCAAATTGCATGTTATTTAACACCCTATCAATGGTAGGTGAGCTCCATGGGGGGCAATTAGAATGTTATCCCCACTCTTCTCTCAGGCCCTGACAAGGGGGTTGGGAAGAGAGAAGAAAGGAAGAAAGGAGGAGAGAGGCAGACAGACAGACAGACAGAGACAGAGGGAGAGAGAAACAGAGCGAGACAGAGACAGAGAGGAGGGGAAAAAAGAAAGAATAAAGAGGGAAAGGAAAGGAAAGGAGGGAGGAAAGAAAGGAAGAAGGGGAAGGAGGAAGGGAGAGAGGGAGGCAGGGAAGTCTCCCAGAAGTCTTAGCAAGTCTCCCTCTCCCCCACTGAGAGGACTGAGTCCAGTAAACGGCCGTTCCCAGGGGCTTGGGGCACCTACCCCAGTAGCCCGGCTCCTAAAGTGAGGTCCCCGGCCCCACCGCACACACCCTGAGCTCTGCACACCTTGCCATCGGGGGTGGGCTGGGTCCTGTCTTCTGGAGGTGGCAGGGGCATCGCCAGCTGGGAGAGAGAAGGAAGGAAGAGGGAGAACAAGATGAAGAGAGAAGGGAGGGACAAGGATGAGAGGCGGAGGATAGAGGAGCCCCCTTTGCTGGCAGATCTGGAATCCTGGACTCCCAGGATGGAGGGGAAGCTCAGAACGCGGCGAGTCGGGGAGCCGAGGACAGAGAAGGTTGGCGTGACGAGGGGCCTTAGAGCATGGCGTCCGTCCACAAGGCGTACCCTGGCCGTCGCAGGCCCGCCCTGGATGGACTTCGGAACAAAGGCAGTGCCATGCCAGATTTTCACGTGGGAAAATGGAGTTTTCAGCCGAGTTCGTCCAAGGCCTCTGGGGCAGGGGGAGAACTCACACCCAGGCCTCTTGCCTCCCCAGCCCAGGCTGGCCCCGCCACAATTTGCGCAGCCATCGGGCCATACTCGCTGATTGATTAATTCCGTTTTCTCCTCTTTAATGAAAAGCTGGGCTTTGGTTATGGAAATTCCCTCCATGGCAGGGATTCAGAGTGGAGCTTCTCAGCCCGCCTTTGTCCCAAGAGTCCCTGTTCTATCCCAACCTGGGCCCCTGCCTTTGAAATCCCCGGCTGTCCCCCTCCTTCTCCTTCGCCCCCTTCCTCTCTGTCCTTTCTCCTCCCCGGGCCCTTTGCGGGGGGGCCTCTCCTCTCGAGCCACCAGGCCCTCCATGGGGTGAGGTCATTTGTGTGTCAACATGGTGGAGAAGAATAAGAAATCTCTCCCTTTTGCCTGAGCGAGATTTGGGAGGGGGGCGGCTCCAAGAGAAAAGAGGAGCGGGAGGGTAATTACCGGGACCCAGCACACTTGTTCAATGCTATCTCCTACGTACAAATGGCAGCCAATTAGAGCGGCCCCTCCACAAGGCCCACAAAAGTCCGGCGCTCACACACCAGGTGGAAGCCAGAATGAGGCTGAATGTGCCCGGGCTTGGGATAATCCCTTATGTTCCAAAGAGCCTTTTTTCACCAGTCGAGGCCCCTTCCCTTCTCTTCCCTCCCTAATCCTCCCAGCAGCCCTGGGAGGTGGTCAGGCCCAGGGTGATTAGCCAAATGAGCCCAGCACAGGCCCCTGAGGGGCGAAGCCACCAGCCCGGAGCCCTGCAGAGAATTCAGGGGGACCAGGGGCCCCGCGCAGGCCTAGAGCCTGGGTGAGGGCTGGCCTGAGATCGGGGCTGCTTTTAGGACCAGAAGTTCCTGTCCAAGCCTTCATTTTACAGAGGAGACGAGGGGCCGGGAAGGGACTTGGCCAGGGTCACCTGGGGTGGGTGGGTCTTACACAGGACCCTCAGCCACTAGGCCCCGGCCTGGCTGCTAACTGTGTGTCTCACTGGAGGTGTCTCACTGTTTCCCCATTTGTAAAAAAACAAGAAATGAGCGGATGGACCCCGCCAGCTCCTACGATCTCATCATCCTGGTTTTGCAGTTTCCTCTGGACGAGTTACTTCCACTCTGCGGGGCTCAATTTCCTGGTCTCGAAAATGTGGGGGTTGAACTGAATACCTTTGACAGAGGAGGAGCAGCCGCAGGCCTGGCTCTGCCCCTGTCGGGGACCCCACCGTAGCCCCTTTTTAAATGGACCCTTTCTCTTCCCTCCCTCTCCCCCCGCCCGGCCCCCTCGGCACCACAAGGAAGGCTCCCCCGGCCTTTAATGACTCGCCCCGTGCTGGGCCGGAGTCTGCCGACGCTTTAGATCACAGAGCTGCCCACTGGGCTCAGGAGCCCACCCCGGGCCCAGCCTAATTGACAGCTTCAGCAATTAAAGACCCAACTTGTTGGAGTCCTCAGGAGCTAAGACGCCCAGTGAATGTCTTGCTGCCATTAGCCAGGAAATAGGGCTTTTGAAGTCTACCTGCCCTAAAGAAAGCTCCCTGCCATGGGCAGAGTCGGAGGGGCTGGGAGCAATCGGGACGTGAGGAGAGGCGAGAGACGGAGAGAGACACAGACACAGACAGAGACACGCGAGAGGCAGAAAGAAGCCATGGCCGAGAGACACCAACACCGAAAAAAAGATCAGCCCAGAGAAGGAGAGAGAGATGGAAATGGAGAGATCCAGAGGTATAAAAGGAAACAGGAAGGAAGGAAGGAAGGAAGGAAGGAAGGAAGGAAGGAAGGAAGGGGAAGGGAAGGAAGGAAGGAAGGAAGGAAAGGAAGGAAGGAAGAGAAGGAAGGAGGGAGGGAGGGAAGGAAGGAAGGAAGGAAAGAAGGAAGGAAAGAAGGAAGGAGAGAGGGAGTAAAGGTAAAAGAAATCTAAAAAGAAGAGGAGATTAAAAATAGAGAAAGAAGAAAATTTCCCATCTTCTCATTCCCTTTCATTTTGCTACCAAAAGAAGACAGACGCCATTGTTTTGAAGCAGGGGCGAGACCCATTCAGTAAGGAAAACATAATGAGAAAGGAACAACCCTTGTCACACATGCCATGCTTTACGGTTGACCAAGAGCTTTCCCAGCTACTACCTCCTTTGACCCTCACAACTAGCCAGTGATGGGGAAGATTGTTCCCAGCTGGGGACCCTCTGAGATGGGAGGGGCCCCAAGGAAGCACACAGCAGCTGAGCAGAGTCCATTTAGAGGCTTTAACTTGTTCCCTTCTCTCTCCTCATTACTCCTCCCTTAGCCCCAGAAAATGGGCAGGCCAGATGTAATCAGCTCCATCTGGCAAATGAGCTGTCCCACAGCTCTGAGAGGTAAAGCCACTTGCTCAGGACCACACAGTGAATTACAAGGATTGGCAGCAAAACTCATACCTACCCCCCAAGGGCTTCTGTTGGGACCTAAGGACGGTGTGGTGGGCCCTGGAGAGAAAAGGAAGAGACAGATGTGAGAAATGTTGAAGGGATGGACTCAAAGTCATAGAAATTGAATAGATCGGGATGGGGGAGGAGAAGAGAGAGGGAAGGACCAATGAGGAATCCAAGCTTGGCAACGAGGCTATCTCTATTTCTCTTTCTTTGGTCTCTCCGTCCTACTGTCTCTCTGTCCTTGAGAGTTGCCTAATGGATAGAGAATTGGAAGTCAGGAAGTCCAGACCAGCTAGTAAGTCACTTGTCCTTTCCCGACCTCAGTTCCCGCTTCCATAAAATGGGGATAATATTAGCCTCTACCTCATTGTAATTATCCAGTGAGGTAACTCTGCAAATCTTAGAGTGGTACATGTGGGGACAGCTAGGTGGCTCAGGGTATTGAGTGCCTCAGTGACACACCCTGGGCAAGTCACTTCACCCCCATTGCCTAGCCCGTACTCCTCTTCTACCTTGGAACCAATACTGAGTATTGAGGCTAAGACAGAAGGTAGGAGTTTCCAGTGGATCTCTGGGTTAGTTATCATCGTCGTTATTATGATCATCATAATTAATAAGGACAGCGGTACCTCCAGTGGAAGTAGATGAGGAGCTGGTTTGGCACAGCCTGATCGATGAGATCGCGGGCATACTGAGTTTGATGTATATTATAGGGCAGAGGGGAAAGGAGCCCAGGGGCTAGAACCAGTGATGTGAGGCTGGTGTGCAGGGGAGAGGCCAGGCCTGGAGACACAGATCTCTGAGTCAAAAACACAGAGGGGTTTATTGAGCCACAAGGAGAGAGAACATAGAAAGGGAAGAGGGCCGAGAAGCAATCCCAGGAGAGCTGAGCAAGTACCAGCTTAGGGGCCACAAGATGGAAGAAAATCCAGCAAAGGAACCCAATGAGGGGCCAGAGAGGCAGGAGGAGAACCAGGAGATGGCACGGTCATGGAAGGAGAGGAGGCCATCTGGGAGAGAGTAGTACCAACTCATATCCAGAGGAAAAGGAAGAAGAGGACTGAGGAGAGCCTTTGGAGTGATCATTGGTCACCCTGGAGACAACAGGGCTGAGGCCCAAGGCCCGATGGGGAGGAGTCGGGAAGGAGTTGAGAGTTGAAGAATCAATGATCTTTTTCTCTGAGTTTTGATAGAAAAGAGAGGAGAGTGAAGGGCTGAGAGCTGGGAGTGATGGCAAGCCCAAGAGAAAGGTTCTTAAGGCAAAGGAAACCTGTGAATATTTAGAGGCATCAGGGAAGGAGCCAACAGACAGCAAGAATTTCATTGGGGGGGGGATATAACATAACAAAGGAATATTGGCTCCTTCAGACGTTCTGAGGAAGAGGGGAGAGAGGTTAGGAGAGAAAAGGAGGCTGCAGACTCAGCAAGGACCATGTTGTCTTCCCTGGCTGGACTGTAAGCTCCTCCAGGGCAAGGGCTGCTTCCTTTTTATCTCTCCCTCCAGTGCCTAGCACAGCACTGGGCACACAGTAGGTGCCGAGTAATGCTTGCTGGGTGATTGACTAAATGTGAAGGTCCCCAGGTAAGAGGAAAGAGGTGGGGATGGGCAAGACTGTGACTGAGAGCTAAGCTCATTGGGAAGAGCAGAAAGAGCTTCCAGAGATGGTACTCACTGATGGGGGGGGTGGGGAGGAGAGAATCCTAAAGGGGAGGGAGGTCTGGAAGTGGCTGCCTCCACTTGGCTCAATGTGTGGAGGGTCAAGAGAGAAGGAGCTTCCCCATGGAAAAGGTGGGCCAGGCCTGCCCTTTGATCCAGCCATACCACTGCTGGGTTTGTATCCCAAAGAGATAATAAGAAAAAAGACTTGTATAAAAATATTCATAGCCACACTCTTTGTGGTAGCAAAAAAAACTGGAAAATGCCCTTCTATTGGGAAATGGCTGAACAAAGTGTGGTATCTGTTGGTGATGGAATACGATTGTGCTCAAAGGAATAACGAACTGGAGGAATTCCATGTGAACTGGAAAGACCTCCAGGAACTGATGCAGAGTGAAAGGAGCAGAACCAGGAGAACATTGTACACAGAGATGGATACACTGTAGCACAATCCAATGTAACGGACTCTGCCAGAGGAGTGGAGGTATCTGTGACCCCATTTGATAGATGGAGAAACTGAGGCCAGAGAGAAGACTATCAGGCTTCGGAGTAGACTCCATACGCCTGCATTTTAAAAACAAAGCTCATTCTTCCAAGCTAGGCTTCTGGGAAATCTCAGCAGAGTCCATTTTGATCCTAAGATCTGAGAGGTGGGTGAGATGAACTAAGCTAAACTCCTCATTCCACAAATGAAAAAATGGAGGCTTGGAGAGTTAGGGTTTGGGGTGAGCTGCCCAAGAGAACTAGTAGGTGGAAAAGTCTGGGTTCAAACTGAAGACTGTGGATTCCTAATCCACATGGAAGGCCAAGACCAGGAGATGAGGGGCCAGCTGGGTGGCTCAGTGGATGGAGAGTCAGGCCTAGAGACGGGAGGTCCTGGGTTCAAATCCGACCTCAGACGCTTCCTAGCTGGGTGACCCTGGGCAAGTCACCTAACCACTCTTCTCTTTGAAAGCAATACCTAGTGTTGATTCTAAGACAGAAAGTCAGGGTTTCCCCCAAAGATGAGGCGATTAGAGAGGGAAGTGAGGGGGGCTGAAATCACATTGTACAGAACTCAATTCAGACTGCAGAGGAGGTTCAAGGCCACACGCATGAAACCAGAAGGCCCCGAAGGCCCCGGAGCCTGGTCTCCTCGTCCAGGGCCGCCCAGCGTAAGCCCGCAGAGGCAGGCAGAGCGAGTGGCGAGCATCCCAGCCTTGCTGAGTGACCTCGAGGTGGCAGGTCCCTCCTCTGGAGCCGAAGGGGCTGGACTCCAGGAGCTCTCGGCCTCTGGGGCACTGGCGTCTCTCGTTACGTGTTCCTGTGTTGGAGTGGGTGCTGGTTAAATATTGCTCGTGATCGTCCGCTCCGGGGGCTCCGGCTGGGAGGACGATCTCGCCGTGGACCAGGATCTCCGCACGCTTCGCCTGTAATAGCACACAGATAAAGTGAGTCGAGGGGCCCACACGCAACACGTGGAGGGAACGAAGTGAGTCAACAAATCCTCCTGTTGGGAGAAAAGAGCCAGAAAGGCAGACCGATGACAGGCAAACGATGCAAAATTGCAATCTGGAGGTTTCGGTCCCCATAATGCATTGTTTCAGCACTTTGGCCCCCCAGCGTAAGCCCGCTTTCATGCCCTGTTTACAGTATCAACTCTGGCTCTCGGGGTGGGTGCCTGCTTGGGCAGGCCTGGCCCTCACCCTCAAAGGAAACATGGCGGGTATTTCTTCTCATGCCCATGGGGGGTTGGCTTGTTTCTCATGTGTGTGTCGGAGGAAGAGAAGTCATTGTGGGGTCCTAGGCATGAGACTGGGAGGAGGCCCCTTCCTAGGCTCCTAGATGGGGAAACTGAGGTCCAGAGAAGGGCAATGAATTGCCCAAAGTCACACTGGTAGTAAGTGGGCAAAGCCAGAATTTTAATCCAGGTCCACCCTGGAGACTGACGAATCTGGCCTCTTTGTTCTTTTTTTTTTATTTTTAGGCCAACAGGGTTAAGTGACTTGCCCGGGATCACGCAGTAGATGGCTGAGAGGTTGGATTTGAACTCAGGCAGATGAGTCTTCCTGATTCCAGGCCTGGCACTCGATGCCCCGTGGCTCCACCCAGCTGCCCTGCTCTTCATTACTCTTGAAGATGCCAACATCCTCCCAAGTCGCCCAGGCTCACGGGCTCGCTTTCATCCTCACCCTCTTACCCAGTCAGATGCGACATCCTTCTACGCCCTGCATACCTTCTCCACAGCACTCCTCCTCCCAAGGCAGGTCCTCGCCTCCTCACGCCTGCACCGGGGCGATCCCCTGCGGGGTCTCAGCCTCTGCCCGCTCCGGGGCATCCTCCACTCAGCCGTCGATGCCATCTTCCTGACCGTGTGCCCCCCCATCAGCCGCGGGCCCAAATGCCAAGTCCTGAGTGTGGCGGCCAGCGCGCTCCCTAATCTTTCTGGAGCGCATCGATCCTTCGCTCTAGCTCCATCGGCCTCTCGCTGCTCCCCAAACAAGCCATTCCCCCTTGGGGGGGGATCAGCGTGACAGGATCCGGGGAACAGACGAGGCCGACACCAGGATCCCTTCAGGGATCAGGAGGAAGAGGGGCAACATCCCATGGGAGGCTCCGGGCCAGGTCAGCTGACGGGCTAGGTCAGTACTGGGTGACGTGGGTCCGCTTGGCTCTGAGGTTTGATTCTGCCATTGCTTTATGTCTACGCCAGCAACCCCCGGGTGGGTCTTAAAGGCACCCAAGGCTACACCTGCCCCTGAGGCAAGGAGCTGTTTCGGCCTCATCCTTTGTCCTCCCTCTCTTACCCGGGACATAGAACACCCTTAACAAGTAGAGGATGAAAGACCCCCATTTTACAGTTGAGAAAACTGAGGCAAATGGCGTTTAAGTGCTTTGTCCAGTGTTACACTGCTAATAAGTGTCTGATTAAGACTTCCTGGCTCCAGGTCCAGCTCTCTGTCCACGGGACTCCCTAGCTGCCTCGGTAGTAGAGACCCTGCCCAGCCCATGACTCTAAGCTGGGTAGCACCACGGATAGGCTGCTGGGACCGAAGCTCAAATCCCACATTTATTGGCTAGGTAAGCCCGGGCAAGCCTCTGAAACTCGCAGGATAGAGAGAGAGAGCGTGAAAAAAGAGACTGAAGGAGGCAGAGCCCGGAACTCTGGAGAGAGAGGGCAGAGGAAGATGGGAACGACAGTGGCCCCACGTCCACGAGCGGCCCAAGGAAAGCCCTTTGCAAACCTGAAGTCACTATGAAAACTGGACTTACTGTTCTAGGTATTGTTGCAGGGGACCCACATGGCCTCTGAGGTACCATCCAGGTCTCCAGGTCAGCGAGTTTCTAACTCCTAAGTGTGTGTGTGTGTGTGTGTGTGTGTGTGTTTTCTCCCACTCAATCACAATTTGCTCCATCTCCACTTTTCAGCAAATCTCTCTCTATCTCTGTCTCTCCCCTCTCCCTCCTTCTTCTTCCCTCCTACCCTCTCCCTCTCTCTGTCTCTCTGTCTGTCTCTTTCTCTGTCTCTGTCTCTGTCTCTCTGTGTCTTTGTCTCTGTCTCTCTGTGTCTCTGTCTGTCTGTCTCTGTCTCTCTGTCTCTCTGTCTGTCTCTTTCGTTGTCTCTGTCTCTGTCTCTCTGTGTCTCTGTGTCTCTGTCTCTCTCTCCCTGCCCCCCCATCTCTCTGTCCTGGCCCCCAGAGTTCTTTGTCCATCACCTCTTCCTTGGACACTGAGATGTGGGCAGCCGGTGAGTGTTAGTGGGGGGGGGGGTGTTATCGTTAACCGAGGGCTGCTTATTCAAACCGGGATTATCATCTTGGGGAGAGGCTGCCCTCTTGGGCCAGTGCCTCCGGCAGCACGGGAGGTGCAGGGCAGTGCCAAGCTGCTGTCAGCTCCAGGCCCAGCAATGGCCCCCCAGTATGACTCACCCCATCCTCTTTGGAAACGGCTCTGGCGTGACTGACAAGGGAGCCATGGGATAGCCACGCACAGGGCAGAACCACGGGCTTATGGGAAGACTTGCCTCCTGGCCCTCTGTTTCAAGGAGTGAGACGGGTGGCCAGGGGTGAGAGGTCAGAGGCGGGGCCAGAGAATCAGTGGATCCCGAAGTTCCAACGTGTCCTGCCAGGATCTAGACAGAGTGGGAAAGAAGAGGCTTCCGAGGAGGAGGCGCCTCTCCCTCCCAAGCCTGGCGTGCTGGAGGAGGCAGGGCAGGTCAAGGGAGACCTGGCCGTACGCAGAGCATGGCCTGGGCCCGTCTGGAATAGGGGTCTGGTGCTAAGAAGGCAGAGAACGTCTGGAGGAGGGCAGTGACACGGGTGGAAGACTGAGACGGGGCCAAGCGGGGACTGAGCGAGGATGACTTAAGTGCCTGGGAATGGAGTAGCTGGCAGGGCCGAGGCCAAGGAGAGGCTCGGGGGGGTGGGGGGCACAGCAGCCGTCTCGAGCATCCGAAGTGGCCCCACATGGGCAAGGAATCCGCTTCATTCTCCTTGGCCCAAAGGACAGCACCAGGAGGCAGCTGAAAGCGGGTAGAGCCATCCCGGACACACACACAGACTAAGCTGAACTCGGCCTGCCCACCGGGGGAAGAAGGGAGGCCGCTGCCCAAGGGGACAAGCCCAGCTGGGGGAAGAGAGAGAGGATGGGAGCAGGGCGAGGGCCGCGATCCAGGAAGAAGAGCTGAGACGTATGGAGGGGCGTGTGGATGCCGTTTCAGCCCGTTCTCTTGGAGGACTTTCTGACCATTATGGCAGCTCGGTAATGTGACGAGAAGCTTTGACAGGTGGAGAGTTCCCCATCCCCGGCAGGGTCCAGACAGAGGCTTAGTGATTGGTCAGCTGGTTTTCAGGTAATTTTGTGGTGCAGATTCCTGATTGAGGGCCGCCCTGGGAACAGGCGACCTCCCAGTGTAGCAGTCAAGGACGGATTCCAAGCAGGATTCTGTAATCACGATCGTAAGATTTTGTCATTCTAAAACTCGGGACGCCTCAGCCTCTGAGGCAGGGCTGGCTCTGGGGGTCTCGCTGATCAGGATCGTGAGAAATCAGAGAGGATCCTGGAGCTGCAGAGTGAATGGCAGCCACCCTGGAGGTTATCCTCTCTCCTACCCTTGTGTTACAGGGAGGGAAACTATGGCCAGAGAGGGAAGCCCATCAGGGATGGAGCAGAGGACGGGGGCACTCCGTGTTGGAAGGGATGTTCGAAGTCCTTGAGTCCAATCTCTTCCCCAGGAAGGGGAAATGTCTTGTGCCCATTCTACAGATGAGGGTAATGTTCAAGAGGATGATGGCAGGCGACATGTATATGTCTCTTTAAGGGTCACAAAGCCCCTAACCACACACACACAGCCAGAAAGTGGCAGAGCCGCGAAGAGAGCCGGTGATTCAGCCCCTCGTGCTGTGTTCTTGCCCCCCGGCTCCACTGGGCCTTCCAGCCTTTTGTAAGACCATGTGGCGCTGTGGCTGGCACTCTGCTTGCAGCCTGGTGATGAAGAGAATCGGTGTTAATTGGTATTGGCTCTTCCGTTCCGTCAGAGCCAGGCGGCAGGGAACCGTTTGGTGGCTGGTTAACAGCCAAGGTCAACGCACGATTACATGACGTGGGCTTCACCCAACGCTGGACCATCAACAATTAAATGCAGATTAACACTGGCGCTTGGCCGCTGCTCTTGGCTGGCCTCCAGAGTCGGCTTGTTTATCCCGGCGTCAGACAACAAGAGGGGCTGCGAACCCTCAAGCTTTGGACTCAGATCATCCCGCTAGCAAAGAGCTGTCAGCTGGCAGTGCTGATGAGCGACCCTTCAGAGAGAAGCGCAGGATGGCAGGCCTGGGAGGGGCCTTCGAACAGAAGGTTCAAAGTATGGAAGGTGGCCCAAACGGCAAGGACCGGAAAACAAAGACTCTGAAGACCTAGAATGCAGAATTTCCTAGAACACAGGTTGGCGAGCCTGGAAGGGATTTGGTTTCCCAGACAGCCTGGACCAAAACATCCATCCCGTCACCTACTGGCCCACTCACCGGCAAGGAGCCGCTTTGTTCCTCGCTAGATTGGTTCTTCGATGACAAACTTGGGATGTTGCCTGAATCATGTCTGAAGAGGGCTTTTCTCTCCCTTTCAAATGCTTTGTATGAAAAGCCTTTGGTAAAGTCATTTATTCTTCACTAAACTGCACACGTACTTGTGAGAAAGAAAACTCAGCATCCAATGCAGCCACATGTCTGAAGTGGGAAGGACCTTCAATCCCACAGAGACACGGGGTGGGGGGATTCCACCTTAGCTAGTGGTCCCTGACCTCTCTGCTCTGACTCATTCATCCTTTTCAGGCACCTTTTCTTTACCCTGTTTCTCTATGTTTGACTTCCTCCTGGGGTTGTCCATTTGCACTGATGAAATCATTGGGTAAATCTTACCAAATCTCCAGAACAAGCCCTCCCACAGTTCTCTGAATTACTCAGATTCATTGTTTCTTTTTTAAATCAAATTAATTTCTCTTTTTTTTTTTACCCTTGTACTTCGGTGTATTGTCTCATAGGTGGAGGATTGGTAAGGGTGGGCAATGGGGGTCAAGTGACTTGCCCAGGGTCACACAGCCGGGAAGTGGCTGAGGCCGGGTTTGAACCCAGGACCTCCCGCCTCCAGGCCTGACTCTCACTCCACTGAGCTACCCAGCTGCCCCTCAAATTAATTTCTTAATCATCAAAAATTTGGTCTTCTCCCCCATCCCACCTTCCACCCCCAGTTCAGAATGAACTTAGTGCTAAACTTGTAGAGTCAAGCAAAACAAATTTCCATGTTGACTATGTCTAAGAGAATTTGTGTGTGTGTGTGTGTGAGAGAGAGACAGAGAAAGTGACAGAGAGAGAGAGAGAGGGAGGGAGAGAGAGAGAGAGAGAGAGAGAGAGAGAGAGAGAGAGAGAGAGAGAGAGAGAGAGAAAAGAGAGGAAAGAGAAGGTGAGACAGAGAGGCAGAGACAGAGAGACAGAGAGAAACAGAGAGACAGACAGACAAAGAGAGATATAGAGAGAAAGAGTGACAGACACACACTCACAGAGAATATGCTTTGAGTCATTATTCTTTTTCAGAAGTGTGTAGTATGTTTCATCACAAGTTCGCCTCCTCCTCTTGATTGTATAGACTTGTACTTGCACACCTAATTTCCCCTAACTTCCCTATCCTTCTCGCACCTCTATTGTGTTCCTCTTCCCCTTCTTTTCTATTCTTTTCAAATCATCAAAATATGCCAGAGCCACTCCCAGGCCTTTTGTCTAATTTGGCTTCCTCTTCTGATAATGACGGGATTTAAAGGAGACAAATTTATCATCTTCCTATTTTCAAAAGCAAGCAGATAATCCTCGTTTAGTCCTTTATCAATGATTGTTCATATTTTCTCTTAATTCCTGTGTTTGAACTTCAAAATTTTTGCACAGCTCTGGTCTTTTCATCAGAAATTCCTGGAAATCCTCTATTTCATCAAAGATCCATTTTTCCCCTGTAGGATTTTACTCAGTTTTGCTAGATAAGTTATTCTTTGTTATAAATCTACATCCTTTGTCTTTTAGGATATAATATTCCAAGCTCTTCACTGATTTAGAGTGGTGGTTGCCAAATCATGTGTCATCCTGTCAATCTTTGGTACTTGAATTCTTTCTTTTGGGATGATTTGTAATATTTTTTCCCTTGACTTAGCAGCCCTGAATTTTGGGAACAATGTTCCTGGGATTTTTCGTATTGGGTTTTCTTTTAGGAGGTGATCAGTGGAATTTTTTGTATTTATACCTTGCCCTCTAGTTCTGAGATCTGGGCAGTTGTCTTTAAAGAGTTTTGAAATCTATCTGGCCTCTTATTCTGTTCTTGGTTCTTAGGTAGACCAGTGATTCTTAGATGTTTTCTCTTCTAACTGTACTCCAGGTCAGTTTCTTTGCTTTTTGCTTTGAGATAGCTTAGATTTTCTTCTATATTTTTCAGTCTCTTGATTCAGTTTTACCATTTATTGTTATTTCATGGAGTCATTGGCTTCTATTTGATTAATTTTAATTGGGGGGAGTTTGGTATTTGGATGAGATTTTGTTTCTCTTGTACAAAGTTTTTCATTCCTTTTCCAATTCCTTCTTTAAAAACTCTTATTTTTTTCCTTTAGCTCTCTCATTTTATTTATAAAAGTACTTATCTCCTTTTGAAACTCTTGCTTTATTTCTTAGAGGAATTCTGGTTGAATTTATGCCCATGCTGTGTTTTCTCTGAGGCTTTGCTTGTAAATATTTCAGAGACTTTTTTTATTCTGTGTTTGTGTCTTGAGCTCCCTGTCATCATGATAGCTTTTTTTTTAAAGTGGGATTCTCTTTTTGTTTGTTCATTCTTCAAGCCTATTTATGTTAGGGCTGACCTCTGCACACTTCTAGAGGGAGGGTCTGGGCTGGTTCTGTTGCTGTCCAAGAAGGAGGTTCTAGGAGGTTCTAGGCTCATGCTTAGGACCTGTCAGTTTAGGTCAGAGCAATAGTAGACTGCTGCTGGACTTATAGCCTTTTTTTAAAAACCCTTAACTTCTGTGTATTGGTTCCTAGGTGGAAGAGTGGTAAGGGTGGGCAATGGGGGTCAAATGACTTGCCCAGAGTCACACAGCTGGGAAGTGTCTGAGGCTGGATTTGAACCCAGGACCTCCTGTCTCTAGGCCTGACTCTCAATCCACTGAGCTACCCACCTGCCCCCTGGACTTATAGTCTTTATGGGCCAACTGGGAAGTTCTGCTGCTCTGTAGGCTTCCTTTGGTCTGGGATTCCTACCCTTGTTATTTCTCCTGCAGGCTTCATCCTGGGCTGGAGAGTGGAAATGAGAGCACACTGCTCCTAGGGTCCAAACCATACCACTGCTGTTTGCTTCTGAACTTCCTTCTTGTTTAGTGCATAATCTAGGACTGAGGACAGCACCTTCCCCTTCTGTAGGTGCCAGCCCCAGTTTACATGTGATGCAGGACCCTCATTTTCCAGTTTTTTGCCACTACAAAAAGCGCAGCTATAAATATTTTCGTACAAGTCTGTTTATCTATGATCTCTTTGGGGTACAAACCCAGCAATGGTACGGCTGGATCAAAGGGCAGGCAGTCTTTGATAGCCCTTTGAGCATGATTCCAAATTGCCAGCCAGAATGGTTGGATCAGTTCACAACTCCACCAGCAATGCATTAATGTCCCAATTTGGCCACATCCCCTCCAGCATTCATTACTCTCCCCTTCTTTCATTTTAGCCAATCTGCTAGGTGTGAGGTGATACCTCAGAGTTGTTTTGATTTGCATTTCTCTAATTATTAGAGATTTGGAACACTTTCTCATGTGCTTATTGATACTTTTGATTTCTTTACCTGAAAATTGCCTATTCATGTCTCTTGCCCATTTATCAATTGGGGAATGGCTTGATTTTTTATACAATTGCTTTAACTCCTTGTATATTTCTGCCTTTTCAGGGAGACCAATGATTCTCAAATTGTCTCTTCTAGACCGGTTTTCTTGGTCTGTCACTCTCTCATTGAGATATTTCATGTTTCCTTCTATTTTATCAGTCTTTTGACTTTGTTTTATTTGTTCTTGTTGTCTTGAGAGATCATTGGTTTCTAAATGTTCGATTCTAGCCTTTAAGGACTGGTTTTCGGCTTTAATGTTTTGGTTTTCGGCTATAATTTTTTGGTTTTCCTTTTCAATCTGGTCATTTTTGGTCTTCAGTTGTCTTGTCTCACTTTTCGATTGCGAGATTCTGCCTTTTAAACTGTTATTTTCTTGCCAGATTTCTTTCGTCTTCCTCAGCATTTCATTTTTAAACTCTTCCATAGCTTGTGACCAGCTTTCATTTTTGGGGGGAGGTTTGGATTTTTTTTTCCCTCCTCTGTTGTCTGGATTTTCTCTGTGTAGAAGTTGTTGAGTGTTCCAGAATTTCTCTTGATGGTCTTTTTCTTCTGGACTTCCTTATTGCTGGCCATTGTTAGCCCCGCCCCTTTTCCGCTTTGTCTTTGCACTCAGGGTCTGCCTGGGCCTTGCAAGCTCCGGGAGGCTCCGGTCTCCTTGTCCTCGGGGTCAGGCCTCCTGGTAGTTCCCGGTCTGCCCCTCTGCCCGAGGTTCCTTCAGCAGTCTTTGGAGCTGCTTCCACAGCCTCGCTGGGTCTGCACCGGGTCCTCACTGGAGGTCCAAGCCTGGGCTGGAGATCATTATTCAAGCCTAGGGCACTGCCTTTGCCTGCTCTTAGGGCCTGCCTTCACCCCCACAGAAGGTAGTGAAAGTCCGTGGGCTGGAGATCTTTATTCGCCCCTGAGGCGATGCCTTCAGCGCTTGGGAAAGGCCGTGTTTTAGGGACCTTTGTCCCTGCCCAGGCGGTGCCTTCACCCATGTGGACGCTGGGGGAAGGTCCGTGCACGCCCCCAGCCACCTGGGGTCCCTTGTCTTGCAGCACACAGGTACAAGCCCCGGGGCTGCCAGTGCTTATCTGCTTGCCCCAGTCCTGTTTACCCGCTTGTGTGTTGGCGTTGTGCGAGGTGTGCGGTGTGGGGGGTGGGGGAGGGGCTTCTTCCTCTCGCGTTTTAGTGAGAGCTGTTTCACCCCTTTAAAGTGTGGAAATGCCCCGATTCTGCGTACCTTCAATGCTGCGCCCTGTTGTGGGGTTCCTTCGTTCCTCTGGACTCGTTTTTATTTCCCCTTGAGGAGTCCTGTGTGGTTCGGTCAGGAGAGATCGAGCAGCTGCTCCTTACTCTGCCGCCATCTTAACCGGAAGTCTTGAGGTCACATTTGAACCCAGGACCTCCCACCTCTGGGCCTGGCTCTCCATCCACTGAGCCACCTAGCAGGTCCCTCATCTCCTGATCTTGGCCTCCCATTATGGAAAGGACCCTGGATTTGGAACCCACAGTTTTCAGTTTGAACCCAGACTCTGCGCTTACTGGTTCTCTTGGGCAGCTCGCCCTGAACCCTAACACGGCTAGCTAATATCCTATCACATTTATGCACCAAAGTGCAGCGGGGGGAGTGCGGGGATGATCCGGCTATTCCCGTCTTTGGGCACCATTTTGTGTGTAGTTCCAGCCTGTCACAAAGAGAGATGCTATGAATATTTCGATTGGTATTGGACCTTTTCTTGCTTTTTTGGCCTAGATGCTGAGGAGTGAGATCCCTGATCGATGAGTTTGGACCCACCGGCCACTTTTATTACCGAATTGAACACTGAAATCCAGAATGGCTGGGCCTCTTCCCACTCCACCAGCAGGTATTACTATGCCTGCCTTCCCAGAGGCCCGTAAAGCCTTTCCAGAATGATGAAACCTGCCACCGTTTGTACTTTTCTGACGTAACCTTGAAAACCCGGAGTCGCCTGCGTGCCACGGGAAGCCCAGCTCGTGGTACCTGCGGGGGAAGGACGTGAGGGCACTGGACATCCCATCGGGGGGGCCTTAGGACCACAGAAAGCTCAGCGCTGGAAGGGCCCTCAGAACGCAGCGGGCCAGCATTAATGAGAGGCTCAGGACCCAGAACGTCCGAAAGGGGCGAGGCCTTAGAACAGGGAACGTTAGAGCGAGGGGGGCTGACAACACGGAATTTGAGAAGAGGGCTGGCTAGGCCTGGACATCCTCACTGTGTAGATAACAAAATGGCGGTCCAGACCGAGATGGCGATGCCGCCAGGGGCACAGAGCGAGGCTGTGGCCAAGCTAGAATTTGAACTTGCATCTCTGACCTCCTGGTGAACGCTCTCTCTTGGGACCCCGAGCCGTGCCTAGGCTGGATCAGATTCTAGAACTCAGCCCTGGAGGTGCCCCACTCCCTCCTCGTATGGGCTTTGGCTGGGGAAGGGAATATTTAAACAAAGCACCCCCCCGCCGTGGCCCAGTTCTCGATAAACACTCGCTCAAGAGCTCTCGCCCACAGGGAGACAGACAAGTGGGAAGAGTATTCCTGGGAACACGGGCCGGGATCCTGTGGATATTCCACTTCTCTCCTTTTACAGAAGGCCTTTCATCGCCTTCCCTCAAAGGCAAAGGTATCTCCCTGGGATACGATGCTCCCCGGATGCAGCTGCCCAAGCCTCCATTCATTATCAGGTCTAAGGAAAAGGAACCCCCCAATCCCTGGGGGCCCCCAGGCTCCAAGGTAGGTCCTGGGCACGCTGTAGAGTCACTCTGTAAATGTTTGTTGAGTCTCAAGACATGAGTTTGGATCTGGCGCAGCCACTTATGACTTGGTGGTGTTGGGCAAGTCTTGGAACCTTTCCGAGCATCCATAAAATAAAGAGGTTGGAGTCGATGTCCTCCACGGTCTCCTGAGAGAGAACTTAGCTACGGCTTCATTCAGCCCCCTCCCTTTACAGATGGGGAAACTGAGACTCAGAAAAGACAAGGAGGCTGAAGATTACCTAGAAACAAGGGACCGAAATCCTGGAGAGCCTCCTGGAGCTCCTCATGGGACCCGTAGAACAACCTTTGTTCATCTTGGTGTATGTTGAAGCATTGCCAGTGCCCAGCGCGGCAGAGTTCAGAAAATAGCAGGGACTAAAGAGGGAGGAAAGAGTTAACCTGGGCTGGCCAGCTGGAGCCAGATTGTGCAGGGCTTCCAACACCAAACAGGTTGCTTTGGTTGACTTGGATCTCAGGGTTAAGGGGGAGCCATTGATAGTTCTTGATCAGGGGAGTGGTGAGGCCAGACATGCCTTGGGAAGAATGAGCTCCCAGTCCAACAGAAAACAACTGATCAAGTCTTTCAAATGTGTAAGAATCTGAGCTGTTCTCTTGATCCTTTCCTAGAGGAAGCTGTCCGCCTTCCTGGGCTCACTCTCTCGCCTCCTGCTTATTTCTCACCTGCTTTCCTTCTTGCCTCCATCTCATCCTTCACTGGACTGAAAACGCTTTCTCCAAAGCTGTTGGCCATGTCTGAATGGCCAAACCCCAGGTGCGTCCTCAGGCCTCGACCTTCTTGCCCCTCCTGCAGCCACTGCTGCCCCTTCCTCCCTCAGGGGTCCTGTCCCAGCTCTGCCGTGCTTCTCCTCTTGCCCGTCAGGCCCATCCTCCCCCGCCCCGTCCTCGGGCTCCTCCTTCCCTCCGCGTTCTCTCCCGTCCGTCGGCCTCACGGCAGTCCCAGTCCGGGGATGGAGATCCCATTTCTGTGCAGACTCCCACGCCCGCCCCGGGGTGCCTCCAGCCACCTCCCGGCCGTCTCCCTGATGGCGTGCCGAGGCCTGACCTCATGAGCTCCCTCTCGGCCTCAGCCCTTCCTCCTAATCTCCCGCCACCCTTCTCGGCACCGAGGCTCACCGTCCAGGACTGCCTCCGAGCTTTCCTTTCCCTCCCTCCAGCGGTCACGGCCCGCTGATGCTGCCTCCTCCATCTCTCCCGCTCCAGAGCCACCTGGTTCGGCCCGCATTCCCTCTGGGCCAGAGCAGCGCAGCCGCTCCTGACGGATCTCTTTGCCTTCGGTCCTCCTCTCCACCCGCCCGCCGGCCCTCGCCCTGCCTGAGACGCCGCCGCCTCTCCCCGCGGGTTGTCAGGCTCTCCTGGAGCCACGCGGAGCCTTCTTGGCAGCGACACGACGATGGTTGGCCGTTTCCTTCTGTAGCTTGTTTTACGGAGGAGGAAACTGAGGCAAACTAGGCTAAGTGACGTGTCCGGGCTCACGCAGCTCTCGGAAGACGCTTTGGGGTCCCCGGAATGCGCCCCCTCCGCCGGCCCCACTCCTTTCAGGTCTTCCTTGGAGACGACGTTCTGGATCCCTCGTCCCGCCGCTCGGCCTTCGCTCCACTGTGTTCTGGGGGTCTCTTCGGTGTAGGAGGAGCCCCTCCCCCCCCCCCCCCCGCACTCGGGGCCCGGAAGCCTGGAGAAAAGCTGCAGGAGGTCCTGGAGGGGGTCCGCGAGGGGCGCCGGATCTCCCCGGCCTTAGAGCCGAGAGGAAGCGCACAGACGGTCAGCCGGGCTTAGTCTGGCCGAAGGGGGCACAGACGCCCCCATCTGCCCGTCCGCTCTGCGGGGGCCTCGGGAGCGCCACACGCGCCTTCTCTCCTGGCTCTCTGCACGAGGAGGAGCAAAACCCGGGCGAGGACGGCGCAGCCTCCCCGTGACGGAGGCCTCTTCTGGAGCCTCCTCTTGGCCTCCGAGTTGGGGAAGCTAAAAGCCCTTCCCCAGCCCGGCCGGCCCGGCCCCGGCCCGGGGAGGACAGACACGTTGGCGGGCATCGATGGCCGGCGGCTGGCGTTTATGACAGGCCTGTGGCGATGCCTTCGGACAGCCGGGAAAGGGAAGCAAACAGGACTCAACCCGGGCTCTCGGGCTGGGTGGTGCCCACACACGTCCGCACCAGCTCCTCCCTGTTGGCCTGCCTCCGATGGAGACGGTCTTTCTCCAGGCTGTTCTCCCCAGGAAGACGTTTTCTCTGACGGGGACAGCTTAGGCAGTCCAGGGGGTAGAGCGCAAGGCCTAGAGACGGGAGGTCCTGGGTTCAAATCAGCCTTTAGACCCTTCCTGGCTGAGTGACCTTAGGCAAGTCACTTCACCCCCATTGCCTAGGCCTTCGTGCCTTTCTGCCTGGGAACCAGTACACGGTTCTGATTCTAAGACGAAAGGTAAAGGGTTCAAAAAGAAAGTTTCTCTTCTACTGAGTTGAAAAGCTTTTTTTCTACCTTCTGGAGCTCAGCAGGACCAGACTAGCCCCCTTTCCCTATTTGTGTGTCCAAACACAATGTATTATCAATACGATTTTTTAAACCCTTAACTTCTGTGTATTGTTTCCAAGGCAGAAGAGTGGTAAGGGTGGGCCATGGGGGTCAAGTGACTTGCCCAGGGTCACCCAGCTGGGAAGTGTCTGAGGCCGGATTTGAACCCAGGACCTCCCGTCTCTAGGCCCGACTCTCCATCCGCTGAGCTACCCAGCTGCCCCCTGAATACATTTTTAAAAAAGAAAATGATGTCTAACCCAGTGAAATTGCTTGTCAGCTCTGGGAGTGGGGAGGGAAGAGGGGAGGGAGACAAAAAGGATCATGTGGCCAAGGACAAAAACTTTAAAACTAAAGAAAAAAGAGGAAAAAAAGAAAATGATCAGGTGCTCCCAGATGCCTCGGCCTCCTTCTCATTCTGCTCTGGCGGAGCTCCCTCGCCAGGGGAAGCCAGGAGGAGGCCAGGGAGAGAACGAAGAGAAGTCAAGTTGGGGTTCGACGGGGATGGAGGGAGAAGCCCTGGCTGGAGATACAGGAGGCAGCCGGGCAGAGGGCCGGGCTCGGGGCCTCGGGTCCAGCTCCATATCCTTGGGAGATATTGGGCCGGTCACTGGCTCCATCCCAACTTCTCCTTCTGGCAAAGAAACTTCAGGCGCCTCTTGGCGTCCTTCTCTGCTGGGCGTTCATTTATTAAGCAAAGGGGAGGCTGCTCGGCGGGTCTCCACAAGATTTCTTTTTCATTTTTATTTCTAATCCGGTTTCTCTCGGGCCCTTCCCCGGCCGCTGAGAGCATAAGAGACGCCACAGCCCTTGTACACAGGAAGCCAAGCAAAATAGGTTCCCCAAGAGGGAACAAAGGGGGAAAGAGATGTTAGGGAGACGGAAGTTTTGCACTGGCCCAAACAGCTACACAAGCCAAGATGGAAGCAGGCTTGGATCGGGAGGGCGGAGGATGATGGCTTCGCCTTGCAGCGATCGCCTAGTTTCCATGACAAACAACAATGATGGAGACAGAAAGGTGGCTCGTTGGATAGAGAGTCGGGCCTAAAGACAGGAGGTCCTGGGTTCGAATGTGGCTGTGTGACCCTGGGTAAGTCACTTGACCCCCCAACGCCTTAACCCTTTTGGTTCTTCCGTCTTGGAACCAATACCCGGGATTGATTCCAAGATGGCAAGTAAAGGTTTAAAAACAAGAGCCGCTCCTTCTTAATAAACTCCTGGGAGTCGGCGCAGTTTCCCTGGCAAGCAGCACGACTGATTTCTTTTAAAAAGTGTTTTAATGGTCACAAACAAGAACAAAAACAACGCAATCACTGACAAAATGAGGGGCAAAATCTCATTAGGATCCTTCAGACTTTGACGAGGCAGAACCTAAAAGAAAGAGCAAACTTACCAGCAGGAAGGATGGGAGCTCCTTGTGGGCAGGGACCGACTCACTCTTGGTCTTTGCAACCCTCGGAGGTAGCCAGGTGGGCCGGTGGATGGCGCCCCACCCCCAGAGTCAGGGAGACCTCAGTTCAAATCCAGCCTCAGGCACTTAGTGGCTGTGACCTTGGGCAAGTCACCTCCTCTCTGTCTGCCTTCATCCACTGCAGTATCTTTGCTGAGAAAATCCCTCGGGCAACGGACAGCATTGGTGTGCAGAGAAGAATCAGACTGGGCAGAATGTTTGGTTCCTGATGAATTCTGGGTGGTTGATTGAAATAAGATATTTTCAACCCGAGTCCCTTCCGGGCCCATCTGAAATTCCTCTTCCTTGCACCCCGTTTTCCATTTTCCTTCCTTTTCTTTTCTTCCCCGCCCCTCCCCACCAATGCCTCTACGGAGAGCTGGCGGCCGCTCTTTCCGGTTCTGCTGATTGGCCTCCGCGCTCGCTCCGTCCAGCTCTTTCCTTATTTCCTTTTATGTTTCACATTCATCATGTTTCACGGCACCATAATGTTCTATTACATGAATAGACCAAAATGTATTCAGTCATTCTCCAGTCGTTGGACTTAGAGGCTATTTCCAATTTTTCACTCTTACAAACAGAAGAGCGATGACTACTTTCATGATTGATTTCTTACCAGAAACAAGAAAATAATTTTCTCCAATGACTTGTCCCTAGATCAGCTTTCACTTTAAGAAACTGCATTTTATTAATGTCTTTTGTCACAGTCCTTGCCCAGGTCGCACCCTTTCTCATGACAAAGAAAAACAATTAAGCAAAAACGTCGGGTGAGAGATTTTGTCTGACGGTGTTCCGTGTCCCGGCGGCCCTCTCCTTCTCAGGCCTGAGGGGCGAAGCGGCTTTCCCAGTCCCTTCAATGGGAACTTCATGGATTCCCCCATTATCCATCCGTGATCCATCCATTTACCTTCTTCAGCCATTTTGGCAATTGTTCCGTATCAGTTCATACAAAACTTCCATTGATTTTCCGAGTTCTTCATATTCATAATTTCTTAACTCGCAATCATATTCCATCCCATCCGTGTGCCATAGTTCTTTTAGTCATCCCTAAGCTATGGGCATCCCTTTGTTTCTGGTTCTTTGCTAGGACGAGGGGTGCCATTATATCATACATTCCCCTAAGCCTGCTTCTTGGGGAGTGAGCTCACTGGCCCAATGGGTAGGGGTCATTTAGACACTTCTCTTGCGTCATTTGAAACTGAAATCTAGAATAAGTCAGCCCTGGGCAGCTCCACCAACAGGGCATCAGTGTTCCTACTTTTCCCGGGTCTCCCAAGAGTGACCGTTCCTATTTGGAGCATCTCCACACCTCGCACGGTGTAAGGCGAAGCTTACTCTTCGTGATTTGGAGCCTGTTTTCATAGGATCATTTATAGCTTACAGTTCTTTTCTTCTTCTTTCTAAACCCTTCCTTTCTCCCTTAGTAACAACTCTAAGGCAGAAGGGCAAGGGCTACGCAAATAGGGTTAAGTGACTTGCCCAGGATCACCTTGCCTGGAAGTGTCTGAGGTCAGATTTGAACTCAGGTCCTCCTGCCTTCAGGTCTGATGCTCTATCTGCTGTGTCACCTTGCTACTCCCGGTTTATAGTTCTACTTTTGAAAACCATTCACATCTTTTGACCATGTATTTATTAGGGAATCATTCTTGGTGTTGTGCATTAGTGCCAATTCTGTGCATATTTTAATATCAGTCCAGTAATATTTAATTTAAATATTTTTCTTCACTTCCTTTTCTCAGCCTGACTTCATTATTTTTATTGTGAAAAAGCCTTTAAAAAATTTCTGTAGCCAAAATTGTCCTCTTTTCTTTTATGATTTCTCCTGTCCTTTTAGCTAAACATTTTCTTTCATGCCACCATTGTGAAAGATTCCTGATCTTGTTCAATTCTAATTTTTTTTAGGTGTGGCCTTTCCTCTTCAGGCTGATATCCAATTAGAGGACATTGTGCTATATGGTGTAAGATGGTGGCCAAAACCTAAATTTCTCCCAGCTCTCCAGTTTTCCTACAGTTCTTGTCAAAAAAAGAAAAAAAAATCTTTCTTCAAATTTGTCACATTCTTGGGTTTATTAAATACCATTCTTCTGTTTTAACCAGTTGTGTTCTGTTCCTTTTAAATTTACTTTTGTTTTCTGGGGATCTGATTTTTTCCCAATGATACACCTTTTTTTTTTTTTTCTGGTTTGTTTAAAAAATCTCTACCAAATAGTTGACCACTTGCTTTATAATACTGGCTAAAGTTTAATAATGTTATGATCCCTCATCCATACCTTTTCTCATTTATTTCTTAGAAATTCATTATTTTTTATTCTTCCAAATGGATTTTCTGATTATATCTAGTTCTAAAAAAGTATCCCTTGGGAATTCGATTGACATTGTACTAATTATGTAAATTTACATAGTATTAATATTTTTGTTATACTGTCACAGCCCAAATATTAGCAATTAATATTGCTCCTTCTATCTGTCTCTATTTCTATAAAGAGTGTTTTTTAGTTGCTTTGATATAGAACTGGTGTTTCCCTTGGTAAGAATAACTCCTTTCACATATTTATTACTTGCTTTATTCTAGTTTTTTTTCTTATTATTTCTTCCTGTTGGTACTTTATAGACATGCTAAATTGATTTATGGATTTATTTTGTATTCTATATAATCTTTCTATAATCTATGCAATTAAATATTTTAATAAAATTAAATATCAATAACAATTAAATAAATGAATTTTATTTGTATAATTATATTAATAAATCTATATAATCTATAGTCTTTCTGTAGGTGTTAGTCATGTCAATTACTTTGCCGATTCTCTGTGGGTTTCGAAGTACAGCAATATACTGTCTACAAATAGTAATACTTTAGGATCTTCTTTGCCAATGTTTAATCTTGTTTTCTTGTTGATTGGTTTAGCTAACATTTTTGGAACTATATCAAATAATAGTGAAAAGCAGAGGGTCCCTTGCTTTTCTCCCTGTTCATACTGGAAAAGTTTCTAGTGTTTTTCCATTGCAAACAATGTTAAATTTTAGTTTTGAACTTATAATTTTATTTATTTTAGTAACAGCCCTTTCATGTCTTTGTTTTTTTAAAAAACACAAATTTTGCTGTATTTTGTCAATGCATCTATTGAAATAATCATGTGTTTTATGTTGTTTTTCTTTTTTATACAATTGATTAGACTTTTTCTGAATATGGAACCATCTTCAACCCCCCAGTGTGAATCCAAGCTCTTTGGTCACAGCAAGTTATTTTCTGACTTTATTTCTATAGTCGCTTTGGGAGGATTCTATGGAAAATCTTTGCAACAAAATTCATCAGTGAGATTGATCTATATTTTTCTTCCTCTATTTTATCTCTCCCTAGTTTGGGTATCAGTAATAGATGATTCATAAAAAAGTAACAATCTGTAGAGAGATCTTTTCTCTTTCTATTTTTGAGAAAACATTTTCTAGTATTGTTCTTTAAATTTTGATAGAAGGGGAGAAACTGAATGACTTCTACATTTGTTAACCCATTTGAACTCAGGTTTTTTTTTCCCCTTTTGGCAATTCATGGCCTCTTCTGATAGAGGGTTAATATCACTATTTTCCTGTTCTGTTAGTTTGAATAGTTTATACTTTTGTTGGATCTCATCAGTTTCCCTTAAATCCCCAATCTTGCTAACAGACATTTGCGTCACATAGCCTAATTTTAGTCATCCTTTTCATTTCCTTTCTGCTTGTTACATATTCACCTTTTTTATTTTTATAGTGATCATTTTATCCCCCCCTTTTTTCCCTCCTTGATCAGGTTGGTTAATGATTTATTAATTTTAAGTGTTTTGAAAACTAGCTCTTAGTTTAATGTATCAACTCAAGGCCCTTTGATTTGGAGTTTTATTTGTTTTTTGTTCTGGATCAACTCCATTTGCATGACAATCTGGGAAGATCTAGGGAGAAAGTTGGGTTTTGCATCCTTGGCCTTCCTTGGGTTGGGCAGAATCCTAATGGCCTTAAAGAGCCAAAGCCCAGGAAATAGTAGCAGAAAGAAGCTTGTTGACCAAAGACATCTGGAGGAAATGCAACGATCAGGACAGAGATTATATATATTCATCAGAAACAATGTGCCAACCAGAAATCAGAATCCTAACAGAGAACAGTGTGATGATATCACTAGAGGGTATTCGTAACACCTGGGCCACGATTTGTTCCGACCTCATCTGTAAACGTGCCCTTGACATGTGTACCCCGTGCACACAGGTTCTTCATGGGCACTCCTCCATATATCATCGCTGGCATAGATGTCCCCTGGGCACTAATGTTCCATGTGTGTATGTTCTCCCCCGTTGGTGTTGCAATAAATAACCCAGGAGAGAATGTACCCCATTTGTGCATAAGATGACCTTCTCTTGTAACTTTATATACTATATTGTTTGATCAAATGCCTTTCGCATTGAAATAAAGATATCTTTTGGGCTAGCTAGTCAAAGTAAAAATGGGGGATCTGGGGTGGGTTCTGAGGTGTAGTCAGGAGTGGACATTGACCCAAAGAATATCTTGAACCTGGGATGGCTTTCCTGGGGTGCTCCATATTAGAGGGGAGTGCCCTCATTCAATGTCCAAAAATAATGACATCAAATTACCACATTCAAATATATTTTGCATTGAATTTGGGTTCGCTATGGAATTAGGGTTCTTTCATTGGATAAAGGCATTTTATTCATCTTTCTCATGATGACTTTCTGAGGTAGAGATTTGGATGCACTAGATTTGGACTCATGAGGGGAGTCGCAGACTTAGAGCTGGAAAGGACCTCGGGGACCATCTGGTACAATTTGTTTATCTTGTAGATGAGGAAACTCATCTGGAGAGGCTAAGGGATGAGGCCAAAGTCACACAGGTAATTGGTAGAACTGGGATTTGATCCTCAGCCCTCTGATTCTTAATTCACTGTTCTTAGCCTAGGACAAGTCATTTCCCCTGGCCTTGATTCAGTTCCCTCCTCACAAAAATGAGATGATCGTCTAGAAGTTTTCCTAAGATGACTCTAAATCCAATGATCTTAAGTCTTATTTCTAGCCCAAGATCAGTCTCTTCCTCACTTCCCACGTGTGGAGTTTGAAGCCTTCACCCTCACCATTTTCTCCATCTGGGCCCAGAGCAGACCTTACATTTCTTTTCATCTGAAGTCCAAGTTCACAATCCTTCCTTTTCTTTTTGTAGATTTTCCGGTGATCTGGTGTGCTTTGGAAATGAAACCTTCCCACGGCCATTCTATAATCTCACCAGGAGCTACAAAATAAAATAGGGCCCCAATCCAGCCTTCAATATGGCAAGTGTGGATTAAATATCTGCCCTTTATATGATCTGAGCCTGGAAGAAAGCACTGGGGAACCAAGAGCCTTGCGATGGAGTTTGTTCCCCATAGCAGAAGAGTTTGGGCTTGCCGGGTCAGTAGATGTCCATGTGGTCTGAGTTTTAATGATACCCCCAAAGCAAGATCACCTGGGAGAATTGCAGAACCTCAGAGTTGGAAGGGCCCATGGAGCCCGTTTCATCCAGCTCGCACTCCAGAATGAATCCTCTCCATACAATTCCTGCCAAGTGGGCACTCAGCTTCTGAGAGAAGTTCTCTAGAGCTGGAGAACCCACTCCGAGAACTGGAGTTGGAGCTGAGAGAACTCTGAGGGGCCCATAAATGTTTATTTACACTGATCTGCAAGCTCTCTTTCTGTATCTTCTCTCTATCAATCCTATGTCCACCTTCTGGGGCCAAGTGGAACAAGTTGAGTCCCTTCTCTACTTCCCAAGTCTTTCTAATATTTCAGGGTAGCTCTCAGGTTGTAGCTCCCTCCCTATTGTTATGTGGAGATGGAAAGCATGGAATCCCTGCAAAGATACAGGGATAGCCTCACCCAGAATTCCAGGGGACCCCCCTGGAGAACTTTGGGTGAGGGGGCAATTGAGAAGAATTGACAGTTACTTTGTGGAAGTTGAAGTGAGCAGACACTCTGCTTACTACTCCAGACTTGAGGGTCACTTGAGAGGCCATTGTAGCATAGCCAGTGTGGTTACTACATAAGGATTAGCCTGTTTAATAGGGTTAGTCTTTATCAACTTCAATACAACAAATATTTAGTGATTAGAGAGTAAAGATATTCATTAATAGCAAGAGAGCCAGTTTTAGTTAAGTGCCTTCATCCCCTCCTGTGGGGGGGGGAGGTGGGAAGGGCAGCTTCAACCTAACAGCTCAGGGTCACCTTTCATTATCCTAAAACCCTCGTTAACCTCTCTAGTTTTCCTTGTTATTTCCTAATATAACCTTTACCTTCAATATCTGTGCCTGGAAATTATTTGGGGAATACTCACAACTTAGTCTGGACATCTAGTTTGAATCCTGTCTACTGCCAGTTTTAAGATCATCTCTGTCCTCAACAGTTATATAGCTAGCTTCTATTTACTCATCTTTCAGACCTGTGAGGAATATAAATTAAAGAAAAGGAACATCATTGGGGTTTCAGCCATAACTGAAACTTACCATAAGAATCTCATACCTGTCTTCATTACCAACTGAAGCAGCAACTGTTAGAGGGGGAGGGGTATGAGATCCAGGAGTGTTTTACCCCCATCTTCCTCACTGAAGCCTGTCAATCTGTGGCTCTTGACTTGAAGCTCTATTTGGCCCTGACTCATTTATCTGCTTCTCCAAATTATCTGTTATTATCATCATAACAGTTTTGGCCAGCCAGCCTAGGATTTTTACTATAGAACCTAGTGGAAAAGAGATAATATGGCCAATATGATCAATAGAGCAATTACCTTGGGGTGCTCTGGTGTTTTAATGTATGGGATTTGGCAAACTTGTGCCACATTTTGGTTTGTCACAGTTCCCCAATTTTTTAAGACAATGATAGAGTTTTATGATACTTATCTGTGGCTAACGATTACAGTAGGGGAGGCCTTGGCTTATGTACCAGCAGGGATAGCCATGACTGCCACTTGCTATGGGACCCTAATGATTTTGAGGAAGGTACTGGCTTTCACATTTGGAAAGGCTGAAGTTACTGATCTGGTTATGGAACAGATGTTGGAATATATGAAGACACTAATAGAGATTAACAAACAGATTAGAGAGGGGAAGGAACTAGATGCCAGGACAATTATGCAGCTGGAAATAATAGAAAACACAGTCACAACAAAGAAGGGGGGTGAAATACAACAAGAGATTAAACATGACAACCAAGAAAAGCAAGAAGTTGCAGGGACAGAGGCAGCTCCTGTAACAATACTTCCCATTACAGACAGGACAATAGTACAACCGGATGCTGGAATCATACACGTTAAGGGCTACAAACCATTTACTGGAGGGGATCTAGAAATTTTAAAAAGGAGGTTCCCCCAGTTTTTCGTAAATCCACATAAGGCAATAAAAGAATTTAAATCGGCAGTCAGGCTGTATAATCCGAATTTTGAAGATGTTGAACTCCTGCTGTCAGAACTATTTACCCCAAGAGAGAAAGCTAAATTTATTGCAGAAACAAGGACCAATCCCAATCTAGCATCATGGCCAGAGCAGCATCAAGATCTGGAGCTGTCATCCCATGCAAACATGACATATCTTAGGAGATGCAGGGAGGACTTGGCAGAGGCAATGAGACTTCATGCCAAAAGATCAAATGCATGGGGCTCATTTGAAAAGTTGAAGCAGGGGAGGAGGAACACCCGAGCTAGACAGGCTGCTGGAAGCTGGAGAGACTATCCTAGGGTTTAGGGACATGACTGCTGAGGACAACATTTAGCATGTCAGGAGGCAATTTGTGAAAGGGAGTCAGAACTACATCCAGACATATTTTAGACTACATTGCCCACAATGGGAGACCATGCCCATTGAGGAATTGAGAAAGACAGTGGCTTATGTCCATGACTTGAAGTATAGTGAATCTAAACCATCTAGAACCTCTGAAAAAGATCGAGAGATTGCTGAGCTAAAAAAGCAATTGAGGGAAGTTCAGAAGGCCAGGGAGGTGGAAGAAATCAAAAATATAGCTCTGATGTCCACCAATCAGAGGAGCCAAAGCAGGCCTAGACAATCTAGTGGCAATGCCAACAACAAGATTAAGAGATGTTTCCTATGTTCAAAAGTTGGCCATGTGGTACGGGATTGTAGATATAAGTCCCAGATTAACTTTGGAAACAGGAATAATAACAAGAATAGCAGGAGGAATACATACTATAATTCTAGATACAATAGTAACACCAATAATAATAACAACAGGGACAACAATAGTAGATACAGTGATAAGGTGAAGGCCAGATGTTGTGACCATGACTGTGCCAAGTTTAGTAGATCCCCAAGCTTGTCAAAAATGGAAGAATACCTGTCCCAAGGAACTAGACCTCGTACCTTATGAACCGAGGAAGCAGCCTTAGAGAAAGCAGTTGTTGCAAGAAAAAAGAAAGGCAGTGATAATGATGTAGCAAAGGAATGTGAGAAGAACAAAATAGGTGCAGAAGATATTATGAATTATGGGTTGGAGGAGGTAACACAAAGTTACAAAGATATGACTGAGGAATAGTTGCAAATGGAGGAGGATATAATAGAAATTAAGGAGAGAATTTATGGGAAAGGAAACAGTGATATGGGGTACACTGACAGAAAACCAGGCACATCTGCACAAGTTCTTGATAAAAGCTTGAAGAAGGTAGCATTCCTTGATTCTCACTATGGGGGGTCAGAACCATTCTGTAGTAAGACTGTGGATCATTTACATGTACATCAAGGCCAAATAGCAAGGGCAATGATTATAGACAAGTGTTCTAATGGGGATCTCTTGGAAATGGACAGTGTCAATAAGGGAGATGGACTCCTGCAGACCATTGAGAAGGAAAGTGCTGAATTCTCAGACACAGGAACTCCGTCTTCTCTATCACCAACTAGGGAAGCTGGAAGGGAAAGTGAAAATTCTAGTAGCTACAATGCTAGAGGAATTTTAAAGCTAGATCCTGGAGCTAGAGAATTTGTACCAAGCCTACTTCAGGGTCAAGTACATGATGATGTAGCACACTTTCAAGCCTGTGATACTCCAAAGAGAGCTGCCTTTGGAGTACATTCTGAGTTAATGCATTTAAAGGAATTCAGTTTCATAAATGTCGGTAGCCAACAGAGGAACAAAATGACATCAATAGGGACAAAGGAACATCATTGGGGTTTCAGCCATAACAGAAACTTACCAGAAGAATCTCATTCCTGCCTTCATTACCAACTGAAGCAGCAACTGTTAGAGGGGGAGGGGTTTGAGATCCAGGAGTGTTTTACCCCCTCCTTCCTCACTGAAGCCTGTCAATCTGTGGCTCTTGACTTGAAGCTCTATTTGACCCTGACACATTTATCTGCTTCTCCAAATTATCTCAAATCATCTGTTATTATCATCATAACAGTTTTGGCGAGCCAGCTATTTGAGGGTAGCTCTTAGGTTGTAGCTCCCTCCCTATCATGTCTCCTTTTCTCTAAGTCAAACATCTGTTTCCTCCAATGCCTTGTCTTATGGATGTGCCTCCCATCATCCCCATCACTGACTAGCAGAATCTTTATTTCTTTCCCAAGTTCTGTTCCCCAGAGCTGAACGAAGGCCTCCGATGCAGTCGGATGCGGGCAGAGGGCTCTGGGGCTGCCCTCACCCTCCTTTGGACTCTCTCCTTTCTTGGTGACCAAGATCTCCTGAGATTTTCTGGTAGCTGTTGATTCATGCTGCACTCGTGGCTCACTAAAGCCCTCAAATTTCTGTGCTTTTTGGGAGGTGGGGGAGAAGGAGGTAACTTCTGTTTTCTCTTCTCAGGAGAATAGGCTTTGGGTCTTATCATCCATCCACCAAGAAGTCAAGAATGTCTGAAAACAGTCTGTGTCTGAGGGTCATGGACATCATTATCTGGAAGAAACTATCCCCTGGAGGAATTAGGAAAACACACGCGAAGACTTGAATGAACTTATCCAGAGAAAAGAAAGTGGAGTTAGCAGATCATTCGGCACTTAAAGTACACGCAGATAAGGAAAAGGAAAACCATAAAAACGCAACAAAGCCCAGATGCCCCGCAAAACCCAGTGTCTGTCCCAGAGACCTAACGATGAAACCCGCCACCTTCACGGACGAGTGGGGCACTGTGGGCGTGTAATGTGGCATAGGTGGGGACGTGGCTCTAAGGCGTGAAGTAATTACAATGAAGGACTCGATGTGAGGAGGCTGGTTTAAGGGGAATTCATCGGAGTCTAAAAAGAAAGACACCAGTAAAAAAATGAAGAAAGCCAAGGCACGGAAGACTTCCTTCTGGTGATACAAATGTATTGGACTCGCAGGAAGGGATGTACTGGGGAAAACAGACTTTTAAAAAAATTCTGGCCAAAATATGGGAGTGAAGGCAGGAAGATGGCGCACACACTAAAACAATAGCACAGTTCTGCAAAAAAGAGCCTCCAAGAGACTAAGGCTTGGGGTAAGCTGAAGATTGTTCCCATCTCGAGACTTCAAGGCTCTCTTTGCTCACTATGTTGGCAGAAAAGGAAGAAGGAAGAGGGAATTCCTGAGAAAATTCTAGGCCGGTTTATTTTATCCATTTAAATTCATGGCTTCTCTGTCTCGTATTCCTTTCTAATTATATCCCTCCTCTACCCCACCCCCACCCCAAACAACCCTTCCCGGTAATGCAGACAGTTCCACAAACTGAGGAACACATTGATGCTAGGATGGATTATTAAAGGGAGTGTTTAGAAGAGGGAGAAGTGATCATCCTGCCCCACCATGCACCGAGTCCTAGGAAGGCCCGCGAGGCAAACTGGATCCCCTCTTTTGGACGAGGTTCATTGACTAGTAGAACAGGGAAATGGCCCCCCTGTGCTAGATCTGCATTTCAGGGAGCACTTGAGGCAGGGAAGGGCAGCGTGGTCTGATGGAAGGAAGGCTGGACTTCAGGCGGGAAAGACCCAGCTTTGACTCAAACTTGCTTTCGCTGTGCGGCCATAAGCCAAGAACTGAAGTCTCTGCCCCCCACTTTTCTGATCTGCGAAATGGGGACGGCGATGGCTGCAGTGCCGTGTGCCAGGGCGCTTAGGAAAAGCCAATCGCTGGTGAATGCCGGCCTAGAATGATTAAACATCAGACCAGTCGGATTGTTTTTATTATCAGGGTCATTTTTCTCCTTTCGTTTTCTTCGGTGGAGAGACAGAAATAGGAGGAGGGAGGAGAGATGGGATCAGCTACCACCGCGCTATTATTCTTTTATATGTACGTGCTGCAGGCTCAGGAAGAACGGACTAAACCCTCGCAAGTGCGCTGCCGAAGGTGGCCCCTTTGTAGGGTCACTGAGAGTCTCCTTGGGGCAGACAGGATGGTATGAATAATGGATGCCGCCCATCCCCACCTGGTGTGGATTTCTTCCGCTCGGTCTCCGATCGTGCCGGTGTTCTCAGACGTTTATGGATCCACGTTACGTTCGCTTGTGGGCAACGTTTTTGCCTGTATTCGTGCTGCAGGCTCAGGTCGAGATCCCAGGACAGGCCCTGGAGCCGGAGGGGCCCTCAGAGCTCATCCCATCCAACGGCCTCCCTTTGGACAGGAGGAAACTGAGGCACAACGAGGCGAAGGGATTTCCCCAGGTCTGAGCACCGCTCAATCTGCTGAATCCCGAGTATAATTTGGAGTCACCCGTCAGCTCACGAAGGTTCTAAGGTATGGGGGGGCGGCTAATTCTGGCTACCTTTTGGAGAATGCCCAAACCGCCCCACGACGTCCTCCCTGAGACGCTTATTGGTCAGTGAGTTGGGACTCCTTAAGGATAATCTTTCTCTGATTTCGGGCGGCCACGACCCCATCCCCGACTGACATCACGAGCCGTTCTGCCTCCACAGACAAGTGGGTGAGGTTCTACCCTCCGTCTGCATTCAGTCGTTCTCACCATTGTTGATGTCGTTGTCCCGGTTTGGGGAAGGGGAGTGGCGAGAGTGCCGTCAATAAATGCTAAATGGACAGGCTAAGGGCCTCTCTGACCCTCTGTTTCCTCTTCTGCAAAATGAGGGCAGCGGGCGAGTTTGCTGCCAAGTTCCATTTCAGCACTAGGGTTGGGGTCTTGGGCTTCTCCAGGCAGGGCGAGGACGTCTCCCAGGCTCGCTGCCCAGCTCCGACCAAAGCTGGAGGACCGGATTTAGGAGAAATGGAGAAGCTGGTGTGTGGCCAAAGGAGGGGAACCAGGACGGGGAGGAGCTCCGGGAGGACTCCCAGGAAAGTGGCTGAATCGAGACGAGAAGACGCGGGGAAACAGAATCTTAATGAATTGGATTTGGCAAGCGCTTATTATGTGCCTGCTGGATTCTGGGAATGCCGCGTGGACAGAGACAAAGAGCGGCCCAGAAAAGGCCCAGTTCTGAGAGGCAGAGGCAGAGCTGGATGTGGGAAATAACGAGGAGTTTCCAGACCAGGGTGGGAGCTTCTCTCCCAGAGAAAGGACCAAGACTGGCGGCTGGAAATGAGAGCAAGGCAGTTTTGCCAGGAACTTTGTCCCCCCTGGGTGTTGCCCTCGGGGGTCTCTTGAGGAGAGGCGCCTCTTGTAGGAGCTGAACAACTGGACAAGGTGCCCAGGCCTGAGCCTCTGGGAGTCTGTTCCGTCCCCTCTTTCTCTCGGCCACATGCTTCATGCTTCTAACACGCTACCGCCAGGCACCGGACGTGGGAATCCCAGATTCGCCATGGCCGCGGGCCGAGGGGAGGGGGGGATGAACTTACGGAGGGGTTCGGGGAGCTCCTCGGCGAGGGTCCGAGACGCTGCTGCCACCAAACTGGGACGCAGAGGCCGGTTCAGCACTGTTGTTAAAAAGGCACCGAGTGCAAAATTGGGATATTAATGCATTGCTGGTGGAGTTGTGAATTGATCCAACCATTCTGGCTGGCAATTTGGAACTATGCTCAAAGGGCTATAAAGGACTGCCTACCCTTTGATCCAGCCATACCATTGTTGGGTTTGTACCCCAAAGAGATCATAGATAAACAGACTTGTACGAAAATATTTATAGCTGCGCTTTTTGTGGTGGCAAAAAACTGGAAAAGGAGGGGATGTCCTTCAATTGGGGAATGGCTGAACAAACTGTGGTATATGCTGGTGATGGAATACTATTGTGCTCAAAGGAATAACAAACTGGAGGAATTCCATGTGAACTGGAAAGACCTCCAGGAACTGATGCAGAGCGAAAGGAGCAGAACCAGGAGAACATTGTACACAGAGACTGATATATTGTGGTAAAATAGAATGTAACTGACTTCTGTACCAGCAACAATGCAAAGACCCAGGACAATTCTGAGGGATTTATGGAAAAGATGCTACCCACATTCAGAGGAAGAACTGCAGGAGAGGAAACACAGAAGATAAACAACTGCTTGAACACATGGGCTGAGGTGGACATGATTGGGGATGTAGACTATAAACAACCACACCAATGCAACTACCAACAATATGGAAATGGGCCCTGAACAAGGACACATGATAAAACCAGTGGAAATGTGCGTCAGTCAGGAGTGGGGGGAATGCAGGGGGTGAAGGGGAAAGTAGGGGCGTGAAGCATGTAAACATGTTAAAAATGAATATTAATAAATGTTTAAAAAAAAAAGGCACCGAGTGACCGAGCCGAGACGAGTGTTCGTTCGGCTGGAGGCCGTCGGTCCGATGTGGCCTTTGGGCCAACGGGGCCTCCCGGGGCATCTGGACGGACGGGGAGGCGGCACGAGTGGGGGAGCCGCTCTAGAGCCTCTCAGCGTTGCGATGGTTGTTGGGGACGTGGATGGGGAAGGGCTGCGTGTCGGCGAGTGGAGTGCAGCTGGCGGGCAGGATCAGCGGAGGCGACTGCTCAGGCTCAGGGCACGCGATGACCTGTTGGCCAGATGAGAGGCGTCTGGTCTGGGAGAGGCTCCACGTCCACCAGACAGTGAACAGTTATGAAGTTCCTGCCCTGTTCCAGGCCCCGTGCTGAGCACCGGAGGCCCAAAGAGGGGTCCCCACCAGGGGTCTTAAAGCGGAGTCGGGGAACAAGAAGAAAACAAACGGGGCAAACAGGCCGTCCGGGGCTCGATAAGAGGCGCGAGAGAGAAGCCAGCAGAATGAGGAGGGCCCGCAGGGCGTCCTGGGGAAGACGGGATTTTAGCTGGGCCTCGAAGGAGGCAGCAGCTGGAGAGGAGGAGAGAGCCCTGGAGCACGGCGGCAGCAGAGGAGATGCTGGGCCAGCCGGGCGGCCAGTACCATTGGACTGAAGAACACATAGCGGGGAGAAAGGCCTAAGAAGCCCGGGGAGGCAGGAGGGGCCGAGAGAATCCAGGGAAAGGGGTTGGATTGAGAGATCCGGTCGGGGGTTGGTTTGTTGGACGGGTGAGTAGACTCTACTGATTCGTGCCAAGCTGGGGCCTCCTGGAAGGCTTTCTGGAAGAGACAGAACCTATCGGAGTCTCGGAAGAAATCCTCCAGTCAGTCTTGCCCTTGGAGGCTGGGACTGTGTCTTCTCTTCAGCCTCTCCCGAGTCCCAGGACTGGGCCGCCCAACAGGCAAGCAATAAAGCCATCGTGGCGGGGGAGAGGGGGAGCGGTGGCCCTGGAGCTTGCTTTGCTTTAAGTTCCTTTTCTTCCGTCCACTTCCTAGCTGGATGGCAAAGGGCCTTGGTCGTGAGAGAGCTGGCCCGAAGGTTTGGGGTTGGCTGCCATGACTCTCCTCTTGCCCTGGCCACCTTCCCACCTGTGGCTGGGCCCCGAGTGACCATGCATTTTTCAGCAGCTCCCTGGCACCGGCCCACACGGTCTGTTCAACCATCCCCTAGCCTAGGCCTTGGGTCAGGCCCCTCATTTAAATTCCGGGTGCCCACAGGCCCTCTTTCTGCCCCCTCGAGCGAGCGGCTCAGGTTGCCGACTGCCTAGAGAGAAGAGCAGCTCAGGTTTCTTGGAAGCCTCAGAATGCCCTCCCTACAGCAGCTCCACCGAGGCTCAGACGCCTCTCGTGCAGTCACAAACTGAGGACCAGGTAAAGCGAGTCAGGCAGGGAGGGTCTTCCGACAGCCACCTCATTAGCTTTAAACCCCTCCCAGCTCCGACATTCTCCATTCGGCTCCCAAATCCCAAAGGGCTTTCCCTAAGTGGAGGGCTGGCCATGCCACCTTCCTATAAAGTCCAGGGGCTCTCTGGGAGCACCGGGCCTGGAATGAGGAGCACCCAGCTTCCTGACCCTTATCAGCTGGGGGGTCCTGGGCAAGTCACTATTTGCATCTTGTCTTTTCCAACAGATCGCCCCCTCTACCATCCCCAGCCTCATTCATTCATTCATTCATTCATTCATTCATTCATTCATTCATTCCTTTATTTGGATTGAGTCTCTCCCATCAGATGGCCACTTCCCTACTACCTGCAAACATGCCTGGATCCCGCAGTCTCCAAAAACCCCTCCCTTGCTCCTTGGGTGCCGCCATCGTCACGCATCTCCCCTGCCTGCCTTTTGTGGCTAAAGTCCTTGAGAGGTCATTTGCAACAAGGGCCTCTGCTTCCTCTCTTCTCGCTCTCTTCCTAATGCTATAATCTGGCTTCTGACCTCATCCTTCAGCCAAAACTGCTCTCTCCAAAATTACCGATGAGCTTTCTGTTTTAAGCCCTTCCCTTCCACCTTGGAATTCGTACGAATAGAATTAGTATTGGTTCCAAGGCAGGCGAGCAGCAAGGGCTAGGCAATGGGGGCCAAGTGACTTGGTCAGGATGAACCAGCTAGGAACTGAGGCCAGATTTGAACCCGGGACTTCCTGTCTCTAGACCTGGCTGTCTATCCACCGAGCCACCTAGCTGCCCCCCTCCCCCCCACGATCTCTTAATTGCCAAATCTAATAGCCTTTTCTTAATTCTCTTTCTTCGTGACTTCCCTGCAGCCTTTCTAGGCCTTCCTGACCCTGGTCTCTTCTAGTTCTCCAATCTCAGGGCTTCTCTGGATCTCCAGCCAGGCCACAGCTGATAACCACGGATGTTCCCCCTGGCTCTGTCCTGGATCCTCTTCCTTTCTCTTCCTCTACTAGTTTATCGATGATCTCACCCGCTCCCGGGTTCACTTCACATCTCCATGATGAGAGCCCCCCGATCTCCTTCTCTAGCCCCTCACGGCCGCTGACCTCCAGGCCTGCCACATCAACCGCCTCTTAGTCATCTTGTTGGAATCCGCAGGAGACAGCTTATACTCAGCATGTCCAAAATGGAACTCATGATCTTTCCCCAACCTTAACTCCACCTTTTTTTAATAAAAACAAACAAACAAACAAGCCCTTCCCTTCCGTCTTAGAATCAATACTATGTATGGTTCCAAGGCAGAAGAGCAGGCAATGGGGGGGGGGGGGGGGGGTAAGTGACTTGCCCAGGAATACACCGCTAGGAAGTATCCGAGGCCATATTTGAACCCAGAACCTCCCATCTCTAACCCTAGCTCACAGTTCATTGAACCAAACCACCTAACTGCCCCGAAACCTCAACTTTTTATAATAAAATGGAAGGAATTGAGGGAATTAGGACTAGTAGTTAGTTGCAGGAATTCAGTAAACCACACTGACTCTGTCTTGTGATTTAATTCTTAGTTCTCAAGTTCCCCTTCTCATACACAACGAGCCTAGCCCAAATTCTGTCTCATGAGAAAAGTGTATTCAATTGTCAGGGATTGGAAGAAAAGCTTATTGGATCACTTGAACCCAATTCTGCATGGCTGGCAAACTGGACCACCTATATATACCTCCTGCTTAGAAATCCTTAACCAAGGCCTGTGGCTAGGTTGACCAGAAGCACAGACCGATGCAAGGATTCGCACTTCTCAAGCAACCCCACGTCTTATCTGAAAACCGGCCCCTACGGATCAGTGACTGTCTCCACGCTCCTTTGCTTACAGGTATGGGGGGGGGGGAGGTACCTCTTCCTAAATGTAGGGAATTGCGGCTGTTCACTCGTTTCCCTCCCAACTTGGAAAGTCCCTGGTTTTCCTCCAATCAGCAATTCGATTATGTACTGTTGTATTGTTTCCTTTTAACTTGGTCTTGTTTCATGAATTGCTCCTAATGTCTCCCCTCGCATTCGGGGTCCAGGCCTAAACTGGGGAAGAGGTCTCGTCCCGATTTATTGAGCGACTGGCACGCATTGTTTAATAGATGGATCTGCTCAGAAGATCCAAGCTTGTTTTCCCAGTCATTTCATCTCCTGCTGGTTGCGCTTCCAAGCTGCCCGTTCCTACTGAAGGCCACACTGTCCTCCGGATCCCTCAGGCTTAAAACACAGGTGACATCCTCAGCATTCGCTCTGTCTCACCTGCCCCGCCCCACCCCATCCGATCTGAATTCTAAGGCTCAGAGATTTTAGTTTTGTGACATGTCTCTAACGGGCTCCCTGCTCTCTTTGGACACCAGCACCCCCACTCTGGTGCAGGCCCACGTGGCCTCCCGCCCTAGTTACTGCAAGAGCCTGCAGGTGGCTCTCCAGCTGGAAATCTCTCGCCCCTCTAACTTGGCCTTCATTCAGCCACCAAAGTGATCTTCCTAAAAGGGCAGGTTTGACCGAGCCACCTCTCTGCCCCACTGACTCCAGTGGCTCTCTATCACCTCCAGTGTCTTTGGCATTCGAAGTCCTCCATTACCTTCCCCACCATCATCACCTTTCCATTATACTTATGCCTTCCTCCCTTCAGTCCAGTGACACAGACAGGACCCACCATCTCTTAGCTCCAGGCATTTTCCCTGGCTATCCCCCACGCCTGGAACATTCTCCCTCCCTCCTGACTCCCTGGCTTCCTTTTAAGTCCCACCTAAAATCTCTCCTCCTACCAGAAGCCTTCCCTGGCTTCCCTTAATTCCAGTGCTTTCCCTCCATTATTCTTTCCTGTTTATCCTATCTATATAGCTTGCTTTTGTATATATTGGTTTACTCATTGTCTCCCCCATTAGACGGTAAGCTCCTTGAGGTCACAAACTGTCTTTTGCCTCTTTGGCATCCCCAGCACTTGGCACAGAGCCCGGCACCCAGGAGGCACTTAATCAATGCTTGTCGATTGGCTGATTGTCCACATTGCCACGGCATCCCAGCAGCAGAACCAGAAGGACCCCAAGCCTCCCGACTGCCAGCTGGTACCGCCCAGAGTCCACACATGTTTATTTTGTCCACATTGGTTTGTGTGATGCTTCCATCAAACCCTATTAGTGGCATCACTCTGTGTTAATAGTTTTTTCTAGGAGCAGCACGTCGGCTCTGTTTGCCAGCTTGGCTGCTCTTTTCCTTGGGTTCTCTCCTGACACATCTTGCAGAAGCTCTTTATCCTTCTTCTCTTTGCCTTTGCCATCACCATCACCATCTTCATCAACACCAATCGCCACCAGACGTCCTGGTCTCTTTTCTGACCTGATCCGTCTTCTTCTCCCTTTGAGGGTCAGAGCAAGGGCCAGGGCACACTACAGCCCCTTTCCCAAAGCCCTGGCATTGTTCTCTCTGAGAAAGACAGCCAAGCCTATGGAGAGAGTGAGTCCCCAGCCCTCCAGGCAGGCCTTCTCCTAACAGATCTCTGGACCATCTGTGAGTTTTCTCTGTGAACACCCTCAGAGCTATCATGCCCAGAAAGCTGGCAGCCAGAAGAGGAAACAAACAGGCAGACCTGGGCAGCTTCAAGCTGCTCCTTTATACTCCAGGAAGGGAGAGACAGAGGCAGAGAGACAGGGAGAGAGCCAGAGACAAAAGGAGAGAGAAAAGAGAGGGAGAGAAGAGAAGCAATTGAGAGAGCATCAACAGAGAGGAGAGAGGACAAGAGAAGAACAGAGAAGAGGAGAGAGATCCGACATGATGAGCCGACTATCAGAGGCAGGCTGATTGGGGTGGCATAGGGTTCCCTCTGGATTGGGGGTGGGATGGAGCATAGATTTAAGTTTCAGTCCAACACAAACAGTGCCTTGTTTCCAAAGAGATAGAAAGTTGAAGAACTTTCCAAGGGCAATGGGATGATGTGTGGTGGCACGAGGAAGCTAGGACAAATTAAGAAGGTGAGTCAATATTGGGTTTATCAGTTAAATTTGCCATGGGAGGGAAGGGAGGAGATGGCCTGGCTACACAATGAGTGAGGGACAACAGATGGACAGCCCAGGTGTCCCTTTGTTATCCACAGTGGAAGGAAGGCTCCCAGCTCAATGAGTGAGCCTCTTCTGGCGTACCTGTGGGATGAAATGGACAGGAGTGGCAGGCATGGATGGGCTTTAGGAGCATCCATTTAGATGAGAGCATGGATCCGTTGACCTTTTGGAATTAGCCCCTATTTCCTGACCAGGAGAGCTGTCCAACAAGGAAATAGAGCACATGCCATCAATGGATTTGGTGATTGTGTGGCATTCCCAGAAGTTCCCAACATCATAGATCTAGAGTTGGAAAGGCCCTCAGAGACATTTGATCCAACTGTTTTCGAGATGAGAAGACCTTGAGATCCGGGGAATGGAAGTAACTTGTCCAAGGGTAAACTTGGGACCCCAGATCTGGAGCTGAAAGGGTCCTCAAAGGCCATCCAGTCTAATCTCTTTCTTTTACAGAGGAACCCAGGGAGATGAGGTGATTTGTCCAAGGTTACACAGCTAGTAAATGCCAGAGGCACAACTGGAACCCAAGTCCTCAGACTAAACACATCATCCTTCCAATCCATAGCCATTCTTTCTACTCTTCAAGGAAGTAGAAGACAATTTCTGTTCGAGTCAGTCAGGGGTTGGACTAGAGGGCTTTCTTCCCCTTCTGGGTTCCCACCTCTGAAGCCTCATGTCCTGATGAAGAGTTTCGATTGCATCCTTCAGACTTCGGAGTTCATCCCCAGCTTGTGAGCAGAGATATGATCCGGTCTGGATTTTCAGGATACTTGCTTCAATATTCAACCCAATAAACACAACCGTGGCTCATTGGGCTGGGCCCTGGGGACCATACACAGTTCCCCGTGACAATCCCTGCCCTCATTGTGCTCACAGTTTAGCACTTTCTGTTTAGACATATTTAGATATGTCGAATGTAGAGTTTTTATTCAACAGATACAATGAAGCTCACATTCTGTGCTTGGCATTGTGACAGATGCCGGGCACACGGATACAAAAGCTCCTCTCATCTCTGCCCACAAGGAGCTTCCATTCTATTGGGAGAAACAACGCGTCCGCATACAAGATAGAGACCAAGGAAAGCCATCCACCCTGAACATCCTGTGCCTTGTTCCTGCCCCACTTTTCCTGACCTGGAATGGCAGCCTCCAGGCTGAACCTCTGGCGACCATGGCATGTCCCCGTCCTCCAGTGGGAACCAATCTAAAAAGTCTTGGAATTCCCAACCTGGTGCAGGGTGAGTACAAACTCACTGCCCCAGCCACGCTTCCCATTTGTCTTCTCCCTCACCCCACCCCGCCAGTCTAATCAACGACACGGCGGCCATGAAGACGGACTTCCCCACCGACGCAGTCCCCATCCCTGGGCACCTCCTCCCTCATTCCAACGTCACTCCTTCGAAGGCAGGGGCCACCTCGCTCTGGTCTTTGTATCACCCGTGCCCAGCGCTGGGTCCGATGCCCCACTAAGTCATCAGTAATCCATGTGATGACAAGGAGGGCTCTAACAAGGGGGCAGATGGGAAAAGCTCCTGTCTAGAGGGGACTCAAGCCAAACCCTGCAGGAAGTGGAATCACTGGAAGTGAAGAGGAAAGCAGGGCTCCTGATGGCAGTGGGAAGGGGAGCGCACACAGCCACAGGCTACAGGACCCGGGAGCCCACTCGCTCACGCCCCTGGCTCAGAAGGGTCCCCTCTCCATCACTGCTGGCCAATGGACGTAGCAGAGACTGGTTCCTCTTTAGTTTTTCTTTGGATCCCACTGGATTAGGCACAGCACCCGATGTCTAATAAAGGCTTGTCCATTGGCTGCCACGACATCCATTCTGATGTAGAAGGACGTCTCCGGATGCAGAGTCAGCGAGGCTGGTCAGGGCTTGAAAGGGTTTTGTAACTTGATGAGTGTCTTTCACAAATTGCCCATCATCACAAATGAGAGAGACCTGGCTGCGAATCCAGACTCGGGCACTTCTCAGCTGTGTAGTCCTGGGCCATTTACTTCTCTGCTCCTCCAGTTGCAACTCCACGGTCCCCAAGGTTCCGCTCTAAATCGAGGCACCTTCCAGAAGAGCCTCGAATGGTCCCATTCAAGTAAGGCTTGTTCTAGAGCCAGGAACTGGAGGGAACCATCATCCTCAGCCTCTTAACAGCTGCTTCCTGTCAGCAGCACCTCGGACCAACCTTGGGTCTCTGTCTGTCCTAAGCTCGTAAGTTCTAGCTCCTCCACTTGCGTCCTCCTCTCAGTGGCTTCTCCCCATTTTCCCTGGGACTCCGTATGTGGGCAAAAGGGAGAGCACATCCCGAGGCACGAGGCTGCATGGAGCTGGAGCCTGCTCCAGACTGATGGGGCCTGGAGGGGCCAAAGTCTTGCCTTTGCAGTCTCCTCAATAAATGCTCTTTTTGTTTTGTTTTTTGTTTTGTTTTTTAAACCCTTAACTTCTATGTATTGACTTATAGGTGGAAGAGTGGTAAGGGTGGGCAATGGGGGTCAAGTGACTTGCCCAGGGTCACACAGCTGGGAAGTGTCTGAGGCCAGATTTGAACCCAGGACCTCCCGTCTCTAGGCCTGGCTCTCAATCCACTGAGCTACCCAGCTGCCCCAATAAATGCTCTTTTGTAGAAACGGAAGGAATAACAATGAAATAAAGAGGGGGCTCTCCAAAAGAAAGAGCCAGGGCTCTGCTGGGCCTGCCCAGCTGGGGAGGCTCTGAGAACCAGCCTGGCTCCCTTCAAACAGGAAGCAGAGGAGCTGCTATCTACATTTGTAAAGGGAGTGTGTGCCTGTGTGAAGTCTCAGACCTCCAAAAGACCAGAAGGATCCTCCCTGGCCAGACTGTGTGTTTCAGCCCCTTGACCACAGCTATGCCCGCACAGTCTCCCTTTCACAAGCCCCCCAACACACACACACACACACACACACACACACACACACACACACACACACACACACACACACACACACCCTCTTCTCAAGCTCACTTCCATCTGGCACACCCTGATCTCCCCGGCTGCCCCATTCAATGGTCTATTCTTGGAGGCCTGATCCAAGGCCCCTCTCCTGCAGGCAGCCTGCCCTCACCACCAGAGCCCTTTGTGAATCTGCCCCCCTCAGAACCTGCTCAGCCCTCACAATCCCACTGAACACGGGGCTGCCGCGTCTCGTATGGATCCACTTCCTGTCGGCGTGAAGGTCTCTCCAGGGAGACTACAACGTCCCAGAGGTTGGGGACTCGGCTTGGAGGATCGCAGAATGCCAGAGAGGAGAACCTGCGAGTACCAGGATCTTAGAGCCTTGAATCCAGAAGCTTAGAACCCAACTGGGTGGGAGCGGAGAACATAAAGCACATCAGAACCCACCGAGTATTAGGACGTGGAATGTCCCACCTGGAAACCATCCCCCAACATGCCTTTAGTAAGTGTTCGCCATGTGCCAGGCGGTAGTGAGTAGAGGGAATACAGGGAAAGGCAAGAATAGCCCCTGCTCTGAACAAGCTCCTATTCTGATGGGGACGGCAGCGAATATAAATCTGAAAACTCAGAATCCATACCAAGTCCATGGAAGGTCATCCGAGCGGACGGCCTAGTGGTGGACGGAACCTCGGAAGGCCTTCTGGAGGCGCCCACCTCAAAGGAGGTCAGGAGCCAGAGAGCTGGAGGTCTGGAGAGAGCATCCGTTCCAGGCATGGGCCCAAGGGGATGGAGAGCCTGTGTGAGGAAAGCCCAAGGAGGCCTGGTTGTAAATGTTATGCAGGGAAGCAGGTCAAGGGAAGAATTTGAAATTCTAATCCGAGAAGTCTACATTGGATTCTGGAAGTAATAGGGAGCCACTGGAGTTTCCTGGGGGAGGGTGACCTGGTAGGATCTACTTTTAAGGAAAACCATTTGGGTGGCTGAGTGAGAAGATGGATTGGGAGACGGACGGGAAGGCAGGAGGCCAGTCAGAAGGGCCCTGGGATACCCAAGTCCATTCTGGAAGTGATGAGGGCTTGGTATGGAGGTCGGTGACTTTGTAAATGGGGAGAAAGACTCTGCAATGAGAGACGGAGAGAAAGAAAGAAAAACATTTGGCCAGTGGTCGGATGGCACGAGTCTGGTCCAGAGCTTTAGGCTTGAGTGACTGGGGTGATGGGGAGGGAACAAAGCTAGGGGCTTCTCTTTGGGCATCTGAGGCTGAGGGGCCGAGGAAACCTCCGCTTTGAAAAGTCCAGCGTCACCTCCCCAACTTCCTGTCGGGCATCTCCAGCTGGCTGTCCGGGAGCCATCTTAAACTCCACACGTCCAAGGTGGGATTCATTCTCTTTCTCCCTACAAAAGGCAACCCCCCAAACTTCCCCATTGCCGTTGGAGACGTCCTCCTGGCCCCGGAGCTCTTGGCATGGGGGTCATCCTGTCGTCACCCACCTCGGAGCCCACCGCCTCCCAACAGCAATGACACACACCCTCTTCTCTTCTGTGCCCAGCCGCCAACCTGGTTTGAGCCCCCCTCACTTCCTGCCTGGACCATTGCAATGGCCTTTGCCACAAGTCTGCCCCCATGCTAGGCCCTCCTCCATTCAGCTGCCAACACGTCCTGTCTAAATGTACGTCTGACCGTGCCACCGCTCCTACCCCACTCAAGAAACTCCTGGGGCTCCCTCTGACCTCCAGGCTCAAACATAAAATCCTGTTTGGCGTTCAAACACCTCCATAACCCAGCGGCGGCGTCTACGTGCACCCTCCCCGGCCCCTCGCCCCCTTCCCACACTTGGCCAAGGAGATGAGAAGAGAGAAGCCTTGGAAGACCCATGCCATGGGTAAAGAAGCAGCAGGACAGGCCGAGAAGGGGCAATCGGAGCGGGGGGAGGCCGACGGAGAGACAGCAGGCACCCCAACCCAGAGCTCAAGGAGGAGGTGCCAGGCCTGGCCATTCCCCAGAGCCGGGAGCTGCCTGGAGGGGCCATCTGGTTACACAGGAAGAAACTGAATCCCAGACATGGGAAGGGAATTGCCCAAAGTCCAGGTAGATAGAGTACAGAGCTGGGACACACAGGGTCAGAGGGGAGCAGGGGTGCGAGGGCTGCAAGGGGCATGGAATCTGTAGAGCAGGGGGGGCAGGCCTGGGGAGGGAGCCTAGAACAGGGGGTGCCAGGCCTGGGGAGGGAGCCTAGAACAGGGAGGGTGCCAGGGCTGGGGAGGGAACCTAGAACAGGGGGTGCCAGGCCTGGGGAGGGAGCTTAGAACAGGGAGGGTGTCAGGCCTGGGGAGGGAGCCTAGAACAGGGGGTGCCAGGCCTGGGGAGGGAGCCTAGAACAGGGAGGGTGCCAGGGCTGGGGAGGGAACCTAGAACAGGGGGTGCCAGGCCTGGGGAGGGAGCTTAGAACAGGGAGGGTGTCAGGGCTGGGGAGGGAACCTAGAACAGGGGGTGCCAGGCCTGGGGAGGGAGCCTAGAACAGGGGGTGCCAGGCCTGGGGAGGAAGCCTAGAACAGGGGGTGCCAGGCCTGGGGAGGGAGCCCAGAACAGGGGGTGTCAGGGCTGGGAGGGGCCTCAGATCCTCTAGGCCCAAACCCCTGCACTGGTTCACTCCCTTCTGCCTTCCTCTCAGGGGCCCCCGGTGCCACATTTCTGGCTCTCAGTGGCCTCTACTCCGTGGATGGAGCATGTGCCTTGCCCACTCCCCGGGTCCCAGGAGGTGATGGTAGCTGGGGAGAAGGAGCCAAAGGCAGGGGGCAGCCTGCAGTGGCCCTCGGGACTTACCTTCCTGCCCCCTGAGAAAGAAGGGCAGCCCGTGCCGGTGCCCCTCCCAGGGGATGTGCTCGGTAAATATTTGTTGAATGGCAAGTCCAATTGGCTGGACATATGTCCGAGCTGGCCCAGGGCCCAGAATGCTGCCTGCCCGGCCTGTCCAGCTTGGAGGCAGCAGGGCAGCGAGGACACATGGGCTCCAGCTGAGGTGTGGGTGACCAGGGAGGTCACGACGGTCTCCTGTGCAGAAGGAGAGGGTCTGGCCTCGGTGCTGGAGAAGGCTGCTAAGGGACCCCACATGCATTGGGAGGAAGGAGCAAGTGGGGAGGGGGCTGGCCCCTCAGCTTCTGGGTGCACCTTTGCTGGCCCCCAGGAGGCCGGAGGGGGAGGGAGGCTCCGTCCTCCAGAGGTCTGAAGCTCTGTCCCCAGAGGTGCCCCGAGTTCCTCCCTCACCAAACCCCAGAGTGCAGGGAGGCATTCCCAAGACCAAAGTGGCCACTGAGAGGGCACCTGCCCAGGCCAGTGCTGGGATATCCTAAAGGGAAGCTGAGGCCCCCCCCTCTTCCTGAGTCCTCAGGATCTCAGGGGAGGCTCTGGGTCCTGCCGCTGATTTCTCCCTGCACCTCATTTCTGGAGAGTTTTAGGGAAACTGAGTCACAGCCTCATAGATTTAAAGTTGGAGGGGATCCAAGAGGTCATCTGGCCAAACCCCTAGGTTTGCAGATGAGGAAACTGAGGCCCAGGGAGAGGGATAGTGGAAGAGCTGGGATTTGAATTCCGGTCCTGAACCCTCCAGGCTGCCCAGGGGAAGTGCAGGGAGCCTCAGAAAGACCAGATGGGCTCGTTTGGGCCTCTCTCCACCAAGCCCAGCAGCGCTCCGGCGCGGGAAGAAGGGAGGGGCTCCGACTGGAAGCTCTCTGAGGGCTCTCCCGGCTCAGCCTGCGGGCCGGGAAAGCACTGGGGCCCTCCCGGGCGGGCGCGGGGGTGGGGATTTCCAGCTTCCCCGTCTCCACCAGCCTGGCCTGTGCTGGAGGAAGAGGATGGAGAGGGAGATAATGGAGGTGAGTGGGGGGTGGGTGGGATGCCAGAGCCGCTCTCCCCCACCCCAGGTGGAAGGTGGGAGCGGAGCGTGGTCTCGGGCCCCCTCGCGAGTCAGCTTGGCCTTGGGCTGGGGCCAGCCGCAGAGCTGGAAGGTGAGGGAGCCCGGGGGGACGCAGCCGCCTGGCCTCCTCCTCCCCGCCGGCCTCCGGGCTCCGCTCACCCTGGCCCTGCCCGAGGTGGGGGCGGGGCTGTCTGCCAGGCCCGCGGGCTGACTGTCTGCCCGTCTGTCTATCTGTCTGCCCGCCCGCCCGTCTGCTTGCCTGCTTGGCTGGCTTTTTTTTTTTTCTTTTTTCCGCAGCCGCGTTTCCTCCCCCCCATCTCACTCCTTCCTCCTCCCTTCTCCCTTCTTCCCCTCCCCCTTCTCTCTTCCTTCTCTTCCTCCTCCTCCTCCTCCCCCTCCCACCCCCTCGC
>NC_058134.1:307908572-307933210 GCF_016433145.1 Gracilinanus agilis
CGCCCCAAGTGGCCCGCCGAGCGGCCGGCCGGGGGCCCGGGTCAGAGGGGCGGCGGGCCGGTTCCCGACTTCGCCCGCAAAGTTACTTTGCCGTTGCCAGAGTTCTCCAGACCTCTCCCTCCGCCCCGCTCCCCCTCCCACCCCGGCTGAGGCAGTGGTCCTCCCGCTGCCGGCGGGGGCGCGGGCGGGGGCGGGGGCGCGGGCGCCCCTCCGCAGCCGCTGCGCCCTCCGCGCCGTGCCCGCGGGCCCCGGGGGTCCGGGAGCCCGCTCCCAGGGGGCTGGCAAACTTTTCCCTTCTCCCTCCAGTGAATGCAGCAGGCAGGCACCTTGAGGGCTGGCTCGGGCTCCCGCAGCCCAGCTGAGCTTTCCGCGTTCGGGCAACGAGAGGGGAGATTCGCCTTCCGTTCTGACCCCGGGGGGTCCCCTGGGCGGCCGCCGCCACCCGCTGCTGAGGCTCTTCCATCCGGGCCGTGGGCGGCCGGGGGCCACCGAGCCTGGCCGCCCCCTGGCTCTGCCCAGCACCAGCTCCCCCACCCCCACCCCGGGCTGAGAGGGCCAGAGCGGGGGAGCGCCGGCCCCTGGCCGTGGGCTTTGGGGCGGGATGCCTTCTGCGGGCACTTGGCCGAGAGAAGGGCTCCCCTGGCTGCCCATTCCAAAGCCCCTCCTTCAGGGCTCCGAGCCCCGGCTTGTGAAGTTGTAAACAATTATGATATTAAACCCCCGGAGGAGGAGGAGGAGGAGGAGGAGGAGGCGAAGGGGCTGGATTGGGCACAGGCAGCTTGAAGACAGGAGCGGGGGCCAGCCTCGGCAGGAGGGGGCTGCTGGGCCCAGGCTGACCCTGGGCAGCCTCCCATGGGGCCGGCCGGCCGGCCATCCAAGAGATCCGAAGGGGCGGGAGGAGCAGGCACCCCCGGGCCATGCAGGAGGACCCCGGAGTGGTCACTTGGCCCCTGGCAGAAACTTTGCAAAGTGGCCGGGGAGTGGGCAGGTCCCAGGCGGGAGAAGGAGCGGGAGGGAGGCCTTTGAGAAGGGATGGGAAGCCCAGGCTTGGGGCCATTGTGTGACCGCCCAGCCCGAAGGGTTTTGACAAAGATGGTAACAAGGAGCCATTCTGTAGAGCGGCAGTCTTGGAGGGAGTGCTATGGAGGATGGGCCATGCGTTATCGACTCTGCTTCATGACGCCCGACTCCCTGCAAAGGGGCTTCCCATGCAGCAGCCACACACCACTTGGAGGGATTCTGGGGAGGCTGGGGGGGTTGCTGGAGGCACCCTACGGCCCGAGCATTGGCTCATGGGTTTGCCAGAGGTCGGCGCCGCTGTCACCAGCACTCTCTGGGCTCTTTCATTGTTGCCCAGAATTTCCCAAGACCCGGAATGGCAGGCTCGCCATCCCGCAGCCTTGCTGGTGTTACACCGTGTGACAGACACAATGGCAGGAGGGCCAGTCGCTGGGGGTCTGCCCTCGGTGCCCGATAGGGCCCCTTCTGGGTAAAATCGGGGAGTGGGGAGCACCCAGAGCCACCTACTTCGTCTAAAGCACAGCCGCCCCAACATCTGCAGGCCGGCCTGTTTCTGGAAGGGGGTCCACAGGCAGAGCCGTGCCAGTTGGTGGCGGTGCACTTGACCAACCACAGTTGGCCAGCCCGTCACCAATCCATTTGCAGGCTGCTTCCTCGGGCTCGGGATGGGCTGGCACCGTTTGGGCTTTCCAGTGCTGTGCCTAGTGGGAGGATGCTAAAATGCTGGCTTTCAAATGTCCTCTAACGTGCAGGGGAGGAGATGCCCCATCCAGGAGCCCTGGTCTAATGGGGCCAGTGCCGGCTTCTCCTCTCCTCCCTCTGGGCACACGTGGGCACGCTCCCCCGGCTGAGGCTGCCCAGGCTCCCCGAGCTAAGGAGCACCACGGAAGGGCACCGGCCGGGCTCTGGGGAGAGGCGGGCAGGGATCCTCTCCTTGCCAAAGCCTCCAGAAGCCAAATCGGCTTTTCATCTCTCCAAACGATTTCAGACGTGTGAAACGATCACTAAGAGCGAGAGAAAACCAATCAGCAGACAAAAACCCCCCTCCCCCGGCACAGCCAAAACCCAAATCTGGGCAGTGAGGGTGGTGGCTGGGCCGATTCCTCCAAACCTGGGGGGAGAGCCGGGAAGGGAGACGTGGCAGCCTCGGCCTCAGCCGGTCCCGGGGTGGTTCAGTGACAAAGTAGCCCTCTCCATCCTGCTCCTGAGGACCAGAAAAGGGGCTTCATCCTCTCCCTTCCTCCTCATTCTGGCTCTTTAGCTACCCTGGCTGTCTGCAGGGGGAGTAGCCCCAGGACAGGCTCTTCTCTCTTTCTACCCTGATCAAAACAGATGGCAGCCCCCAAGTCACTGGAGACGTCCCCGAGAGCATCTGAAAGCAGCCCCCTCCTGCTGAAACGATGCCATTGTGAACATGGTGTCAGCAGCAAAAACCTGCCCCCCCCCACCGGGCACACTTGGCCCAAACTCCCGGCCCTGGGGGCAGCCAGGAGGTGGGCGCCAGGAGAGCACCACATAGGAAGTTTCTCTTGGCCTCTGCCTCTGGATCGTGGCGAGCAGGACAGGGATGGGCGAGTGGTTAGAAGAGGCCAGATCCAGTGTGGGAGAAAACCCCTCCCTTTATTTTGATTTTCTCAGCATGCCCAAACTCGGAGACACTGAAGACATTTGGAAAAATCCAAGTGTCGGGGAACAGCAGGCAGCCCTGGGAGGGAACTTAGAAGAGCCGAGATTGCCGTGGAAATGGGCTTTCAGCTCAGGGAGGAACCCGTGGAAGGTCCAGTCTGGGAGGGACTTCAGGAGAGAGGCCTTGGGAGCTGGGAGGGGCCTAGGAGACCTGGAACAGATGTCAGAACGAGGATCATCTAGCCAGAGGAAGCACCTCGTCTGATTCCTTCATTTTCCCGAGAAGAAAACTGAGACCGGGAGGACGGGGTGCTTAAGACAGCGAGGCTGGCACGTGGTACTTTTAGGCCCTGAACCCAGGGCTCTCGACTCCCCAGTCCAGGGTCCCTTCTGCATTAGCTCTCGGCCTCTCGAGCCAATTTATAAAACAGCTTTAAAGAAAAGAAGGTAACTTTTGTTCCTCTCACGAGCCCCGGGGAGACGCCGGGCTTGCTTCTCTGATGACCTTTGCCTGCATGACGCCGTGTAGGGCTTTCCTGGGACCGGTTCCCGGAAACACAGCCTCCATCGTGTGGGAAAACAGGAACAATGAAGGCCCCCCATTCATTCCCAAGTCAAAAAGGCCCCCAGGCTGGCGTCTAAAAATGCCCTCACGACGGGCGCCCCCTGGGCCTTCTCCTGGGCTCCGAGGTGCGACTTGGGCCCCTGGAGTTTCAGCGACACCCCAGTTCATTCCAGCATTCTGTCGAGTGCCGCAAATTCCAAGCAGCAGGCCTTCTCTGCACCTAATTCCTTGGCGTGTTCAAATGGTGCTGCTGACTGTGGACAGTAAAATCTATTGGCTGGAGTACCTGAGAATGGGAGCGCCTCGCTCCTTCCTTCTCCGAGGGGACGAGAGGGGCCCTGGCTAGGCCTGCCTCACCAGTCGCTGGGACCCGAAGCCCGTGTGCTTTTGGAGATTCGCCGTGTGGGCACAGGAGCAGACCGAACACACGTCGGTGGCCTCAATGTTCCCGTCCACATTTTTGTTTTCTTTTTGGAAAAGGGCTGGAGCGGCCCTGAACAAGCCTGCCTCCACCTCAGGGCCGGCTCTGCCTCTCGGGGAGCAGAAGCTCCTCGTGGCCTCCCCCGGGCAGATTTCCCTGCAGCCTTTCTATCTGTGGGGATGTTGTTCCCTACGAGATAGATAGTAAAAACGAAAATGTCACCTACCAATAGTACTTTTCACCCGGGTTTTATTTTTGTTTCTGGCTATGAAAACTACGGCTGATGTCCCGCGAGTCAGTGCTATGGAGCTGGGCTGCTCCGGGCGGTCGTGATCTCTGCCCCCGGCCCTCCCCGCTTTCTCCCTCGGGGGGCCTCTTCCCCCACGGCCCCCCCAGGGAAGCCGCTTATCATGGCTTCCAGCAGGATTCTTCAAGCCGACGATTTTTTGGCCAACTGGAAGCCTAAACCCTCCACGTCCTTTCTGGCCCGCTCCGAGGGTGCCGCCAAGGGGCCCGCGTGTGGCTTGCGATGGGATGGCCGCGGGCCAAGAGGGAGGTTTCTCGGGCTCTTCTTTAGGCATCTCCGTCGCGTCTCCGGCAGGGCACACGCACGACGGCGTGTTCTAATGGACGGGAGCAGACGAGAGGCTCCCACAATTCGTTCTGGAGATGAAGGGCGTGCGAATGCCCCATGAAAAGAAATAGGATGCGTCTGTGGCCGAGGCCAAGGCGCCGGTCAGTATTATTGCTGGGCGGATCAGGGCGGCCCCAGCATCCTGATAACAGGCCCGAGGCCGGCCACTCAGGGCCACTCCATACAACACGCTCCCTTCCGTGGACTTCCTTGTCCCATGGCGGCGCCTCTAGAAGGGCTAACAGCTATTCCTGTCATTAACATTCTGGCTTCTCGGGGGCCTCCCCGTCGCTTGGGTGCTTCGGAAAGTGGCAGATCCTTGGAGGGCCCAGGCAGCCGGGAGGAGGCTGGGCCACGTCCCCAGAGGACCCGAAAGGACCGAGGGGGAAGCCGGTGTGGGCCAAAGAGCACGGCCCAATAAAGTGGGCGCCACTGCCCCCTGCTGGGTGCTGCAGCAATCCAGGGGGCGGTGACGGCCACAGGAGCATTTCTCTTTCCTATTCATTGCTATTAAAATTAAAAGCATTAATTTCCAGGGGGCCAAGGAATAATTTTTCTGGAAAGGGGGCGGCAGGCCAGAAAAGTTTGGGAACCGCTGCCTTAGAGGATCCAGAATCCAGCCGTTCTGGGAGGGAGGTGCAGAACTGGAGAAATTGGGGCACAGCTGCCTGTTTTTTGTCTCTTTTGGCTTGCCGGTTGGGGGTGGGGGTGGGGTGGTCAAGGAATTAGAAAGGATAATTTTACATCGTGTAGGCATAATTCAAAATGGGGCTCGCTAAAAGGTTTTTAAGTGGAAAATGCTCTGACGCCATCGTGGTGTTTTGTTTCGTGGCGTTCCTTTTTCTTTTCAAGGAAAAATCTCCTTTCCGCTGCATTTGGGCAATTGGGCTTGCCCAGGGGTGGCCCGGATGGGGCCGGGTGTGCTGCCAGCGGTGCGGGGCCTCAGGCGGAGCACCTTCCCTGTCTCCCTTCTGCTCTCTCGCGCTGGATCGCGGCTCTTTCCAGCTCTGACGGGGCAGCCCATGCAGGAGCCTCTCTGAGCTTCCCTGGAAAACGACAGCATAATCATAGTAATAGAAATAATAGCGACAATAACAATAATAATACTGGTAAAGCATTTATGTAGTGCTTTAAAAATAAAGGTGTGCAAAGCACTTTACAAGAATTATCTCATTTGACCCTGGCAGGAAGCTGCCATTATTATCCTCGTTTTACAATTGAGGAAACCGAGGCAGCTGGCTAGAGCCGACGTGACTCGTAGAGTTTGAACTCAGGTCTTGGCAAATCCCAATTCAGTTCTGTGTCCCACTCCCTAAGGACAGCTGGTGTTTGTACGGTGCTTGGAGATTTGGGAAGTGCTTTGATGAGTATTAGCCCATCCGAGCTGGGGGGCCCTTAGAACGAGGGGTGTCGAAGCTGGGAAGAACTTGAGAAGGGGGGCTCGGCGCTGGGTGTGGCCTTGCTGGTGACTTTGGCAGAAGGGGAAGGGGAAGGGACGGGGCTTGCTGAAGGCTGCACGCTGGGGTTGAGGCTCCATTGGGAATCTGAGGCGTCACCGGCGTTTGGTCCACTCTCTGGATAAGGGTTGGATGAGATGAGCCCGAAGGGCCCTCCCAACTCTCCCGTTTCTGGGAGCTTCCCCCCTTGAGCCCATCTCACCCACCCAGCATCCCCGAGAGGAGCATCGAGCAGACCTTTCCAGCTCCGTTCTGTAGGCGAGAAGGCAATGACTTGCTCAAGGTCACAGAGCTAAAAGTAGGGCCCAGACCAGAACGAGATCTTAGCCCCGCCCCGTCCCAGCAGGACTGTCCGTCCCTCCATCCCCCTATTCAGAGCGCTCTGTCTCCCTTATGGCCGGTTCCTCTATGGCTTTGGCAGCTCGGATCCAGGCGGACCCTCCCGCGGCACAGACTGCAGCACCTGTGCAGAGGAGAGCCCAGGGCCCAGGCCAGGGGAAGAGTCCTGGAATGGGAGTCCGAGGGGGCGAGGGGGCCTCCTGGCTCTGCTCTGTGACCTCGGACGAGTATCTTCCCCGGCTCGGCCTCTGATTCCTCCCGGTCAGATGAAGCGGTGGCACTCCCTGGCCTGTGCTATAGCTGCTGCCATGGATGGCGGCAAGCCCGGGGAGGGTCAGAGAGTTCATTCCCCCATGGCCAGCCCTCTAGAAGGACGAGACAGCCCGGGGCCTTCCCAGGCTTCTGACCCAACAGGCGCAGCAACGGCATTCAAGCCACGAGCCTGGTTTGGCTCCTTTTGGAGCGCTTTTGGACGTGTGGCCCCACGGAGGGCGCCAAATAAACCCGGCCTCGCTGGGAGCCCCGTCTGAGCGCTCCTCGTGCCACCCCCACCCCGAGCTCCCAACTCTCCAGCCCTGTACAGGGCAGGAAATGGCCTTCTCCAGGAGCTCCATGGTCCTCCCTGGGCTGCCCAGAGGCTCACCCGCTGCTTGGAATCTGAATTCTAGAGCCATTGGGTTTCTTTCCATGCACACCATTGTCATCCTCGTCCTAGTGTTCTCCTGGCTTGGCTCCCTTTAGCCAAGTCTTCTCATGACGAAAATGAATTTTCAAGTGACTTTTGGGGTCCTGTGACGAAGGGGGGGTGAGAAAGCTCGGGGCCTGGGAGGGGGGCCGGCCAGCCAGCTCACCCCCCTCCTAATTCAGGCCACTTGCAGGCTTGGCCACTTTCCCCAGGTTGCAAAGTCGGCGTCCCTGCAGCAGATCCAGATCACTTGGTGGGAGAGCTTCTCCTCTCTAGAACACAGCCAGGCTTGGCCGCTCTCCGTTCTGCCGGGGAAGCCTGCAGGTCGAAGGCCCTGCCTGTGCTCGGCAGAGGAAGAAGAAGGTGACGGGAAGAGGGCTGGGAACCCGCTCAGACGGTGGGTGGCCTCTTCGCTGGGCCGCCAGCGTGGGCTGCTGTGCCTCGACCTCCCCTGCTCTGCTTCCCCTCATGATGAAGGGAGGCCCAGATGAGGGCCCGGCTAGGACACAGACCCGCTGGGTTTTGCCAGGGAACCTGGGACAAGCGACGTCGCGGTTCCCACATCCCCTCCTCCATTATTCCTTTGCTCATCTGTCAAACGAGGGTCTCGGGCAGCCCGATCGGGCCCCACCTCTGATCCCCGCTGGCTGTGGGACCCTGGCACAGTCACAGCCTCTTAGAGGGAAAAGGGCATCCATGAAGGCAGCTCCACACACGGATAACATCATAACAAATGAGGAGCCCGGACTGAGGGTGCAACATTAGCCAGGCGCCAGCCCTGAGTCAAGCGCTTCCTTAGGGCGTCGGGCTAAAGACTTGGGGGACAAAGAAGGCCAAAGCCAGCCCCTGCCCCAACAACTGGCATGTCTGGGATCTGGACAGGGTGACCGCTGGGTCACCCGGAGGAGGCTGGCAAAGGGAACCAGCAGGAAGAAGGGGGCAGCAAGAGCATGCCAGGGCCCACACAGACAAGCCAGGCCAGGCCAATGCTTTATGTATAGATTCGGAGAGCAAAGGGCTAAGTGACTCACACAGGTGAGAAAGAGAGCCAGGATTTGAACTCAGGGCTTCAGACTCCAAAGTCTATGTTCTTTCCATGATACTCCCTGGCCTGCTTGTTACAGGCTTCCTGATTCCCCAGAGCATATGGCCCATCCCTAGATCCATAGAACAAATAAAATTGGGGGGGGGGGAGAAAAACACAGAGGGAGGGAGGGAAAGAGACAGAGAGATGGAAAGAGAGAGGAAAGGAGGGAGAGACAGAGACAGAGAGACACACAGAGAGAGACAGAGAGACACAGACAGAGAGAGAGACAGAGAGATGGAAAGAGAGAAAGGGAGGGAGAGACAGAGACAGAGAGACACACAGAGAGAGACAGACAGACAGAGAGAGAGAGAGAGAGAGATGGAAAGAGAGAGGAAGGGAGGGAGAGGGAGAGACAGGAAGAGAAACAGAGACAGAGGGAGAGACAGACAGAGAGACAGAGACAGGAAGAGAGACAGAGACAGAGACAGGAAGAGAGCCAGAGACAGAGACAGACAGAGAGACAGAGAGAGGGAGACAGAGAGACAGAGACAGAGACAGGAAGAGAGACAGAGACAGAGAGACAGAGACAGGAAGAGAGACAGAGACAGGAAGAGAGACAGAGACAGAGAGACAGACAGAGAGACAGAGACAGGAAGAGAGACAGAGACAGAGGGAGAGACAGAGACAGAGACAGGAAGAGAGACAGAGACAGAGAGACAGAGACAGGAAGAGATTCAGAGACAGAGAGAGGGAGACAGAGAGACAGAAAGGGAGATCATCACTGATCAGCGCATCAGCAAAGTCCCAAAGTGAGTGCTTGCGCAGGCCTCTGTGAAGGGTCAGGGTGAGGAGGGGGCCGGGTTGCCCTTTTCCTTCTTGGTCGGGGTTGGGGGTTTTCCTCCCATGACTTTGGGGTACTTCACTGTGGAGACGGTTCCTGGGCTCGGCCGGGCATGGGCTCCGGGACATCTGTTGGAGCTTCTCCACAGTTGTGGCTCTCCCGCTCCTCGCAGCACGGCCATATTCTCCTGCTCTCACGAGCCGCCGTTGGTCCGGCCGTCCCCCAGGCCGTGCGCTCCGGATAAAGGGGGTCCTAGAAGGGGCCTCTGCGGATGTCCCGTCCAGCCCCCTCATCTTGCCGAGAAGGCAGCCGAGGCCTCCCCAAGGTCATGGGGGTCCCCTCACTGGAGCCAGCAGGCCTCGCACTGTTCCGCGCCGCCTTCCTTGTCGTTCTTGGCCTTGATGGCGGCGTGTTGGGCTGGGAGGGCCTGCAGGGGAAGTCAGAGGCCCTGGGCTGGGATCCGGCCTTGGCTTGGCATTCCTGCCGGGCGCCATCTTGGCTCCCGAAGGGCCCTTCTCTTTCACCCCTTTCACTGTGGTGGCCCTTTTTCACCCTGCTCAGAGGCATGGTTTTAAATGCATCCAATAAAGTGCGCAGATCACAAAGGAAGCCAATTAGCTCGAAATGTGATTAAGCCTTAAAAAGGGGAAATGGGGGCAGCTGGGTGGCTCCGTGGGTAGAGAGCCGGGCCCAGAGGTAGAAGGCCCCGGATTCAAGTCTGGTCTCCAGCGTGTTGCTCGCCTGTCCAGCTCCGCCCCCCCCCCCCCCCGGGGCAGACAGCCCCTCTACAGCAGCGTCTGGCCTTCTGCTTCCAGCCCGGCAGGGCCAGGCCCCGAGTGTCCATCAGGGGTCCGCTCGGTGCCCAGGGCCTCTCTCTTGTCTCTGGGTCCCTCTCCAAAGGCAGCTGCGATGGAAAAGAACCAGCGCCAGAGTGGATCCACCTCCCCCCTCCACGGTGGATTTGGGTCCAAAAGGGTCCTCGGGGCTCACGCGGTCGTCCCTCGGCCCTCGAGACAAGGCAGTCTCTGGCGAGGTCTCCAGGCCTGCTCGGACGACGCAGGGTTATAAGGAAGCCAGGCCCGGCGAGTGAGAGTGCTCACGGCCCCCCAACACCGGGGGTCCAGCCTGAGCGCCCCCGTCTAGCATCCCAGAAATGTCTACTCTGCAAGCAGAAGATGGCGGGTCCTTCTGGCTCTGGAATACGTGACCTGCTCGAGTTCTGTAGGACCGCCGGCACCTCCCCTAGAAGCTTCTCCATGTTCCAGGCAACTCTCTAGGGCTGTGGGTTCGAGTCCTGCCTCTGTCGTTGATTATGTGGCTCAGGCCCAGGAGCCTCCTCTGTAAAACGGTGGGGTCGGCCCAGATGCCCTCTGCGGTCCCCTCCAGCTCTGAGGGTGGGCAGTCAAAGGCTGAGGCTGGCCGTGAGGGACCGGGATTCATTTGGGGAAGAGATGATGCCCCCCACGATAGGTCCTGCCCTAGTGGGGCCCCCCAAGTTGGGCCCTTCCTAGGAGAGCAGAGGAGGCGGAGGCCGAGGGAGACGAGGGACGTGCCAAAGCCAAGGAAGTCGGCTTGTGCTTCCCGCTGACCTGCCGGAGTGCTGGGACACGGAGACAATCCTGGATGAAGAAACAGGCCGGGGAAGGGGAGGCATGAAGGTGCTGCTCATGACAGGGAGGCTGAGGACGGCGACGGCAGGAACGAGGGCGCTGAACGGCCCTACGGCAGTCCAAGGTTTCCCAAAGGGCTGCCTTCGTTATCGCCCTGGAGCCTCCCGGGAGCCCTGCACGGAAGGGGTTGTCGCCCCCATTTCACAGACGAGGAGGCTGAGCCAAGGAAGGCCAAGCGACTTGCCCGGCATCACGTGCAGGATTGGAAACCCTCCGACTCCCCGTCCGGCGTTCCACCTCTTCTCTTAATGACTGCAGAGCCTCCAAAGGAACCTTCCCAATGGGCCGGCCCAGCCTAGCGAATGTCGTTCGAATGGAATTGAAAGTCCCACCCATACCAATCAGGCCCCTTCTATGGCTCCCATTGCCCACCAAACAAAATTCCTGGCATTCAAGGCCCTCCGTCATCTGTCTCAAGTCTCCCTTTCCCTGTTTGAGGCATTTACGAGGCATCTACCGGACCCCCAGCACACATCTCCTCCCCCCTCATCCCTCCCTGGGCATCATCTTCATCCCAGCCCAACTGGCCTAAACTCTGAAGGCGGAAGGGAGCTCCGCGGTCACAAAATAGAAGAAGAGCTCCTGTTCCTAGGGGAACAAAAGCTTCAAACCGCTCTTCCCAGGCGTTCTCTCATTCAAGGAAGACCACGGACGATAAATATGGCACGGGGGGGGGGGCGGTCCTCTGCTTCCTTCTCCCCCAGGCGGACGTGCTCTCCTTCAGACCTCTTTGCCTTTCATGGGCTCCAGGCGTTAGACCTGGCAGGGACCTCTAAACCCCTTCACTTGGCAGATGAGGAAACCGAGGCCCAGAGAAATCCAGCGGAGGCAAGAACTCAGCTCCCAAGGGTGGCGCCGGCTCCCGACACGGGCCTTGGTGCTCCCTCTGGCTGGCACGACTTCCAAGACTAGCTTACCAGGCTCTTTCCCTATTAAAGAAAAGAAAGGAAGGCGCTGCTGCCACCCACCCCCACCCAAAGTGGCCGAGGCTGTGTGCGTGTGTGTGTGTGTGTGTGTGTGTGTGTGTGTGTGCGCATGCCAGGCAGGTATTTCGGGGTGTGCCCGCTCGGGCGCACACACAAATCAGCGTTTGGTATGATGGGCTCCGTGCAAAAATCCACATTTGGAGAGTCCCCCGGCGTGCATTTGAACAGCCCCGAACAATGGCCCCAGGAAAGTTATTGTGGCCTAACAGGGCCTGCTAACGACTTGGGGGCCCTCCGAACATCCGGGTAGGTCCCCGGCTGACCCCCGGAGCTCCCGGGTCAAAGGAACCATTCTCTACTTTGTGTGCGCCTTGAAGGCCCGAAATGCGGGGAGTTGCTGTGGGATCCCACAGGAGAATGGGGCAGCCTCGGGGTTGTGTGCTGGGACATGGGGCCGTGGCCAGCACTCGGCCTTCTTTCTCTGGCAGGCACACAAAGGAAGACGCTCAGGATGTGCGTCGCCCATCTCATTCCCCTCCAATAAAGGCCTGGAGCTCATTAGCATTCCTTCTGAGAACCCCGGGGTTCAGGAGCCCCTGGGAACCTGGCTTTGAAGGCAGGACCTCCTTTGGGCCGGCCTACCCGGGGCCGAGCGGCAGGTGTTCCCAGCGTACGTCCGGAAGGGTCATCTCCCGTTACTGAGGCCAGCCTGCTCGTTTTCCAGCTCATTGGTTCATCGGTTTAGAGGCAAAGGGGGCCTTGGGGCGTCTGGTCCAAACCACTTGTACTCCAGAGGAAGAGACCGAGGCCCAGAGACGGGTCGTCCTGCTGCAGAAGGGGCAAGTCGTCCGGGGAGAGCGCTGATTCCAAGTAAAATCTGGTGAGGAAGGCCACATGCATGCTCTCCGTCTCCGCCGGGTCTTCCCTGGGCCTCCTGGGCATGGAGCCCCGGGACTGGCGGTGCTGCCGGGCTGAAAGGCTTCAAGTCCATCTCCAGACCTGGCCGGCTCCCTCCGAGACCCCCAGCTCGCGAGAGGCTTTCTCGGGCTTCTGAGATTCTCTGGGGAAAGCTTCACTTCGGCATTTACTGACTCAGGGAGGCTTCCCCAGCCAGAGACTGGCCGGCTCCTCTGAGGAGCCATTCTGAGGCCCATCAGCCTCCCAGACCAGCTGCCGTCATGCGCCGGAACCAGAATAATCTTGGGGCATCCTAGGCACGCAGGTTTGCCAAACATAGCCCCGGCTCCCTGTACAGAACCTTCCCTGCCCCGTGGCAGACTTGCCTTTCCTCAGAATAACTGAGATCCGCTCTCCTCCCCGAGGGAAGTAGGTGGGAAGGGAAAGACAGAGAGCTGGGCGGGCCCTGGGAGGAATGGGCCCGGCCACCTGCCCTTTTACCTGGGGAAGGGCTGTCCTTAGACACATCCCTTCTTCACCTCTTTCCACTTCGTTCGTATGGATGATAATGTTTTCGTTCTCCTACCTCAGAGTCGTTGATCCTAGTCACAGATGGAATGATCCCTCAGATCATGTAATCCAGGTCTCTCCTCTAAAAAATATTAAAGTTCCTAGCTGTGTGACCCTGGGCAAGTCATTTAACTATGCCTGGCCTTTGCCACTCTTCTGCCTTGGGACCAATCCACACTATTGATTCTAAGGCAGTAGGTAAAGGTTGATTTGTTTTTCTATCACCTACATTTCCCAATGTATTCCTCATTCTCCCTTCCAAAGACTTGCCTCTTATATGAGGGGCTCTAGCAGGCATGAAAAGCCGGTGAAGGAATCCATGGTAAAATGACCATTTTCCTTTAGAAATTAATCTATTTCTAGCTGTGTGACCCTGGGCAAGTCACTTAACTCCCTTTGCCTAGCCCTTGCCCTCCTGTCTTAGAGTTGTTACAAAGATAGAGAGTAAGATGAATTCATTCATTATCTGATTTCTTCTGTGCATGATAAACTCTAGAAGTTATTTACTTTCATATTCAATAGGGGAAGCAAAGTTTACTGAAAACCAATGAGTACGAGGGCCAAAAAAGGCCTTAAAACAAAACAGAAATCTTAGAGAAGGGAAAAGAGTTCAGCAAAATTAACCAACATATCAAAAATGCCTGACACAGTCTGTAGTGTTCCGTGCCCGTCGTCTCCCACCTTTGCAAAGAAGCTCTCGGGTTCTCCTCTCTCTTCTCGGTAGCCAAGTCGAGCCAGCATCATTTCGCAGCCTGCAGTCTCATCTGTTTTGTTGCAGCCGTTTCCATTTGCATTGTTCTAATCGTCAGGAAAGTGGTTTTCCTGGTTCTGCTTATTTCGCTCTGCATCAGTTCGTGGAAGTCTCGTCATGAATCTCGGTAGTCCTCCAATGAACCATTTCTTAGAGCACGGTGAGACCCAAGATGTTGCCAGCCATAATTTGTCTGGTCACTCCTCAAGGGAGGAGCTTAGCTTCTCACTTTAGAGACTGTGGGAGCCCAGATTTGTGAGCTGGAGGGGATGTCAGAGTCATCTCTTTCATGTTACGGATGAGAAAACGGACTGAGAGGGTGGAGTGACTTGCCCAAGGTGACTGGGGTGGGCCTGATGGTCTATTGAGAGAAAATATGCAAAGTACCTTGCAACTCTAAAGAAGTATGGAAAAAGAATGCTGGTAATTATTGTTTTTATTGTGACCTACCTTAATAATAAAAGCAGTCTAAATTCAACCAGTACTTTCATCACCATGACCGTAGTATATTACAAATGGGATAACTCTACTTGACAGATGAGGAAACTGAGGCTCAAACAGGAATTAAATTAGTGCCTACCATGATGGGAGGGCAGTGTTGTATAGTGGATAGAGTGAAGGATGTACAAAAATAGCGAATGAAACAATCTTTTCTCTCAAGGAACTACATTCTAAGAGTGGAGACAAGGAGGTGGGGAGGGAGGAAGAAAGAGAAAGGGGGAAGAAGGGAGAGCAGGAAGCTTTCATGTGCTTGGACTGAAGCTTAAAGGCAGAGAGGGATTCTTCTAGAGCAGTGATTCCCAAAGTGGGCGCCACTGCCCCCTGGTGGGTGCTGCAGCGATCCACTGGAGCGGTGATGGCCACAGGGGCATCTGGGGGCGGTGATAGTATGTGATGGGGGCGCTAAGTAATATTTTTTCTGGAAAGGGGGCGGTAGGCCAAAAAAGTTTGGGAACCATTGATTTAGACAGAGATGAGGAGGGAGGGTACTCCAGACATGAGGAGACAGCCAACAAAAAGGCACGGAGGTGGGAAATGAGCTGTTGTGTGTAAGAAAGCTGGCTTGACTAGTGACAGAAGGCAGATGGGGCAAATGTGAAATGAGGCTGGAAAGGGCGATTGGGGCCAGATTGTGAATGGCTTCCAAAGCTAGGCAAAGGAGTCCATATTCTCAGAAGCCCCTGGAGTTTATTAAATGGGGGAGGGGTGACGTGGCGCCACTGTGCTGAAGGAAAGTCCCTTTGGCTTTCGATGGACCAGAGTGGGAAGATACTTGGCCCGGGAAAGCAATCAGGAGCCTCTGGCAAGAATGCACACAAGAGGTGACATGGGCCAGAACTAAGGTGGACAGAAAAGGTCGGGTGAGAAAGATGTGGACAGTCCGGCGACTAAGTGCACGATAACGGCGAGTTACGGAGGCAGAAGCCCGGAAGCATGGCAGTGCCTTTGACTGGAAGAGGGGAGGCTGGCGATCGGGGCTGGGGCCACGTGGAAGGCAATAAGAAGGCCCACGTGTAGGAGACAGATGTACATGTGGAGGCTCAGTGATCCAGGACTCACGGCCTCTGGTTTGTTCAAAAGCCTTGAGAAGATGGAAGGAGGGCAAAGGAGCAGCACCAGGGCATCCCCGGGCGTGGGCTCGCCATGACTTCTGGAACAACCTGCATATTAAGGAGATGGACAAGTGAGGCCATCGGGGCAGGCAAGGCTGGTGGGAGGGCAGCGCGAGGAGATACCGAGCGATATCGTGCTGCGGCTGACCACCTGGCCTGAAGGCGTCAATAAGGGAGTGATTCAGGAAGCAGAGCGGACGTTGGCACAAAACACTCGACAGCAGCACTGGACAGCTCTGGCTCTTCAGCCGGGCCCTGGAGCTCTCCGGCTGCCAAAAGCAGGACAGTGGATACATTCGGAAGACGGACTGGCGCGGCGCCATACCAGGTGGAACGCCCGGAGAGCCAAACTCAGTGAGTTGGCCCCAGAGGACTCTTTGGGGCTGACCATTCAGCCAGTTTTACGGCCTCCTGATGCTTCTCTCCACTAGCCTCTCTGTTGGACAAGAGTAGCACGTGTCTGCCATCGAGGTAAACCGTCTAGAGCATCCCCCCCCCACTCGTCCAGGCTGGTCACACACACACACACACACACACACACACACACACACACAGGGAACGAGGAGCCCGGCCTGGCGCCACGGCATTTGGCTGGACGAAGCCGGCCATGCTGCTTCCTCCAGGTCTCGCCTTTCTTTTCCAAGTCCTCACGAGCCACTTCTTCAATGCCGTGCTCTCGGGGTGTCCAGAACGTGGACGCGCCCATTGGCCGCAGTCCGCACGCTCTGCTCTCGGCCTTTTGCTGATGGTGGGGCACTCGCTCTCCCCGGCGCTCCGCACCCCTCCTCCATTCTCTTTCAGAGATCGCCAATAACTGCATCCACGGGCTCTGTCACTGCTGTGGGCCATAGATCAGCCGGAAGCGCCCCTCTGATCTCTCCTCACACCAAGAGCACTGGGTCGCTGTTCAGCTCTCCGAGCCCTTCCCTGCTTCCCCGCCGAAAGGCTCCCCACGCTTTGCTTTCATGGTCTGTTCTAGACTTTTGTCAGGACTCGAAGGCAAGTGCCTCGGCCTTTGCTTTGAAGCATCCCCCCAGTCAGGGCGCCACGTTCCTGGGTCTAGCCCAGGCGCCCCCCCTTCCTCCCTGGCCACTTGCCGCCTCGAGAGGGACTGAGCTCTGTGCCGTCGTTCCCTTCTGAGCTGGGGCCGGCCGGCTCGGGCGAGGGTGGATGAGATTCCCGCGGAGGCCTCCGGGAGCTCGGAGATGCGGCGAGGCTCTTGTTCTCCGCCAGGGCTTGCTAATGCCAGTCTGTTCTGAGAATGGCGCCGTCCTCCTCCCCACTGCTTCAGCCGCGGAGAACCAAGCGTGCCGCACACCTCGGCATGGTGTCTGGCCCGCTGTCGGCGCTCCATAAATATTAAACGGACATTAAAAGAAGGCTCTGTGCTCCCATCTCCTTTAGTGTAAAATCACTGATGTTCCCAGGCAAGGCCCATTTCAAACCTACTTTATGTGAAATGCTGCATTTCCCATAAAAACTTCCCCCCAGGGACTGCTTCCCGCTTCTCGCACTCTCTTTTTTTGAGGCTTAAATCCTGTGCAGAGAAATGTCCAGAGGATGGAATTCTGGGAGACGATTCTCAACTCTGGCCAGATCCCATTTTCTGCATCCTCGCCCATCCCCACCCCCCAGCTTCAGACAGCGCAAGCGGTGCTGGCCAGGTGAGCAAAAATCAGGTCTTTCTGGAATATATGATCCGAGTTCAGATCCCACCTCCGCGCCTTCCTACCTCTGTGACCTTGGGCAAGTCACTTGACTTTCCCGGGCCTCCGTTTCCCCACGAGGGGATTTGACCCAATGACCTTCCCAAAGCATAGGTCTGACCTTATCATTCCCCTGCCTGATGAATTCTGGTGGCTTCTCATCTCCCCCACGAGCAAATACAGGATGGTCCTTCGGACGCCGGAAGCCCTTCAGAGCCCGGCCTCGCCCTTCTCCCCAACACGGGCTCTTTGCTTCAGTGACGCCGGACTCCCGGCTGCTCCACGAATGAGACCCTCCCTCCCTGGACTCCAGGAATTTTCTCTCCCATGCCTGGAAGAGTCCCCCTTCTCCACTTAGGCCGCCGACCTCCCCGACTTCCTGAAGGGCCCACCTTCTACAGGAAGCCTTCCCCATGCGCCCTCCACTCCGGCGCCTCCCCTCCATTCACTCTTCCCTCTTTGTCCTCTCTGTAGCTTGCTTTGTCTGCAAGGGTTTGCTCCTCGAGGGTGGGAGCGGTCTGTAGCCTTTCCTTCCGAGCTCCTCGGCGCCCGGCACGGTGCCCGGCACACGGGGCGGCCCATGGATAGTCTGTGATCCGTGGTGTCGAATCCGAGAATTCTGTAAGTCTGAGGTTCGATCAGTCTAAGGATGCGGCATTGCCCGGGCCCAGGGTTCTGGGACTCCACGATTGCGAGATCCTTTCATTGGGCGATTCCGGGAATGAGAAGAACGCAAACAGCCCCCATCTGTAATTAATGGTCAGCCATCATGGCGAGAGAGAGAGAGAGAGAGAGAGAGAGAGCGGCGCGCGGCTCTCTCTGACTTCCTTTCTTTTCTTCTCGGCGCACCTCCCAGGGACGCACCTCCCAGGGACGCACAGGGCTGGCTGATTCATAAAAAATAAATTAAAAACAAACACAACTTGCGGGGCTGCCGCTACCATCCCCCCCTTGATTATGGGGCTCATCACGGCGGATCCTTGAAAACCTCTGCTCAGAGTTGTTCCCCAGCCTCGGTGGGAGCTGAGCTAACCGGCCGCCCGAGCTGGCTCTGGGCCTCTGTGGGCCCCTCAGTCTTTTGAAACTTCTCGCCCAGCTCCCCGGCTGCCAAGTGGATGCTGCCTCCGCTGGCGCACCGGTTTGCCATCCCTGCTGCCTTCTTGGTTCAGGTCCCACTTCTGCCCATATGTCCCTCTTTTTCTTTTTTTCCCTATTTGGGAATGTTTACTTCAATCAGCCAGCCGGGCCCTGGAACGACACGGAGAGCAAAAGCCGACGCCGACCGGGTCCCGCTTCGGAAACGACGGTCCATTTCTTTCCTCTCCATCCATTTGGGTCGATTCCCGGGAGGACCCCAGCTTTGGGGCCTCCCATCCCCCAGCCTCTATTTCCCCATCCCTAAACTGGAGGGAGATGACCTCTCTGTTCCCTTCCAGCTCTTAGCCTCGGGTCCCAAGGCCTTGCGAATCTCGAGCCCTCTGAAGGATTCCGTTTCCCACCCCGCCGTTTTCTCCCATTTTGATGGGACAAGAACACTTGTTATCATCCGGAGCAGCCAAGGGCTACCGCCAGGTTTGCCGTGGCGACGGAGTCGTGGGAGGACAATCAGAAGAAAGCTGGGGATTCGAGTTATGCGCCTTGCCCCGGGTTCCACAGCTAATAAATGTCTGTAGCCAAGAAGGGCAGATCTATCGGATAATAGCCTCTCCATAATAAATCTATATGATCTGTCTAAATAATTATCTACAATCAATTTAAATTTGGGATAAATCTAAACAATCTATCTAAATAATAATCTATCCACAATCAATTTACAATAAATCTCAGTCATGGGTCTTTAAAGTGTCTGCAGCAGAGGGTGGCAAATTTTTGAAGATTTTAAAGGAGGGGCAGCTGGGTAGCTCAGTGGATGGAGAGTCAGGCCTAGAGACGGGAGGTCCTGGGTTCAAATCTGGCCTCAGACACTTCCCAGCTGTGTGACCCTGGGCAAGTCACTTGACCCCCATGGCCCACCCTCACCACTCTTCCACCTACAAATCCAATATACAGAAGTTAAGGGTTTAAAAAAAAAAGTAAGATTTTAAAGGAGAAAAAAAAATCATGAAATCCATTAATAATCCAGTTCTCCTCCAGTCATAATTAAAATGTTCTGCAGCCTCTAATTCTCCCCATTTTCCTAATCTAATTTGCTTTTTGTCGCTGTCGTGTCGATTTTTCTTCCAAATGCAAAAGGAGTTTCCGCCCCCCTCTTTCGAAAACCCGAGACGTGGCTGTCCAAGAACTGCTTTAATTCTCTTCTTTTCTCCTTGGTTAAAGAGGGAGAAAATGAACTCATTGGTAAGGCCTTCATGACCAAAAGGCTGCCCATGGGGAAGGCAGGGCCAGCCTCTGCTCTTGGAAATGGTTTTGAAAGGAAGAGAGAAGAGCCGGCCACATTCCCTCGGGTGGGCGTGGGTGGTGGGTGTCTGCCGTGGTAAAAAGGAGGACTTTGGCGGTCCAAGGGAGGGTGCAGGGACCGAGCGCCCGGATTTCTAGGATTTCTTTTAATATGAAGTTCTGAAAATGTCACTTCAGAGTTTAAAAAAAATGATCACGAGAAGCCTCAACAGAAGATTCTCATTCCAAAGAGAATTTTAAAATATTTTTTTCTCAGATTCCCTCCCTCGAAATATGCTTTTAAGGCTTAACATGGGAGAGAGAAATTATGAAATGAGTGTTTAGGAGATTATTTTAAGATACTCATTTGTTCATCTATTCAAGAAACCTGCTATGTATCACACAAGCCAGGAACTGGGGACACGAAGGCCAAAAATTAAATTACAAAATAAAAAAGATGATACTGCAGGGGCAGCTGGGTGGCTCCCTAGATTGGGAGCCAGGCCTGGAGACGGGAGGGCCTGGGTTCAGATCTGCCCTTTCCTAACTGGGTGGCCCTGGGCAAGTCACTTCACCCCCGTTGCCTAGCCCTTACTGCTCTTCTGCCTTGGAACCAATACACGGTATTGCTTCCAAGGCAGAAAGTCAGAGATTTTTTAAGATGGCCTGTCGTATTGGCTAGAGCTTCCTTGCTCAAGTCATTGCTGCTCTGCAGGCCCAGATTCTTCATCTCTCGGATCAAAAGATCAGTCTAGATCGTCTTTGTACTTCCATCTACCTCTGACATCTCATGTTCTATGTTCTACGTTGTCTGTGTCCCGTGTTCTACATTCCTCCCGGTCCTGACGGTCTCCGTTCTGAGGCCCCTTGCCAGCAAGTTATTCTCTGTTCTAGGCTCCCCCTGGCCCTGACACCCCTGTTCTAGGCTCCCCCCAGCCCTGACACCCCTGTTCTAGGCGCCAGCTCTCACATCTCTGGTTCTAGGCTCCCCCCGGCCCTGACACCCCTGTTCTAGGCTCCCCCGGCCCTGACATCCCTGTTCTAGGTGCCAGCTCTCACATCTCCGGTTCTAGGCTCCCTCCCAGCCCTGACACCCCTGTTCTAGGCTCCCCCGGCCCTGACACCCCTGTTCTAGGCTCCCCCGGCCCTGACACCCCTGTTCTAGGCTCCCCCGGCCCTGACACCCCTGTTCTAGGCGCCAGCTCTCACATCTCCGGTTCTAGGCTCCCTCCCCGCTCTGACTCTAAGAGTCTCTGGTAAAGGATTCCAGGCCGGGGCTTCCTCCCCTCTCCCCAGCCCGTGCCCAGGGAATTCTGTGTGGGGGAACGTGTTCCAGCGACCCGTCTCCCGGGCAAGGCCTTCCAGGAGTCTCAGATCTCATTCTCTTGCCTCCTGCTCGTGTCCGTGCGGCCACGTCGATGGCCCCGCCCGGCCCGCCTTCCCGCAGGCCTGTGGGTTTGGAGGGTTCCGTGTCTGAGAGCCTCCAGGATTTACACGGGGCGAGTGAGGCGCCCTGGGGGGAGGGGCCCCCCTTCTCTCTTTCCTAAAGTAAATCCATCAAAGGGCTGAGTTGGAGACATTCGTCCCGAGTTCTCTGAGCGGAGAAGCGGGCTGGCTGTGTGTGTGCGTGCGTGTGCGTGTGCGTGTGCGTGTGCGTGTGCGGGCACTTTCCCAACCCTTGCCCGGCATCAGCCGGTGCCCGTGGCTGGCCCTGCTCCCCTCACGTCTCCCGTCTCTCCCTCGCTCCCTAGGTTCTGAGAAGAGGAGGCTCAGGGGACAGCAACGCCGCCGCCACCCACGGGGGATGGCCCGGGCCCTGCCTGTCCATGTGGAGTGACCGGAGGCGGGATGACGGCCTGAAGGCGGCCGAAGCCCTGTCCCCGCGCTGGCCCAGCATGGCGTTCTCCCAGTCTCACATCATGGCAGCTCGGAGGCACCAGCACAGCCGCCTCATCATCGAGGTGGACGAGTACAGCTCGAACCCCACGCAGGCCTTCACCTTCTACAACATTAACCAGGGCCGCTTCCAGCCCCCGCACGTGCAGATGTGAGTACCGGAGCCTCCCTCCCGCCCCGCAGCCCCGAGCCCGGCCCGTGTCCGCCCGAGGGAGGCCACGAAGGCCAGGGAGACGCTGGCCTCCAGGCTCCGGCGTCCAGTCCCCCCTGCACCAGACAGCACCCCAAACCAGAGCTCCCCCAAGGGCCGAGAAAACCCCAGGGCTGCCGCCTAGTTCGAAGCCTTAACTTTAAAGAGGAGAAAGTTAAAATCCGCAGGGCCCCCAGGAGAGTAAGTGGCAAGGTGGGACTCAAACCCAGACCCCCTCCTCCCTAGTTCAGAACACCTTCCACTGGGCCACACGTCCCCCAACGTGCTGGGGGCGGGGAGGGTTTCTTCTTCAGATAGCCTTTGGGCCAGCTGCGATCTGGGGGGGTCCTCTCTGAGCCCCGAGATTCTGTGAAATCTCGTCCTTTCCCAGAGCCTCAGTTTCCTCATCTCTACTATGGAAACAACAATGGCGCACCGCAGAGCCTAAAGCTTAAAGGAGCCCAAGGAATGCTCACTTATCTCCTCTTTGCCAGCCCAAGTTCCTGAGAATAGAGAAGGGCAGAGCCAGGGGGAGCTTAGAACTGGGACGGGCAGAGCCGGGGGGGGGGGGGGAGCTTAGAACGTAACTGTTAGGACATGGAGCATAGAAGTCAGTGCTCTGAGCTAGCCTGGACTTCCAGATCACTTGGGGCCAAATGTGGGTCTCCACTGCCTGGGCTAGCCGTGATCCAGTTGTGTTTTGGTGGAACCACCAATGGCGGAAGTGGGTGTCTCAGCCATGCTTTGGGCATTAAAAGGGTTTTCATACTGGGGTGCTCTGTATGTCCTGGAATGATCAAGGGGCCTCTCGTTGACCCCCTTCATTTTCCATTTAAGGAGATTCGGGCCTGGAGCAGGGCGGTAACTTCCTTCAGATCACACAGTAAAGCTGGAGGCAGGACCCAAACACTGGGGTGTCCTGCCTCCTGGCTGGTGCTCATTGGACCATACTGTACTGTCTCATTTTATTTTACTTTAAACCCTTCCTTTCTCTCTCTCTTTTTTTAAACTCTTACCTTCCGCCTTGGAGACTGTGTATTGGTTTCAAGGCAGAAGAGTGGTCAGGGTAGGCAATGGGGGTCAAGTGACTTGCCCAGGGTCACACAGCTGGGAAGTGTCTGAGGACAGATTGGAACCCAGGATCTCCCGACTCTAGGCCTGACTCTCCATCCACTGAGCTACCCAGCTGCCCCCTCCTTTTTCTCTTAGTAACAACTCTCAGACAGAAGGGCAAGGGCTGGGCAAATGGGATTAAGTGACTAGCCCAGGGCCACACAGCTAGGAAGTACCTGAGGCCAGATTAGAACCCAGGACATCCGGACTCCAGGCCTGGAGTTCTATCCACTGAGCCACCTAAAGGTGCTCAGTACATCCTCATTTTATAAGGAAACCACTGTTAGGGACTAAGGATTAACCCAAAGAATGGCTCTCTAATGCAGAAACTGGGTACTGTGATGGACCGATGCCTGTAGCAGATATTCCCAGCATCCCTTCCCATGCCCCACGGTGAGTGGTGCCTGACTCTCGGTGACCCACTGTGGGCCACAGCGATCCTCAGGGGGTTCTTGGCAAGGACACCACAGGCCTCGGCCACTTCCTTCTCCAGTGAACCCTTTTGGCTGGCAGGCAGAGGTTAAGGGACTGCGTTTATGTGTAGACACACTCCGGGTGGATGGAGACAGGAGGGGATGGAGACGGGTCTAACTTGACCGAAGCATGGAATGTCTGGAGAGGAAGAGCAGGAGACAGACACAGACTGGGCTGGGCCTTGAATGTCAAGATTAGGAGAGTGAACTTTAGTGAGAGGGAAATAGGGAGACCCTATTATGGCTAACCCCATTCCCCAGGCCAGTCGATCCACGAGGACTAATGAGGCCCACAGTCTTTCTCGGGCACCAGGGACCCACTTTTCTGCCTAGAGTCGAATCAAATCATTCTGTGAGGCCCAGGATGGCACGTGCTGCTAGGGACACCTGAAGGCCTCTGGGAGGGACAGAGCTTGAGCTGGGCCTTGGGGGCTGGGTACAAGGAGCTGGGAGGAGCCCAGCCCCAGCATCCCTGGTGTGAGAGCATAGCTGGCCCGGAGGTTGGCGTGGAAGCCCCCCAAGGTCTATCCTTATCGGCGACCCCTGAGAACTCCAAGCAAGGGAATGGCACGATTGTCATTCTGTCATCTCAGTCATATCTGACCCATTTGGAGGTTTTCTTGGCAGAGATCCTGAAGGGATGGGCCATTTCCTTCTCTAGCTCATGTGACAGATGAGGAAACTGAGGTAAACAGGGTTCAGTGACTTGCCCAGGGTCACAGCGCTAATATCTAAGGCTGAACATTTTGGGAAAGCGTCTGGCAATGTATACAAGTGAACTGGGGTGGGAATGGGGAACAAGCATTTATTAAGCACCTACTGCATGCATGCTAAGCTTTTTTGCCATGTGCTAGGCCTTGATTCTCACAACAATTCTGAGAGGTTCATACTATGATTGGCCCTGCTTTCTAGATGAGGAAACGGAGATAACCAGAGGTCAAATGACTTATCCAGGGTCTCACTGCTAGGAAGCCAGATCTGACCGGAGGCCAAGCCGGTAGACTCAGGAGAAGTCTGTCCCAGTCTGGGTCCCTGACATTCGGTTCAGTGGAGCCCCGCCCTTATGTCCCTGGCATGGGCCCTTTGTCTTTTCTCCCCCTTCCCCAAGCTAGCCTCCTCCCTGGGAGCTATCCCGTAGAAGAAAGCAGGAAGAGCTCCTTAGAAAGCCTGCCGGCCGCCCTGTTCCGCACCTCTGGAAAGAAGGGAGCAGGAAGGGGCCCCTTCTTTGGGGGCTTTCTGACGCCTCCTCATCACGATGAGCTTTTACCCAGGATCTGCTGGGCACGAGGCAGCAAGGAGGTCCTTATGGTAGAGGCCGTAGGACCCTGGGCAAGTCCCCTGAGCCTTGCTGGCCTCCCTTTCCCCATCTGTCAATGACCTGGAGAAGGAAATGGCCGGCCAAGAACAGCAGCCTCGATGCCCCGCGGAGGGCCTCGGGGGCTGCCCGTCATTCGCAGGTGGTCTCCCCCCTCCCCCCGCAGGGACAGAGTAAGCGACTGCTGACCGGCCCCCAGCGTTCGGCCTCCCGGCATTCCCGGCGTTTCTCTGCCCACCTCCCAGAGGAGGACGCTGAGGGCTAGCCAGCCCCTGGGACGGAGGGCCGCCGGCTGGGCTACCGCCCCAACTGCCCTGCCTAGGCCGGGGGCCACTTCCCAAGCCAGCCAGCGGGCCACGGAAGCGCTCCGGGGAGCCCCGCGTGGCCCCTCTCCTGGGCCGGGGGAAGCGCGGGGATGGGGGGTTGTGAGGTTGCCATGGCAAGTCAGCTGTTTGGCAGCTCGGCCGCCACGTGAAATGCCTGCTGCTGGGGGCCACGTGATTTAGCGCCGCCGCCGCCACGCCCCC
>NC_058134.1:307933522-307990262 GCF_016433145.1 Gracilinanus agilis
CCCCCCCCCCCCCAGCTTTGTCCCCGGCCCGGAGGAATCCAGCCCGGCTTCTTTTTAATGATGGCGCCCAGAGATGTGACTGCAGAGAGCTCCTCCGATCCGGCCGGCGGTCCCAGGCTCCTAGGCGGGGGGAGGGAGCCGAGGGGCGGCTCCTTTAAGCAAAAGCCCCCGCCTTGGGGGAGACTTTGGGGAGCACCGGGGGAAGAAGCCCGAGCAGGGATCGCCCTAACCTGGGCAGCCAGTGCCCGCCATCTGCCCATCTGGAGCCCCGGGGCTAAGAGGCCTCCCAGCCGAGGACGGCGAGAGCCATTTCTCTGGGACCCCACGATCTGGTCCCACCCCCTCGAACTACAGGGAAGAAACCCGAGGCCCCCTCTCAGAGGCAGTGCCGCGCCCCAGGGGGCAGTGGGAACAGATGCTATCCGGGAAGGCTTCTTAGAGGAGGTGGCAGTTGAGACCTCCGCCATTCCCACCAGGGCAGGGGAGCACCTTGAGGTCAGGGACTAATATCTTCCGCAGCATAGACAGCAAGTGTTCCAGTCCATTTCTTTTCACTGAGTCACAGGACCATGGACCCTCAGAGTCCCTCTGGCCCAAGAGATGGGATTTCCCCAGGTCCCGAGACTCCAGGGCTCTGAGAGACTCCCAGCTGAGGACAGTCCCTCCACCGATGCAGGTCAGTGCTGTTCTCAGGCTTCTGGTCTTAGGGAGTCATCTAGAGCAAGGGACTTGTCCAGGGCCCTTCCTCTCAAGCTGTGGAAGAAAAGATTCAGAGCAGGAAGAGTCTTCAGAAACCATAGAGGACGTTGATGCCCATAAAGGTTAAGTGACTGGGTCAGGGTCACACAGGTAGTAAGTGACAAAATGGGAATTTGAACCCAACTTCTTTGAGTCTACTTTCCCAATCATGCTGGAGGTGGGCCATGGGAATGGACCTGATATCATAAAAGAGGTCTGGTTTCATCAGGAATCCTGGGTGCAGGTTCTGCCTCTAACATTAGCTATATGACCTGGGCAAGTTGCTTAAGCTCTCTTTGCCTCAGTTTCCTCATCTGTAAAATGGGGGTTATAATACTATTGGGGGAGGTGTTATGAGGAACGAGCTCTGTAAACCTTGAGCTATTGTAAAAATGTCGAAGTGTGATTATTTGCCCACCTATAGGTGGATTGGATTGGAAAACTGGACACTTCCCTTTGGGAAGAAAAGAAGGAAGAGAGGGAAGGAAGGAAGGAGAGAGGAAGGAAGGGAGAGAAGAAAGAAGGGAAGGAAGAAGGAAGGAAGGGAGAGAGGGAGGAAGGGAGAGGGGAAGGAAGGAAGGAAAGAAGGAAGGAAGGAAAGAAGGAAGGAAGGAAAGAAAGAAGGGAGAGAGGAAAGAAGGGAGGAAAGAAGGAAGGGAGAGAGGGAGGAAGGGAGAGGGGAAGGAAGGAAGGAAAGAAGGAAGGAAGGAAAGAGGGAGGGAGGGAAGAAAGGAAGGAAGGAGGGAGGGAAGGAAGGAAGGAGGGAAGGATGGATGGATCCAAGTCCTATCCAGTTTCTTGGAGGAGCCATGTGGGCTGAGGGTGCCAATCCTCAAGTCTCTGTTCATCTTATTGGGGGTGCAGTCTATGCCAGTCTATTGGTGTGCCTGTACCAGCCATCTTTGAAATAGGATTGGTCACTGAACAAGGAGTTATTGAGTGTGTCCCGTGTGCCAGGCCCTATGTGTGGTGCTGAAGATGCCAAGATCAAATTGAGTCAGCCCCTGCCTGCCCTTAGAGAGCTTCTGTTCTACCTGAGGATGCTTTTTGACAAGGCTTCCGGCTGAAGCCCAAGACGTGGGCAGCTAGGATAATGGAGGACTTGGAGGGACCTTCTGGGTCATCTAATTGGCCCCCTTCTTGGTTCACAGGTGAACTAACCTCCCTGATGTCACCCAGGCAGTTGTAGAAGCAGGATCTGAATCCAGAACCTCAGACTCCCACTTCAGTTGGAGTGCCCAAGTAGACCCTGTAGCAATTCCATTTCACATTCCCACATGGTGGCTGGCAATGGCTGCACATCTCTGTGCCACTGAGCTGAAATGGGAAGAGCCCAGATCTGGCCTTGAGGAGGCCTCCATTGTGAGCATAGGGGCAGTGTGGCTCTGAGTGAATCACTTTTCTCTGTCTCTGTGTTTCTGTGTCCCCCTCCCTCTCCCTCCCTTCTTCTTCCCCCCCCCCACCCCCCAGCCCCTTTCCTCATCTTTCCTCATCTATAAAATGGGAATAATACTCTTTAGCGGCCCTTCTTCCCTCTCGGGGTGGCCAGTAGCAGGCTGCGGGAGCTGGATGAGCCTTCTGGCCAGGCTCCCCCACTGCTGCCCCGGGGCTTGGAGCACACAGTTTCCCCTTGTAAAAAGGCCTCTGCACCGAGGCTTGGGAGGACACACACACAGAGTCAGCCCTGGGAGGATCCCCCCACGGTGGGGGAGGGGAGCAGGCTTGGAGATGGGCGCTGCTGCTGCTGCTGCTGCTGCTGCTGCTGCTCCCCAAAGGAGGGAGGCTCTTGTTTTTGTTGTGTGTGTTTTTTAATTACCAACAGCTACAGGCCCGTAGATAAAAGTGTATTTATTTTCCTTTTGGGATTATTAGGTTTGCATCGTAAGCTCCGAAGCCTCAGGGTACAAGTTAAAATCTGAGGACTCTTAATTAAAGAACTGAGCAAGAGTGACAGGATATTCCTTGCATCGAGATAAGCAGAAGCTCCCGCAAAGCACCCTGGGCCCGTCACTCCGCGGGGTGGGGAGGTCTGGGCTCTGGAGTGTGTCCTGGGTTCAGATCCTAGCTTTGGACTTCCCAGCTGAGTGGCCTGGGGCAGGCCTCGGTGGCCTCCACCGGAAAGCGTGGGGCTCCGGGCTCGGAGGAGAATGACTGAGCTGGATGGCCCTCAGATCTGGCTCATTCTCCGGGGGAGGAAGCAGAAGCCCCCCTCAGCCTGGTAGTAAGTGAGCAGCCGTAGTAGAACCCCAGACGGCGGCTCCCCTCCCAGGAGAGGTCCACAATGCTGGGTGTCCTGGAGGATATGGAGTCATGAGGACCCGAGTCTGAATCCTGCCTCTCACACTACCTGTGTGGCCCTGGGCAAGTTGCCCAACTTCTGCCTGCCTCAGTTTCCTCCTCTGGCTCCAGGGAGTCCCAGGCTGGTCTTGCCCTATTCGGAGATGATATGGAGCGCTTGGGGCTGCACCCTCAAAGGCCCTCCCTTGGCCCTCCCGACATCCTCCGGGGCGGGGCGAGTCTTTTCCACGAGGTGACTGAGGCCGAGAGCTAGCTAGTGAGGTTCCCGTGGGATGCTGGCACCCTGGCAGCTGTTCTCCCCCTCCGGGACAGAGCCTTCTCCCACGGGACGCCCCCTGAGGGCCGGGCCGGCTGCCCTCCCTGCCTCGGCCTGGTGATGCCCCCCCCCCCCCCAGGCTCGGGCAGCTCGTGGCGCCCGGGAGCCCGAGGGTGCGCGCGCGCTGCCGGCGCATTAGCATGCTGAACCCGTGGCGCTCCTAATGTGTTAATTAAATTTCTTCGAAGTATATTGTCTGAAAAAAGTCTAATTAGAAAGATGTCTTTAAAGGTATTTCTGTAACCGAGACGACACCGAGTAATTAGACGGGAACAAAGCTCGGCTCAGCCAGCGCGGGCGGGGCGGGGCGAGCACACACTGGGCGGAGCCTCTTTACCAAAGAGGAAACTGAGTCCGGAGGAGGAAGGAGGCGGCCTGCGGTCTCCCAGGGAAGTCTGTGGAGGCAAAAGGCTGCGACCTCCGCTACTTACCCTCCCTGGCGCTCAGTTTCCTCCGCTGTAAAGGGCCTTAGTGCGGCCGGGGGGTCTAACCACTTCCCTGTGGGGCTCCCCGCCCGCGTGTCCTTCTCAGGCATCAGGGAATAACCAAGCGGCCGGTGCCAGTCAGCCGGGCCCTCCTTCCCTCCGGGGCTCCCTCTGACTCGCGCCGTCTTCTTCCCCCAGGGTGGATCCGGTGCCCCACGATGCCCCCAAGCCTCCGGGATACACCCGCTTCGTGTGTGTGTCGGACACCCACTCCAGGACGGACCCCATCCAGATGCCCTACGGAGACGTTCTCATCCACGCTGGGGACTTCACCGAGCTGGGGCTCCCCAGCGAAGTCAAGAAGTTCAACGAGTGGCTCGGTAAGTGCCCCTGGGGCGTCGCGGGAAGATGCTGCGCCAGCGGCCACTGGCCTGGCTCGGGAGGCCTGGGCTCCCCTTCTGATGTGCTGGCCATGAGCTGGCCAGGTGGGCACCTCGGCTGACAGGCACTTCCCTCCCTGAGAGAGGGACGACTCCAGGCTCTCTACCCGCGATGCCCTCCTGGTGCCATCTGCCCAGCTAGGTTTGAGTGACGGTGCAGATCCCCCAAGCCCTGGGGCCTCAGGCTCCTCTTGCAGCAGTGAGGGGCTGGGACTAGGCTAGAGCCCAGATCGGAACCCCTCTGGCCTCCCCCACTGTCCCCAGGAGCAAGGGCCCATCCAGGCTCGCCACAGAAACTACTCCATCACTAGGGAAAGGCCTGGCCAGGCAGGAAGCTGCAGTAGAGGTGAGCCAGGCTAACTGCCTGGAGGGCTTGGAAGGACTCTGGAGGGGAGGCCTGCCAGAGGTGGCCTCTGAGGAAGAGCGCAAGTTCCTTGAGGGCAGGGACCCCAGCACTGTGCCTGGCACACAATAGGCTTGTTACCTGCTCAAGCTGTGCATAGGACAAATAATAACAATAATAGCTCAGGCGTGGAATAAGAGCTAGTATTTATGCAGAGGTTACTCTGGATCAAGCATTGTGCAAAGTGCTTCGCAAATCCTGCCTTATTTGATCCTCACAAAAAAACCTGGGAGGGAGGTTCAAATTTTCCATTAAAATACTTGCTCAGGGCCACACAGCCAGCACATGTCTGGGTCCTGATTTGAACTCAGGTCTTCTTGACTCCAGACCCAGTGCTCTGGGTGCTGTGCCTCCTAGCTATTTCCAGCTCCATAAAGTGTCATCATGCCCATTTTATAGATGAGGAAAGAGAGGCTAGAGAGGTGAGGCAACTGCCTGGGGGGGTGAATGTCAGAGCTCAGGTTCAAACCCGCATGATCTCATCTCTACCCAGCCATCTTTCACCCTGCAGCTGAACAGATTCCCATTGCCACATATACAACAGTCTATAGTGCACACACCTGTAGCAAATGCTGAACAATTATCTTTCATCTTCATCCATTTACATAGTCACCCATCCATCCACCTGTTTGGCCATCTCTCTATCCAGCCAGCCATCCATTCATTCATCCACCCATCCACCTGTCTATCCATCCATCCAACCATCCTTCCACCTATCCATCCAACTATCCATCCATCTATCTACCCACCCATTCAGCCATCTCTCTGTCCATCCATCCATCCATTCATTCATCCACCCATCCATCTGTCTATACATCCATCCATCCATCCTTCCATCCATCCACCCATTCAGCCATCTCTCTATCCAGCCATCCATCCATTCATTCATTCATTCACCCATCCATCCATCCATCCATCCATTCATCCATCCTTCCATCCACCTATCTGGCCATCTCTCTATCCAGCCATCTATCCATTCATTCATCCACCCATCCATCCTTCCATCCATCCTTCCATCCATCCATCCTTCCATCCATCCACCCATTCAGCCATCTCTCTATCCATCCATCCATCCATCCATCTACCCACCCATTCAGCCATCTCTCTGTCCATCCATCCATCCATTCATTCATCCACCCATCCATCCGTCTATACATCCATCCATCCATCCATCCATCCATCCATCCATCCATCCTTCCATCCATCCATCCATCCTTCCATCCATCCATCCTTCCATCCACCTATCTGGCCATCTCTCTATCCAGCCATCCATCCATTCATTCATTCACCCATCCATCTGTCTATCCTTCCATCCATCCATCCATCCATCCATCCATCCATCTACCCACCCATTCAGCCATCTCTCTGTCCATCCATCCATCCATCCATTCATCCACCCATCCATCCGTCTATACATCCATCCATCCATCCATCCATCCTTCCATCCATCCATCCATTCATCCACCCACCCATTCAGCCATCTCTCTGTCCATCCATCCATCCATTCATCTACCCATCCATCTGTCTATACATCCATCCATCCATCCTTCCATCCATCCACCCATTTGGCCATCTCTCTATCCAGCCATCCAGCCATTCATTCATTCACCCATCCATCCATCCTTCCATCCACCTATCTGGCCATCTATCTATCCAGCCATCTATCCATTCATTCATCCACCCATCCATCCATCCATCCGTCCATCCTTCCATCCATCCACCCATTCAGCCATCTCTCTATCCATCCATCCATCCATCCATCTACCCACCCATTCAGCCATCTCTCTGTCCATCCATCCATCCATTCATTCATCCACCCATCCATCTGTCTATACATCCATCCATCCATCCTTCCATCCATCCATCCATCCATCCATCCATCCACCTATCTGGCCATCTCTCTATCCATCCATCCATCCATTCATTCATTCATCCACCCATCCATCTGTCTATCCATCCATCCTTCCATCCATCCATTCATCCATCCTTCCATCCACCTATCTGGCCATCTCTCTATCCATCCATCCATCCATCCATCCATCCATCCATCCATCCATCCACCTATCTGGCCATCTCTCTATCCATCCATCCATCCATTCATTCATTCATCCACCCATCCATCTGTCTATCCATCCATCCTTCCATCCATCCATTCATCCATCCTTCCATCCACCTATCTGGCCATCTCTCTATCCATCCATCCATCCATCCATCCATCCATCCATCCATCCATCCATCCATCCTTCCATCCATCCACCCATTCAGCCATCTCTCTATCCAGCCATCCAGCCATCCAGCCATCCACCCACCCATTCAGCCATCTCTCTGTCCATCCATCCATCCATTCATTCATCCATACCCATCCATCTGTCTATACATCCATCCATCCACCCATCCTTCCATCCTTCCACCCATTCGGCCATCTCTCTATCCAGCCATCCATCCATTCATTCATCCACCCACCTATTCGGCCATCTCTCTATCCAGCCAGCCATTCATCCACCAGACTGAGGCTCTTTGTTTTCCATTGCGAATTGGAAAGTTGGAAGCTCTTCCCAGATAGCAGTGGGAGGGTGGAGGAGGTGAAGACATTCCAGGGAGCAAAGGCAGGGAGGTAAGAGAGAACCGAGGAGATCCCTGCCTCTGCCCCTTCCAATCTCCATGTTCCTTCAACATCCAGCTCCAGCAGCGGCTGTGTAAAGGTCTCCCTGGTCTAGGTGCTGGTGCCCTGCCCATTCCCATTTCCCTGTATCTGTTTTGTATGCGCCTTTCTATCATGCGCTCTCTCCTGGAGAAAATAACTTTTCCCTTAAGTCTTTGCACCCTCAATGCTTCACACAGTGCCCGGCACCCAGGAGTGCTTATTAAAGCCTTTGTAATCAACTGATTGTTGGATCAGACTGAAAGGATAGATGGGGCCAGATATAGAGGCCTCTAATGCCAATTAAAGACTCAGGACTTCACTTGTAGGAACCAGGTAGTCATGGGAGATTCTTGAGCTGTGGAGTGACCCAGGGAGACTCATGCATTATGAAGAGTCCTTTGATAGTTAGTGCAAGATATTTTGGCTGGGGAGGAAGTGAGAGCAGGGAGGCCCCCTAGGAGGCTATTGTAACAGTCCAGGTGGGTGGGAATTAGGCCAGAACTTGGGAATGAAAGAGATGGATGCAGCAGCCCCCCTCTTGAACGATCTGTGTAAGGGCCCGTCTGTGCACCAGGGAGGCATTCTCCTGGGGAGAAGGAAGGAGAAGCAGCAATCTGGGCTGACTGGAACGTTGTCTCTTTCCCCGGGAGGCTGATGGCTTCCCAGTCGGAGGCTCAGCTGCGCCACCAGGGATGGAGGCCAAATGGAAGAAAGCTGCACGTGGGAGCAGTCCTGGCCACAGCAGAGCCAGTGCACATGCCGTCTGGGGGTACCACTTGGCGGGGAGAGCGGCATTGCTGTCTCTCTGGGCAGGCATGGGGTGATTTACGCAGCCCCCCACCCTGGCTTGTGCTGTCAGGGCTTTTTGTCTTTGCAAAAAAAACCATGGTGCATTGTGGGAAAATGGATTTGCATTGTTTCTAGAGATGATAAAGCCGACTTACGTGGGCTGCCGTGCCCCGAATCGATTGGCCCAATCCAGCAGGGGTCAGGAGCACCAAGAGGAGTCAGTGGCCCAGAATTGCACTCAGAGCTGATGGGGACTGGAAAGGAGCCTTGGCCGTGGAGATCCCGAGCTGGGAGGGAGCTTAGAACAGGGGATGGCAGGACTGGGCAAGGCCGTAGAGATCGTGTTCATCTTTTCCTTTTGATGAATAAGCTGGGCTACCAAGGGCGCAGAGTTAGTCTGGCCACACGGAGGAGTTCCCAGACTCCCTCTCCTCTCTCCCACTCTCCCCTGGGCTTCGCTGCAGTTTCGCTCCCAGGGAATTGGCGAGCGACAGCACAGAGCCACAAGCCAGAAGCCTGGAGACAGAGATGGAACAAGAGGGATGTTGGGCTTTTTTCAGTCTTAACAAATATTTGCAATCAAGTCCTTACCCTATTTTGGCAGGCTCTGACTAATAAATATTGATTTTTAACTGGAAATCCTAATAATGTGCTCTGTGCACACACATTAACTCGAAAATGTGTGAAAATGTGCATGAGGTTGGGACACAATTCGCCAGAGCCTGCTTAGAACTCAGTGACGACATATACAAAATGTTCTACAAAGGAATGAGACTGTTTTAGAGGTGGTGAGCTCCCTGTCACTGGAGGGATTTAAGCTGAGACTGAGTTCCTTTTTTGAGACCTTAGAGAATAAAACCAGGCTCACTGAACATCCTTGCTCGGGAACTTAATGTCAGCTAGAAAAGGAGTACAGGCTAGATCACCTCTGTGACATTCTGGGTTCTGGTTTCTAAGGCCCTCTCGGCCCTGACATTCTCTATTCTTATATTAGAACATGGATGGTGCGTTAGGCCTGAATTATCTCTAAGGTTGTTTCTTACTCCAGCGTTCTAAGCTTCTAGGAGCATCTCAGCTGGGTGATCTGGTTTTTCTTTTGGCCCAGACAGCAGGAGGAAAAGAGGTGACCAAACCCCTGGAGTTTTTCCCCAAACCCCTTAGGAGATGGGCTCCCGCTGGAGGAGATTTATTACACAGACTGGACACGCTGGAGGGGCAGTACCCCCAGGGCCATTGTGTCCATTTTACAGAGGTGAAAACGGAGGCCCACAGGCCGTCAAGGGCCTGCCTTGAGTCACCCTGACCCTTGATAGAATTTAAGTCAAGAAGCTCCGTCATACAGTAATGGAAGGGGTGTGTGTGTGTGTGTGTGTGTGTGTGTGTGTGTGTGTGTGTGTGTGTGTGTGTGTGTGTGATGATGATCTGAATCCCCCACACTGACTGATCCCATTTCAGGAGGTAACCGAAGCAGCCCATCTAGGCCTGGGCAAACAGCAGCTTCATATTACCGGGACAGGCTGTGGCTAAATTTTCCCCCAGTCCAGCAAGGTGATCGGCTATTTGGATCCCCCTGCCAGCTTGGAGGAAAGGACACCCAAATGGGGGGGGCACCCATTTATTGACCGGAGATGGGCAACATGCTTGGGCCAGCGAAGGAAGGTGACAATCTTTAGGAGTGGGAGCACAGAGAATGTCAGACGTGGGAGGGACCTGAGAACGCAGAATGCCAGTCAGCCAGTAAACATAGGCTGGATCTGCTATGTGCCAGGCACTGAGGTCAGTGCTTAGGGTACAAAGAAAAGTCAAAGACGTCAGGCCCGGCTCCCCAGGAGTGCCCAGGCTCGCAGAGGGAGGCAGTATGTAAATAACTATACATAGATGACATCTATCTACATAGATGAATACTTGGAGATTTTTTTAAAGTTCATTTATTTAATTAATTAATTTTGACTATTTTTCCATCGCTACAAGATTCACGTTCTTTCCCTCCCCTCCTCCCACCCCTCTCTTGTAGCCAATGAACAATTCCACTGGGTTTTACATGTGTCATTGATCAAGACCTATTTCCATATTATTGATATTTGCACAAGGGTGATTGCTTAGAGTCTACATCCCCAATCATATCCCCATCGACCCATGTGATCAGGCAGTTGTTTTTCTTCTGCATTTCTACTCCTGCAGTCCTTCCTCTGAATGTGGGTATCTTTTCCATAAATCCCTCAGAATTGTCCTGGGTCATTGCATGGCTGTTAGTACAGAAGTCCATTACATTCTATTTTACCACAGTGTATCGGTCTCTGTGGACAATGTTTTTCTGGCTCTGCTCCTTTCACTCTGCATCAATTCCTGGAGGATGTTCCAGTTCACATGGAATTCCTCCAGTTCTTTATTCCTTTGAGCACAACAGTGTTCCATCACCATCGGATACCACAATGTGTTCAGCCATTCCCCAATCAAAGGAAATTCCCTCATTTTCCAATTTTTTTGCCACCACAAAGAGCGAGGCTATAAATATTTTTGTACAAGTCTTTTTCCTTATGATCTCTTTGGGGTATGAACCCAGCAAGTGGTATGGCTGGAGTAAAGGACAGGCAGTCTTTTAAAGCCCTTTGGGCATAATTACTTGGAGATTCTTAAGAGAAGGGAGACCCAGCATTAAGTGAGGCTGGGGAGGGCTTCTTCCTGGAGAGGTGGCACTGGGGCTGGCATTTGAGGGAAGCCAGGAGTGGGGAAAAGCCTTCCTGGCACACCCACTGGCACCAAGCCTTCCCAAGGGAACGGGCCCTAGCACCTCTTTCTAGGTGCAGTGTTTCTCAGCACAAAAGAAAAGCAAGGATGTTCCTGAAAAGTTCCCTCTCCCACTAAACCCTAGTTAGGGGGAAGAAGGGTTAGGCTGGCTTTTTGTGCAACTCCAGGCTTTGGGCTCATGATTTTCCTGAGATTACACAGCTGGTAAATTCATACTTGGGACACACTTGTCAGCTGAGTTGTACATTTACCCTGAAATAGTCATCATTATTGAAACCTTTGGTTGCTCTTTGTGCTGCAGGTCTCAAGCCATCTTCAGCAAAGCCCAGCACAGTCCTACCTAGGGATACAGAGCACGGGATATGCACATGCATGCTAGACTCGTGCAACAGCCTCCGGCATCCCTAAGAGACTCCCTGCTCTTCCTTGAGGAGCTCTCACTTATCTCACTCTCTCCCCCTCCTTTAACTTAAGTGTCTTCTGACTCCAAGCCCTGAGTTCCTTCTGTGACCCAAAGATGGCCCTCAGTTTAAAATGACCCCCGGGTCTGGAGAGGCTGCTCAGAGAGCACTGGCCCTGGAATCAGGGGACACGAGACCTAGACCTGGCTCTGCTGCTGACCCTCTCCTCCCTGGCATAGTGGGGGAGCTGGGAAAATCTATGCACAAATCCTATCTCTGACACTGGCCTGCTGTGTGATCTCAGACAAGTCTTTTCTCTGGGACTCACTATCCTGGTCTATAAAATGGGTCTAATAATCCCTGCAATACTCACTTCCTGGGGTTGTTCTGAGGCTCAGAGGAGACCTCTGGTCACAGAGCAGGGACTGGCAGAGGGAGTTCCCTCACTGGGAGCTCCCCAATAGTAAAATCCCAGGCTTGGACCAAAATACAGTTGTGAGCTATAATCGTCATCATTAGCATGACTGCTGCAAATTTCCAGTTAATGAGCCTCAGTTCCCCTCTCTGTAAAATAAGGGAGATTGGATTAGATGGTTTTGATTCAGTCAGCGTTTACAAAGCATTACCACCTGTATGCAGAACTCTCTGTGGTGGTGGTGGGGGGGGGAAGCAGGATCTGGCCCCCACCTTCATGGAGCGTACTGCTGTGTGTCAGTAGCCCTCTCCCCCATCTTTCCTCCCTGCTCACCTCGGCACCATTCCTACGGGAGAGAGTGGCCAGGCTGTCACCACCCCACCCTGATGCATGAGTGTGAGGGAGTCGACTCACTTAATGAATTTGGAATTCCCCGGCAGCTTCCTCCCTGTTCATTAATCTCACTGAAGGCCTTGACGACAGTCTTCCAGGGGCCACCTACAGGCTTACAAGAGTAGATTAAGCTCATTAAGAATGACCTGCTGCGGGAGACTCCAACAGATTCGGGTTTGGGAGGGGGATCCATTCCGCCCAAACAAGGATGCCATCCGTCCATGTGATCTCTCCTCCGAGCAGCAGCCTCCTGGAGTCTCCCAGATACACTCAGGGCCTGGGAACTCTGGGGGGATCCGTTTGTGCCCCAACTACTAGCTGAAAGGCTTCAGAGGCCAGCGTCTGGCTCCCAGAATCTCTGACCGCAAGGGTCCTTCCTGGGCTTAGCTTTAGCAGGCATTTCCTCCAAGCCCCCCTCATCTAATGGAGGAGAAAGTGGACACTCAGCCACTTGCCTGTGGTCATACAGCTTGGAAATGTCACAGACAGGAGCCAACTAGAGTCCAGTCTTCCTGGCTCCAAGTCAGGACATCAGCCCTCCATCTTGGCCTCTCTCAGGACTTCAGGGGCAAATTAAGCCTTGGGAAGCTCAGAGCCACAGCTGAGTACAACAGGAGGCAGGCCAAAAGAGGAAGCCTGACTGATTTTTTTTAAACCCTCACCTTTAGGCAACGGGGGTTAAATGACTTGCTCAGGGTCACACAGCTAGGAAGTTTCTGAGGTCAGACTTGAACCCAGTACCTTTCATCTCTGAGCCTGACTTTCTATTCACTTAGCCATCCAGCTGTCCCTAAAGCCTGATTAACTCGTTGCTGATGGAAGGATGTAAGTGCCAGAGGCAGTTTAGAGGAGGGAGAGATAAGAGTGAGCTGAGGTTGGCTGAGCAGGAGGAGGAGGAGGAGAACTAGTGTGGTAGGAAGCTGAGGCCCCAAGGGCCGGAGAGACTCTGATTCTTCCTTAGCAGGGTCCTATTATGACCCTCAGTTTCTTCCTCTATAAAATGAGAAGCTTGGAGCAGATGGCCTCCCAGGCTCCTTCCAGATGGGAGCCAAGCAGGGAGGTGGGCATCGCTCAATCAATACTATTTATGAAGTGTCTGCTCTGTGCAGAGCAGTCCTTGCCCTCAAGAGGCTTCCACAGCCTGAACCTACGTAAATAGATCTATAATATGTACATAGAGGGTCTGATCGAGAAAGGGTCAATGGAGAGATTCCCAAGGGGAGGAGAAAGAATATTCCGGTGTGGGCATGGTGATGGCCTGTGTGTGTGTAGTTGCATCACCTGGTGCCTGCAGGGACATGGGAGAAAACTGGACGAAGGCATGAAGGGCTCAATTAGATCCTGGAGATCTTGGGAGCCACCGAGGCTTACTGAGCAGGAGAGAGGCCTGGTCAGCGGAGTGGACTGGAGAGAGACTGGAGGTAAGAGGCGAAGATGAGAGATAAGGGTTGTTGCTGTTCAGTTGTTTTGGTGACGTCTGACTCTTCTTTGATCTCACTTGGGGTTTTCTTGGCAAAGATGGAGTGGTTTGCTATTTCCTTCTTTGGCTCATTTTGCAGATGAGGAAATCGAGGCCAATAAGTTTAAGTGACTTGTCCAAGATCATGTAACTAGGAAGTTTTATGAGGTTGGATTTGAACTCAAAGCTTCCCGACTCCAGGCCTGGCACTCTATCCACTGGACCACTTAAATGAGTTGATTTAGGCCTAGTTTAGGGTAGTGGCTGGGTCAGTAGAGAGAAGGAGGTATATTGGAGAGGTCTTAGCACAGTCACGGACCAACTGGGAGCATCCAGAGAAAGGAAGAAACTGGAGATAAAGTCATGGAACTGGATGGTTACTCCTAGCCTGGTGGTGATTGAATTCCCAGACATTCTAACTGTTTCATACTTGAAAGTTTATTCTATTGGGAAGGGGAAGGGGCACACAGCTAGGTGTCTCAGTGGATAGAGAGCCAAGCCTGGAGGCAGGAGATGCTGGGTTCAAATCTGGCCTCAGACACTTTCTAGCTGTGTGACCCTGGACAAGTCACTTAACCCCCATTGCCTAGCCCTCACTGCTCTTCCACCTTGGAATGGATACTTAGGATCAATTCTGAGACAGAAGGTAAGGGTTTAAAAAATAAAATAAAAATAGAACAAGAAAGGTTGTCCAGTGGAAGAAGAATGAGACTGATTATGCTTGGCCCTGGAGGCAGAACGAGGAGGGATGATAGGGTGCAAAGCAGCTAGGGTAGGCCTCTTTGGGAAAGTAATGGAAAAGGCAGCATTCCCCCCTGCTGGCAAGGGCCTTTCCAGCCCAGAGATTCGGGGATTCTGGGCAGGCAGTGTGAAGGAGCCGCAAAGGCAGAAGGTGAACTTTCCTGGATAATAAGGTGTTGAGAGCTTTAGTGAAAGTTAGGCACAGAGGGAAGATGAAGGAGAGAATTGGAGAGTTAGAAGTGATAATTAGCTTCTTCCTGGTACACTAATATAAAATGACAAATATGACAATTGAAAAAAGGTCCAAGGACTTCAGTTAAATACAGTCAAAGAAGCCAACCCTTCATTAAAGAGGGAAAGCAAAAAAGCTAATGAGAAACTCCAATCCAGAGTCCTTCGGGGCTCCTCTTTTACTACTTTTAGGTTCAGACCTGAGATCCAAAGATGCTTTTTGGTGAAATCTCAGGGAATGATTGTGGCTAGACCCAGGTCTGGTTCTAACATACATTTGGTATGTGGCCATGGACAAGGCATTTGCCCTTCGTAGCATCTCCTCCATCCTGTTCTAAGGCCCTCCTAGCCCCGACTTTCCCTCTTCTGAGCTCCCTTTGCACCTTTCCTAGCATCACAGACTTTCCTCATTAGAAGACTTGTGGCATCTTGTCTGCTCTCTGCCCTACCCCTAAGCAAGGTTCTCCTCTACCTCGTCCCCTACAAAGGATCATCCTGTCTCTTTGTGAATGCTCCCCCTCACCCACTGCACCTCTCGTCCATTTGGGTTTCTAATACACTCTGCTATTTGCTTCCGTTTTATGGGTTTGTTCATCCCATTCACATTTAGTTATAATTATCAACTGTGTATTCCCAGACATTTTGATTCCCTCTCTTTGTCCTGCCCTTTCTTCTTTCACTATTTCCTTCTATACCAGTGTTTTGTTTTTAATCAGTTCCCCTAATCCCCTCCCTTATTGTACTTCCCTTCCCCCCCCCTTCTTATTCACCCTCTCATTGTTCTTTAAAGCTACACCACACACCCTCCCCCCTCCCTAGAATTGCTTCCCTCCCCACCAGTCCATTTGTTACCCTTCTACTTCTCTATAGGGCACAAATCAATTCTCTGCCCCAATGGATCTGATTGTTCTTCCTTCTTTAAGTTAATTTCAATGCACTTAAGAATTAAGTATTTCCTTTCTCCAACCTCTTTGCCCTTCCATTGTATTGGTCTTCTCTCCTGTTCACCCCATGCGCTTCTTTATGAAATATAAATTTACTCCATTTTGTCTGTTTTCCCATTTCTCTTAATAGTATCTCCTTTTTTACCTCTAGTTTTATATATATACATATTCATACACACACACACACATACATATATCTTGACATTTCATCCTATGCAGTTTATCACTGTTCCCTCTAAGTATACTTCTTCTATCTACCCTGTTGATAATAACAATTTTTAAGAGTTACCAATATCTTCTTTTCTTATAGGTATATAAGTCAATTGAGCTTTTTGGGTCCCTTAAAGAAAAGGTTTTTGGTTTTTGTTGTTTTTTTTCCCCCTCTCTTAATTACCTTATGGTGATTCTCTTGAGTTCTGTGTTTGAGCAGCAAACTCTCTGTTTAAATCTGGTTTTTTCTTTATGGATGCTTGGAAGTCTTTGATTTTGTTGAAGGGCCATACTTTCCCCTGCAAGAATATAGGCAGTTTTGCTAGATAGTTAATTCTTGGTTGTAGACCTAGCTCTCTTGCTTTCTGGAATATTATGTTCTGTGCCTTCTGGTCCTTCAGTGTAGATGCAGCCAGATCCTGTGTTATCCTAATTGAGGTTCCCTGGTATCTGAATGACTTCTTTTTAGCAGCTTGTAATATTTTTTCCTTAGTCTTGTAGTTTTTGAATTTGGCTATAATATTTCTGGAAGTTGTCACTTGTGGATTAAATGTAGGAGATGATCTGTGGATTCTTTCAATTTCCATTTTTCCCCCTTGTTCGAGAATGTCAGGACAGTTCTCTTGTATAATTTCCTATAGATTGATGTCCAAACTTTTTCTTTTGTCATGATGTTCTGGCAGACCAATAATTCTTAAATCGTCTCTTCAAGATCTGTTTTCCAGATCTGTGGTTGTGTCAATGAGGTGTTTCATATTTTCCTCAAATTTTTCATTTTTAAAATTTTGTTTTATATATTCTTGCTGCCTTGTGAAGTCATTTGCTTCTAGTTGTTGAATCCTAATTTTTAAAGCCTGAATTTCATCCCTTGCTTTTTGGTCATCCTTCTCCTTCTGGTCTGTTTTTCTTTGTAGATCATCTTTCACCTTCTTTGCTTCATTTTTCAGCTGGTCACTTTGGGCTTTTAAGACATTATTTTCTTGTTTTAGATCATGTATTTCCTTTTCCCAATTATCTTCAGCCTCTGTTGACTGTTTTCTGAGTTCTTGAGTTATTTGAATTTTGAGTTCTTGAGTTAATTGAATTTTGAGTTCTTGAGTTAATTGAATTTTAAGTTCTTCCAAAGCCTGTGTCCATTTCACTGAAGTTTCTATGTTTTTTCTTGGTGTTCCTTTATCTTCTTCTGGTCCATTTGCACTTTGTTCAATTTCTGGATAGAAGCTGCAGATTGTGATTTCTATTTTCTTTTTCTGTTGTTCACACATATTTTTTCCTTCTTTCTTCCCTGTAATTAGCTGTAATCTTGATCCTCTGATCATTTTTTTAATCTCTGGGTTTGGGCTATTCAGCCCTGGGAGGGCTTCTTCTCTGTTTTGCTGATTAATTAGGTTAGTGGGACCTGAGGCCAGATTTTCCCCAGCTGGTGGTAGAAACTAGAGAAGTGATTTCAGCTTCTTTCCCTGTAATCTGTGGGGAAGGGCTGTTTCAAGCTTCCCTGCCCTCTGAAGACTTCTTGTCTGCTATATTGATAGGATTAAGCCTGGGTGTGGTTGATCTGCACAGCTCCAAGGGCCCTGAGGTAAAACTTCTAGAGAAGGGGGGGCAGCACAAGATGAAGGGTATGTTCCCCCTCTCTGGGTTTCTCCCCCAGCAGCTCCCCTGCTGCTGTGATCAGAGCCTTGAGTTTGGCACAGCTGTGCCAGCAAGGCACTTCCTCAGACTAGCGCCCCCACCCACCTAGAAATTCCAGGATCCGCTGGAGACTCAGCACATTAGGTGGACTTAGGGATCTTGGATCTTCCTCCTTTCTTTCCCCTCCCACCCAAGAGTTCCAAGAATTCAGGCTTTTTTTTTTCTCTTCCCCCCCCCAATACCTTTTAAGTTGGGTCCAGCTGGAGGATCCCCCAGCTCTGTCGTGTTGTCAGATTTGGTTTTCTGTTCCTTCAGAGCCCTTTGTCTTTGATTGGTGGTGAAGGGCTTTATGGAGGTCTGGAGCCTTGCTGCTCCTATGCTGCCATCTTCCCAGAATTCCCCCTCCTGTCCATTTGGGGCCAGATCACATTGCAGTAGTTCAAAGGGCACATTGAAAATGGCTCTGCAATCACATCCATCGGTTCTTTCAATCAAGGGGTATAAGAGCATAGAACCAAAGCTCATAAGGTCCTCAGAATCCAACCCCTTCTTTTATAGTTGGAGAACCTGAGGTCCAGGAGTTAAAGTGATTTGGTCAAGATCATACAAATAATGTCAGAGATGGAATTCATAGCCAGACTCAGGACTTTTTCAACCCTTCCATTTTCATCAGTAGAGGAAATATAGTCTATCAGGGCCTGATAACTTGATCTCATTATGGATGACTAGAAATCTTTTTATTCTCCTCACTTTTCTTGAATTTCCCCTTCTCCGTAACCATTTCTACCTGTAGCCTGAAAATCATTCTCCTTGGGAGAGAAAACGTAAGGTCACTCAGGAGGTCTTGCCTTCTCTTCATCAACCATTATGATAATTCTGCCAACCTCAAGATCTTCCTCTTGCCCCTGATGTTCCCCAAAATGTCCCTCTTCAGTGACTTGCCATTGTGTTAGTCTCTTGTCTGCATCATCTCTTAGAATCTGAAGTGGTTGGTGAGTCCCTCATCATATCTCCATTCTGCCATCTTTAGCATGTATGTGAGAAATTCATCATCCATTTCCTCCAATTGTCCTAGTGGCCTGTAGCACACTCCTACCCTCTAGCTCTTTCTGTGGTTCCTCTTGGGTCTTTATCCCAAATCCTCTCCCATCATAGAGAGATGACTCTCTTCCCCACTCCCCGCAAACCTGTTCATTTCTGATGGAAGTGCACTCTTTCATGGCCATGCTCCAATCCTGAGCTGCATCCTGCCAAGACTCCCCGATACCTACAAGATCATAAGCAGATCCTAACCTGAAAAACTTTATTTCCTGTATTCTTCTTGTCGTCCTACATCTGGTGCTTCAGATCAAGGGCTGTATGGCCCAATTATTGGTTGATAAAAGCCAAGGAGACTCTTGAGAGTAAGTAACAGATTATACAACTGAAGTTAGGTGTTTATTTGTGAAATTAATTCATTTTCTGATTTAAATGGAAAGCATTCTTCCCAGAGCCAAGTTTTGTTTTTATAAAAGGACAGAAATTCCGCTTCCAGGAAAGGGACAGAAACTAGAATTAGAAGTCCCAGGCCTGCCATTTTGACCACTAGTAATTACAGTGTTTTTAAGTTAATGGACAAACCCCTGGGAATAGGATGTTTAAGTGCTAATTATCTATTTACAAAAGAATGGCTGTGTGTGGAGAGGAGGGGTGGAGATGGGGGAATGACACACACTGGGCTGCATGGGGATTTAAGACTCTAAAAAATTCCATTGGGCAGAGGGAAATTCCAGACTCTCCCATCTAAGAGTCAATAGGCATTCAAAACACTCATCTTATGTGCCAAACACTAAGAATGGCATGAAGCGGGGTGAGACCCAATCTCTACCCTTGAGGACAGATAAGGAAAATGGGCAGCAATTTAATTCAGCATTTATTAAACTCCTACTGTGTAACAGATGATGACACTAAGAGCTTGGGGTATAAGGACAAAAATGGAACTGGCCCTGTTCTCAAGGAGCTTTCATTATATTGGTTGTGGGAAGTGCCCCAAGACAGGTGCCCCCCCCCCCAGACCCCTCTAGTTAGCACTCTCTCCCTCGTGAAATGTCTGTGTCTATTTTTGTGTTTTTACTTATTTGTGCAAATACCATAGCCCTTTGGTAAAAGGCAAGTTTTCCGTCTTCAAGCAGACAACTGACCAACAAGCATTTATTAAATGCCTACTGTATGTGTGCTAGGTCCTGTGCTGGGTGCTGAAGAAACAAAAAGAGTAGTGAGTCTACCCCTGCTTCCAAGAACTTATTTTTCTACTAGAACCTTGGGACAATTAGGTGGTGTAGAGAATAAAACGATGGACCTGGAGTCAGCTAGCTGTGTCCCTTAACAGCTGAGCAAGTCCCTTAACCGCTGTCTGCCTCAGTTTCCTTGACTGTAAAAAGGGGATCATAATAGCCCCCCCATCCCAGGGTTGTGTTAGTGCAGTGTTATCTAGATCTCAACTATTATTTCTGTTGTTCTACCTTAAGGAGACATACATAGGCATCTTCCGTCTATAATTCAACTTATATGGTTTCTATTTGAACGTGTGTTGGATTGTCCAGGATCATCTTTTGTTTTTCATAAAGTGTCCGGCCTTCCTTAAAGCCCATGAACGAGATTTTAAATTTCCCAAATCTTCTACCTCTTGACAAGAACCCAAGTTCAGACAGACCTTTCTGGTACTGAGTCGTGGCCCCAGTGTAATGGAAAGAGGCCTGGGCTGGGGGAACATAGAGACCTGGGCCCTAGTCTCAGCTTTGCCATTAATTCACTGGGTGGCATTGGCCAATCACTGGGTGGTTTGGACAGTCATTTTATCTCCTTTAGCCTCGGTTTCCTCATTGGCCAAAGGAGGGCCCCCATCAGTGACCTTCAAGGTCTAAAATAACCCTATTAGTGACTGCATCTTACTTGAGCTAAGGAAAGGTTGCTTTAAAAACAACAATGGGGGTCTCTAGTCCTCAAGAGGCAGCTGGCCCCCACTCACAGAGCCCCGTGCTTGCTTTGGGACTGAATTGCCTTTCGGAGTCTGAGCGGTGGAGGGGCTTTTTAGATCATCTTGCCATTTTGCAGATGAGAAGACTGCTCCTGCAGGGTTATGCTGAGATTGAGAATCAGGAGGCAAAGCCAGTTCCTTGCCTGGAGGTCTTCCAAGAAGCCTTGCTTCCACCCACCTCCCTGGATACTGAGTGCGAGAGTTTGGGGTTTCTTTATTTTCTTTCCCCAAAGAAAAAGTCGTTTTAATTGTATAGACCTATTTCTTTGATTTATTTTAAAGAGGAGAATATTTTCACACCTTTCGCAGTGTTAGAAATGTAAATAAAGATATGAGGACTTGTGAAAGGGCCTGCTGGAGCTAATTCGAGCTTGCTCTGACAGCCATGATGCCAGGAGGAGACATCTTGCTTGGCTAAGCACCGAGGTGGTCTGGGTAGCATCTCAGCCTCTCCAGTCATGGTTCCCCCAATTTATTGGTCTTCTGTAGGGGAAAACACTGCAGGTAGGAGGGCTTTGGGCTTCCAAGAGATAAGGTCCACATCCCATGGCCTCCCATGGTTGGATCCACTCATGCCATCCCCCTTCTGGCCCCGTGGGAGAGGGGGCCGTTGGGGAGTTTTGAAGCTCTGTTTGTCCCCCTCGTGCCCAGCTTCTTGGAGTCCCGGCCTCCTTAGGATGCTCCCTTTCTTCTCTGCAGCTCACCTGAGACTGTAATGGGTTGTCTCCACCATCCCCTGCCCCCAGGCCACTTGCTGGTCACTAAGAGAAAAGACAGGAATTCCGACTGGGCTCCAGGGTCTGGGCAACACCCACAGCCTTCTCCATTGCCTGCCTCTGGGGAGATGCCATCCCGGGTTCCTGAAAGCTGGGCACATGGAGATCCTGCTATTGGCCAATCCTACTATGAATGAGCAGCTGATGGGCTGGACACTGGAGAGTGAAAGGCCAAATCTGCTTGGGAAGACAACTGGACACATATAAGGACACACACTGGAATAGGGAGAAGGGCTGGACCTCGCTATAGAGAGCTCCCTGGGGAGGAAAGTCCCTCCAGCAGTGCAGGTCAGCCCCTTCCCTGCAACTTGGAATCTGGAGCTTTAGGGGGTTAAGTGACTTGTACAGGGTCACACAGCTAGCAAGCTTCAGATATTTCTGATGCATGAAACATCCAGGAGGCCAATTGGGCTGGATCCTAAAGTTCATGGAGAAAGTAACATGTTAGAAAGGAAAGGGCTTGACTACAACTAAGCTGGAAGGCTTTTGGGTAGAGGCCCAGCAACAACTGATGGATTTGCTAGCGGGGCTTAGAGAAACTCACCCTGATGGTCCAGCTTCCACTCAGCTGCCCAAATGATCTTGAAGTCCAGTTCTGATTGTGTCATACTCAGTAAACTTCAGTAGCTCCCTATTACCTGTAGGATTAGTACAGTGCCTGGCATAAAGTAGGCACTTAATAAATGTTTATTGATTGTTGACTAAATCTAAATATATTTAAATATTAATATAAAATCCTCTACTAAGTATTCAAAGCCCTTTAGAATTTCCCCCACCCTAGTCTAGAGTGAGGAAGACCTGAGTTCAAATTCTGTTTATAACACTCACTATTTGACCCTGGGGAAGTCACTTTCTTCGGTCCTTCTCTCCCTTCATCTTTTCCTCTCCTCCCTCTTTCCCTCTCCTCCCTTCCTTCCTCCCTCCTTCCCTCATTCCCTTTCTCTCTCCCTCCCTCCCTCATTCCCTTTCTCTCTCCCTCCCTCCCTCTCTCCCTTTGTGCCTCCCTCCCTCATTCCCTTTCTCCCTCCCTCCTTTCTTCCCTCCCTCCCTTCTTTCCTTCATTCTTCCCTCCTTCCCTCCCTTCCTCCCTCCCTTCCTTCCTTCTTCCCCCATCCTTCCCTTCCTCCCTTTTTTACTTCCTCCATCCCTCTCCTCCTTCTCTCCTTCCCTTCCTCCCTTCTTCCTCCCTTTCTTCCTTCCCTCCTTCCCTCCCTCCCTTCCTCCGTCCTTCCTCTCTCCCTCCCTCCCTCCCTCTCTCCCTTTGTCTCTTCCTCCCTCCCTTCCTTCCTTTCTCCCTTCCTCCCTCCCTTTTTTCCTCCCTCCTTTCCTTCTTCAATCCAATGACTCTGTCCTCCTTTGTGTGTCTCAAACTATACCCTCTAGCTAGTAAAGCCTTTTAAAACCCTTACCTTCTGCCTTAGCATTGATCCAAGCATTAGTTCCAACACAGAAGAGTGAGAAGGGCCAGGCAGTTGGGGTTAGGTGACTTTGCCAAGGTTCTCCTGACTCCAGGCCTAACTCTCTATCCATCAAGCCACCGAGTTGCTATTATTTCTAGCTATTAAAGCTTGAAGGCTCCCTAAGGCTCTTGGAGCACCCAGTCTAATGAGGGGGCTGGACTGTGTGGCCTCTGAGGCCCCCTTACAACTCTCAAGCTGTGGTCCCACCTATTTTCATTCTTCCTGACTCTCCACAAGGAGAACGTGGGCACACATCAGAGAGAACAGACAGGGCGTTGGAGTCAGATACGGGGGCTCCCCTGGGCAAACCGTGGCCCTCCAGCACCCAGCGCACACTCACACCCCCATCCAGGCAGGGCACGTGGCTTTTAACTTCCAGCACATCTGACTTGCCTTTTTTAAAGCAAGAAAATGTTTCCAAACCCTGAACATTGAGTTCTAATCATTTCCAAATATTTGTTCCGACTGTCAGAGCAAAACAAATGCTTGTTTTGGGCCGAGAGGACAGCCAGCGTGTTTTGTGGACGCTGGCGTTAGCTGGGATGCACCTGTGGAAGCCTGTTTTGGCCACGTTGGTTTATTAGGCAGCCAGCTGTCTGGCCTTCTAGTCGGGACTCCGGGCCAGGCCCGCAGAGCCTCGAGTCAGGTCCAAAGTTGGCCATCCTCTGGCGAGTGGAGCCTGCAGGACCCAAGCCATCTGCTCTCACTGTCTTCTTTGCCCTCATTGCACTGGACAGTTGACACCCTCCATCCCACTGTTCTGGTCTCAGGACTCCTGGCTTTGAATGTTGATCAGCTTAAACGGGAATTGTGAATTGGAGCTGCATTGAGCTCCAGATTCTGGGGGGGGGGGGTGCAGCGGCATTACAGGAGGTTAGGGAGAGATGACTAGATGAGCTCTGAGGGCTCTCAAGACTGTAACTCTAAGCTCCAGAGCCTGAGATTCTAAGACCGATGCATTCTAAGGTCCTGAAGCCAAGGTTCCAGACTCGAATGATTTCTGGAATCTGAGATTCCAAGTCCATAGTTCCAAGCCCTTTGTGAGTCTAAGATTCCATCTTCTGTGCGAGACTTGAGGATTCTGGGGCTTGGCCATCCTGGTGACCCCTTGGGGAGGGAGGGAGGGAGGCACCATCTCTCCATTGGAGGCAGCAAGCTGAACACAGAGAATGGCTGACCTCTCTTTGGTCCAGCAGCCTCTCACACCTCCTGGAGGAAGGTTGAGAGAATGAGAGTATCAGATGCCCTCACCAGGGCAGGCTCCGTAAGGGCAGGGCAAGGCAAGAGAGTCCAGCCTCTCCACAGCTCTTTTCCCCCATTTTCTATTTTTTTCTCCAGTTCTCTAACCAGCCAGTGCCATCACACCCCACTGGCTCCTCTCTCTCTTCCTTCCCTCGCCTCCATTCACTCTAGCCTGAAGGGATCCTCCTCCTGAATAGGACCTCAAGGCCACCTCCTTTTCTGACCTTCCCCTGTTGCTTTTCCGTGGCAGGAAGGGTAGCTTGGGAAGATGGGGCCAAGGGAAGGCGATCTCTGGCAGATGCTAGGCCATGAGAGCCCCTCGTTGTAGACTTAGCAAGGACCAGCTGAGTCAAGCACAGGGATGTCCATCCCCAAAGACTGAGCCATCAAGAGATGAGCAGTTTCGGCCATGGCAGTTCTCTAAGAGGCTCTCCCAGGGCTGAGAGTGTCTGAGATCCTCATCAGGGGAGGGAATGCCCATAGTGGTGACATCTCAGCTCCTTGGAGCAGTGAAATATTTATGGTCTTCCAGCACCTAAAGGCTGGTGTGGGTAAGAGAGAGGAAGAGGGAATAGACTTGTTCTGGGTGGCCAAGGAGAGAGCCCAGACTGTGGGACTCCTAGGATCTCTATGAAGGCAGAGCAAAAAAGCACTGGAAGCCATTGACGCACCCACACTCACACTCACACTCACACACACTCACACTCGCACTCACGCTCATTTAAAAGTCAGCCATTAATCACAAGTCATTTCTCATCCTCTGGAGGACCCGGGGTGGGGGGGGCGTTCTACCCCAGAAAAGATGAGGTATGTCACGTTTCCTGCCTCCCCGGCACCCTTTGAGAGTGGCTGGCTTTTCTCTGGGTTGAGGTGGAAGGACAACTTGGCCGTTTGTAGCCATCTCCCAGGGGACCTTCTCTGCCGGCGTCATTCCAGATCCCACAGGGTGCCGTCCTGGCAAATGTGCTTTTCCCAGACATCCGGCAAGTATTTAAACACCAAACGCGTCAAAGAGGTGCTAAAAATGCAATCAGTGGCAGTTCTGTCGGGCTGCGGCTGCCTCGTCTTCCCTCCCTCCCTTCGTGCCGTATTTGCGGAGGGCGGAATGAGAGAGAAAAGCATTAAGTGGGCATTGAGTCCATCATCACCGCATTTAGAGAACACTAAAACCCTGTCTAACTCAATATGGAGAGAGGGAAACGGCGGAGATGATGGGAGGAGCGGGGACCGAGCTTGTTGAATGTAACAGATTAGGCTGTTTCAAGGCAACATTTTCATTTAAATGGGGTAGGGAACTGGGAGCCATAAAGAATCATCACCTTTTAGGAGAAGAAGCAGCCAGGAAATGCGAGCATCAGTGTACATGCAGCCCCAAGCACGACTCTGTTGGAGGCAGAAAACTCTGCATTGCAGTTAAGCACACGGGGCTTTCCTGGGCCTTAGTTTCTTCATCTGTAAAATGGAGGATTGGGCAAGATGGCCTCTGAAGGCCTTTCCAGATCTAGGCTCCCATGATTGCGGAGGACTGGCTCTCCCTCGTTTGTCATGGCCTGAAAGTTAGATAGAGAATCCTAGAACCTCAGAATTGCAAGAGACCTTGGGGGCTCCCTCATCCAACGTGAAACCTGGACAAGACATCCCTCTCTGATATAGGCAGCCTCTGTTAAAGAGCTCCGGGGAAGGGGGAGCTCCCCTCTGCCTCCTCCTTTGGCAGGGCGTGTTGTTAGGAAGCTTCCCCTGATATCAAAACCAGTTTTGTATCTCTCTGACTTCCTCCCAATCTTCCTCGTTCTGGGGCCAACCTGAACAAATCGAGGCCCTCTTCATGTTCAATTCCTTCAAATATCTGAAGAGACTTCTCGGGTCTGACCTTGAGTCTTCTCTTCTTCTCCCTCCATCTGATGTTCACATAGCAGGGACCCAAGGGTTTTGCTCTCCTGGTTGCCCTCCTTTGGATGGTCTCCACATTATTGGAGCAGCTGAGTGGCCCAGGGCACTGGAGTCAGGAAAACTCATCTTCATGAGTTCAAATCTGCCTCAGACACTTCCTAGCTGTGTGACCCTGAGCAAGTCACTTCACCCTGTTTGCCTCAGCTTCCTCATCTGTGAAATAAGCTGGAGAAGGAAATGGCCAAGCACTCGAGTATCTCTGCCCAAAAAACCCCAAATGGGGTCATGGAGAGTCAGACATGACTGAACAGCAGCATTCAGAACTGAATAGGGTGCTTTGGTGCGTAGAGAGTTTCTCTTTCTGGCAATATTAAAGGTCCCCATTTGTCACGGATGTTATCATCAGGCAAGATCATCTCTGAGGGATTTTCCGCAGGTGGCAGTTGTTTAAATAGAAGGAAGCATTGAGGTTATCTAGACCGCCCCCTTCCCACCGAGGGGAAGCGATTTTGGAGGGATGGCCTTAGAAGGGGGAGGGATCTTCAAGATTGAGGAAGTGCCCTTCCCAGGCTCAACGAGCAATAGAGTGCCAGAATTCAAACCTGGGTCCTCGGATTAGAAATTCCACTGGACCCAGCTCGTTGCCTCCCTTTGTTTCTATGCTTCTCCGAGAAGTTCCTGGCCTGGGGCTTTTTATAAATGGGCAAATGCCGAATATTTTCAAATGTTGACATTTTGAGTGGGTTTTGGAATACTGGTTGAAAACAGCCGCCATTTTGCCAACAGAGAGAGACCCCTGAGACCATTTGGAAGACCATCCTGGGCCCGACACCTAGGCAGACTGTCCAGCCAAATGATACCCAGGCTCGGCGCCCTCCCACCCACAGAATGCTCCCGCTCCAGCTGCCACAGAAAGAGGAAGCAGGGAGGGGAGGCCCAGGTTGCTCCCACTTCAGGCACAATGCTTAGTAGCACAAAAATGACATTTCTCGACTTGCGTCAGAGTCGGCGGATGCCATGATAACAAATGTAACCGTATCGTTAGAGTAATTTGCTAATTTGCTTAAGTAACACCCACAGACAGAAACATGACATAAATACATTAGTGCCAGCGCTGCCTGTAACCAGCTCTCACTGGCTTTCGGCACATGGATGGATGGATCCCATGGAGGGGAAAACATTTAGGAAGAGAGAACAAATGGGTCTTTGAGTAGCTCCCCTGCCCACCCCTTCCCCCACATTCCTACAGCTGTCCAGTGCCCGTTAGGCCCCGGCAGACTGTGCCTGGCCACCCAGCGGCATCGGGCACCAGCTGGAGCAGCCTTGGTGGGGCTGCCTTGGCCCAAATGCCCCACCCCAAGCTCATCTCTCCCTTCAGCACTAGCCATCCGTGTTGTCACACACGTACCCTCCTCTCTAGGCGCCACGGCACGGCAGAACTGGGCATCAAAGTCATCCTCAATTAGCCACACCCAGCTGGGAAGGTGCTTAATAGATGTTTATTGATTGATTGATTCCCACCCCCGTGCCTTTGCCCCGGCTCCGACCTCCTAGTCCTCGGCCCCATTTCTACCCCTCCTTTGTGGGCCTCTTCAGATGCCACACCTGGTAAACTTCCCTTCCAGGCTCTTGTGTTCTCCGCCGTGCTCGGTGGAGCTGGCAGCAGGGCCATCGAGCCGTGGGGTGGCACCGGAGCAGCCATCGCCTAGTGAGGGCGCCAGTCTCTCTCCCACGCTGAAATTGGGGGGCATTTAATATGCCACAGCCTTTTCCCGGGTTCTTGAGTGTGCGGGCACGAATGGGCACGTAGTGCCCTGGCAGCCAGTCATCACAGGGCCCTGCAGGGCATGGGGGCGTCTCCTCCCGCCGTTAGATTATGGACCCGTGAAGGCGGGACCTTCCCTTAGTTATTCTGTCCTTCTCCCAGCACTAACACAGGATTCCATGCAGAACAGGTCCTTAATGATGGCCGATGAAGGGAATCCATGGCGTAGTAGATAGAGAGCCGCCCGCAGAGCTAACAAGCCCTGAGTTCTAGTCCCGCTGAGTGACCTCTGGGCAAACTACCCAGCATCCCAGGCAACTGTTGGAGGATGAGTCATCCAGCTGCGCCAGTGCCCAGAGCTTGCTTTAGCAGAGACCAGGAGCTGTCCGTGGTCCTGGAGAGAGCCAGGCCAAAGCAGTCCCTCCCCTCAAGGAGCTTCAGGCCTATCGCTACCAAGTGGCGACACCCAGAGCCTCCTTTCATTCAAAAACTAGGGATTATCAGCCAACCACATATTGGGCGAGCTTTTATTAAGCACCAGCGAGGACGCCCCCAAGGAACCGGGTTTGGCCCCATCCTCAGTGAGCTTATATTCTCGAGAGTCACTGAAAGGCTGGCAAAGCTCCAAACACTCTAGACACGTCTGCTAGGCTTCTCGCTCTCGCCTGCGATCTTATCGGCTCTGTGGGATTCAGTTACCATCTTTGTGCAGAGGCTCCCAAACCTGCCTCTCCCAGCCCAGCTTGTCTGCTGGCCTGAAGACTCCCGTGTCCAGCTGGGGTTTGGACGTCTGGAAGTGGCTGGCCCAAACTGAGCCCACTCCCTTCCGCGGCCCACTTCCCACCTTCCCTGTTGCCCTTGAGAACCGCATCCCCCCCCCATCACCCTCTGCCATCTCTCAGCTGTGCCCCCGTCCCTCCTCTGACTCTGCCAGCCCCTCCGCCCACCTCGAGTGTCTCCTCCCTCCAGCCCATCCTCTGCTTGGCTGTCAAAGGGATCTTTGTAAAGGGCAAGTCTGATCTCCCCCAGCCCCGTTCAGTAAACTGCAGTGGCTCCCCAGCACTTGTGGGATCAAATACAAAACCCTCTGTTTAGGGGTTCCAAGTGCTTCCTGGCCCCTTAGTCTCCTTAGACTTCATTCCCCACCAGGGACGTTGACCTGGCTATCCCATGAACGAGGCCCTCCATTTCTAGACTCTGGGTATTGCCTCACTTTGTAGAGGAAGCCTACACTAGCAGCCTCCCCCATTAGCCATGCTCAGAGTCTCCTTTCTCTAGCTGGTGGGCGCAGAACTGTCCACATGTGCCCCTCGCTGGCATGTGAGCCCCTCTGAGAGCCGGGACTTTTCTCTTTCGGTGGGCCCTCCGTGCAGAGCCAGCAGCTGGTACATGGTGGGCATCTAACAAAAGCTTCTTAACTGCCTCGTTTTATTATCAAAAATGAAAGAACCCAGGAGTGGAGAGCAGGACAGAACTCCACAGGAAGGAGAAGCACTCCTAGTCGCTCTCGGGCCTCCTGTCCACTTCTCTGGGATTAGAATGCCATCATCATTGCAGTCACACGACGTAGAATTCTGTTAGCCTGCTGGGAGCAGAACCCTCCCTGCCTGTGCTTAGAACGCGCACGAGAGCCGCACAAAGTGGCTTCCCTCCCATCATGCTCAGGGAGAGGTGCCTGCATCCAAGAGGACCTGTTGGCCGTGGTAGGCGCCTATTCCCAATGAAGGAGGCGATTTCTGAATGAGGAACGGACAGGTTTCCAGGAGGCTGTGTGGCCAAATGGATAGAGGAATGGCTGGAGTCAGGAAGAAGCGCGTTAGAGCTCTGCTTCTGACACATGCAGGCCATGTAGTCACGTCCCTTCTCTAAGCTAAGCTCAGGCACCTCATCTATAAAAGGAGGGGGCTGGGCGAGGCAGCCCTCTGAGCTCTAGAGCTGGGCACCTGGCAAGTCCCAGCTTGCCAGTCTGTATGAGTGGAGGGTGTGTCTCCCTTTCCTCTCTCCATCTCTCTACTTCTCTGTCTCTGGGTCTGTCTGTCTGTCTCTCTTACACACACACACACACACACACACACACACACACACACACACACACAGACTCTGTGGGCTTCTGCAAATCCAAGTCATAGAATCTTAGAGTTGAAAGAGGCTGACAGACATCTACTCAAACTGAAACCTGAACAGGACCCCTTCTATAGTAACTCCGACAAGCAGTTATCAGCATTGGCTTAAAGTACCTCCAGTGACGGGGCGCTCATTACATGTGAAGAGAGTGGCATCATGGTAGGAGATAGCACACTCAGTCTGGAGTCAGAAGAGCCTGTGGTTTAAACGCTTAGCTGGTGATGATGAGCCAATCACTTGACCATTTCTGAGCCTCAGTTTTCCCATCTGCACAATGGGAATTATAATCCTTGTATGGGTGCCATGAGTAAAGAAGTCACACCATCACCTCATTCATCCCTTCTAGAGCCTAAGCCAGCTTCTCTACTTGATCCTCAGTCCTGGGTCTGCCTAGCGTAGAAAGAGCACAGGATCTTGAGTCAGAGGACTTAGGCCTGAATCTCAGGTCTGCTGTGTGATGTGAACTGGGCTAAGTCCCTTCCCCTCTCTGGGTCTGTCTCCTCTCATCAGTCAGCACCTGCTTATAAGGAAAGACTTTCCTCAAAACTGCCCCACGAGATAAGCAGTGAATGTATTATTGTCCCCATTTTACAGATGAGGAGAGTGGAGGCTCAGAAAAGGGAAGTGGCTTCTCCAAGATATTTTCAACTATATGAGAAAATGAAGTAAAAGGAATATAGTGGATACTTTTTTAAAGCATCCCTAGAATGTAAACAAAATTACATCTGACTTTTGTATACATTATGTTTTCTATATCAGATCTAGCACTAGAAGGTCCCTTAGAGACCATTTGGCCCATCTCCTCATTTTACAGAGGAGAAAACAGAGGCCTAGAGAGGTCAAACCCCTTGACCAAGGTCTTAAAAGTGTGCAGGAGCAATGCTGGAATTTGTACTAAGGTCTAAGAACTTCACTTTGGGGCCTGATGCTGTTTCTCAAATTTATCTTTTATTCCTTCTATCTTAGAATCAATTGGTTCTAAGGCAGAAGATGGTATGGGGTAGGCAGTGAGATTAAGGGACTTGCCCGGAAGTATCTGAGGTCAGATTTGAACCCAGGACTGGCTCTCTATCTATTGCCCCATTCAAATGTATCTTTGCAGTCATTTTTGGCTTTATCTCGGATTCCAATTCATTTACCTTCTCTGAAGACCAGAGAGATAGCATCCTCACTGGCAGGCAGCAGATGGTAGCCGAGGGGAGCGTCCAAGCTTCCCAGGGATACTTCGTAAGGTCCAGTGATGGCCGGGCTGCCCGCGTGGCTCTGCCCTGGCTCTCAGGCTGATTTCCATCTGTTTCCCCCCCAGGAAGCCTGCCTTATGAGTACAAGATCGTGATCGCTGGGAACCACGAGTTGACCTTCGACCAGGAGTTCATGGCCGACTTGATCAAACAGGACTTTTACTATTTCCCTTCGGTGTCAAAGCTGAAGCCAGAGAATTATGAGAATGTGCAGTCCCTCTTGACCAACTGCATCTACCTCCAGGACTCGGAGGTGACCGTGCGAGGATTCCGGATATATGGCTCCCCATGGTAAGCAGGCTTGTTCTCTGGCCTTCCCTGTTGTCGCTGTCCTGACCTCCCACGGTGAGCCATCACCCCGTGGACGAGGTGTGAAGGAGTGAGCTGGGGGGGGGGGGGGGATGGCGCCTTTCCCCAAGCGGCACCCATGGCCATGCGGTGGTTCACATCCAGTGATTGGCTGAGGAGCTGGTCAGGGAAGGCAGCACAGCGCGCCCATCTCTGAGAAGCTGCGATCTGATCCGGAAACGTGGGGGAAATGAGGAGGAGCATCCAGGGAGAATGGGATGGCCAGAGAGCACAATGACTAAGCTAGGGGCTATTTTCTAAGAAGCTTCTCCACCCCCCCCCCCCAGCACACACCCACGGGCTCTGAAGCCCCTCCACACGGAAGTAGATAGGCGCAGCTCGAAGATAAGAGAGGCCCCCAGACGTCCGTGGAGTGCTGAGCCCTGGTCAGTCGTGATGGAGGGGGTCAGTACTGGGCGAGGCATACATTGGGGTGGGCAGTGGTTAGACCATGGGCTGGCTGTGGGCGTGATTGGAAGGGGGAGAAGGAGAAGGAGCAGGAGCAGGAGGGACTGGGCAAGCCACTGCTTTGCTGGTGGTCTGAAGGTCTTTGGAGGAAGATCTGCAACACGGGTGGAGGCTTTCCTAGAGAGCGGCCCCAAGGCTCACACTGCCCAGAAATGCCTCCTCCTCTCTCTGACGATAACGACCGTGACCATGGCTGACCCATAATGCTTCAAGGCTTATGAAAGACATCCCAGAATAATAACGCTCAGACTAGCCGGCGCGAAGCATGTTCAGGTTTACAAGTATAATCATGACCGCCCCTTACACGTTGTATCTTATTTGATCCTCATAGCTTTGGGAAGTAGGTGCTGTTATTATCATCCTCATTTTACAGATGAGGAAACTGAGGGAGACAGAGCTTTAGTAGCTTGTCCAAGGTCTAGCTCTCGTAGGTGGCAGGGGAGGATTTGAACCTCATTCCTCCTGATTCCAAGGTCTCTCCATGATGCAGGGCTGCCTCCCTGAGGGTGCTCTTTGATACAGGGAACACGGGGACATTGAGAACTTAAACCTCTTCTGGGGGGGGGGCGGGTCCTGTCTCTCCCTGACCACTGGGGCAGGAGCCAGGAATCCAAAGTGGTGCCAGGTCTATCCAGTCAGCACTTCTGTGAGGTTCTGAGGTCTCCGCTGGGGTGAGGGAGCATCAGCTGGGATGTAGGATATAAGAGCGAAGAGTGAGGAAAGAGAAATTCTCTCTAAGTGGGCCATTAATACGAGGAGAGGAACTGCTTTGGAGCAGTGAATCAGCCTGGGTTAGTGACTCAGACACACACATACCTGCACACAGGGTCAATTAGAGATATGCACCAGCAGACCCATTTACCATCACAAAGAAAGTCAATCAGAAAACCTCAAGGATGTGTGGTTAAAAAAAATGCCAGATATCAAATCAGAAGCCTCAGTTTCCTCATCTGCAAAGTGGGTCTTATTCTAAGTTCTCAGCACTCCTATTTACATACTTATGGTCCATCCTTTGGTCTACACGGAGCTGCTTCAATTCAGCAGAATTCAATAAACATTAGGATGGGAGCCCCTTGATCTCCAGAGCCTGGCATGCAGTAGGCATTTCATAAATCCGTTTTAGTTGGCTGAATAACTGCCTACCAGTCACATAGTGCTGTGCCAGCCACGGGGGAAGATGCAAAGTTAAAATGAGATGAGATCCCTGTCCTTGATGTGCTCCCAGTCCAGACTCTGGAGTACTGGGTTCTATTCTGGGGGCCACATTGTAGAAATGGCATTGACAAGCTGGAGAACATCCAGAGAAGGGCAGCCAGGATGGGCAGGGTCTTGAGGCCACAGCATGTGAAGATCCGTTGAGAAAATGGACATTTGCCAGGGAGAAGGGAAGTCTTGGATGCTGAGCCCTTTTACATGGGAGAGTCAGTGGACATGATGTTTGGTACGTGCCTGGTGTCTAGCACATGGTTGCAAATGTCTGTTGGATGCCATCATTTGAATCGTTCTGCTTGGGCCCCAGGGCCAGGACTAGTAGGCATAACTTAGGGATGGGGGCTTTGGAGGTTGTGCATTCACTTTCCAGGGTGGGGCTGGATGGCCCCTTGTTGGGGGATTCCTGATTGGCAGGCTTCTAGGAGCTCTTCTTGGTTCCCAAGAGTGATTTTCTTCATGCTAGTAAACACCTGTCCCCCAAAGGGCCTCTCACTCCATCAGACTGAAATCAGACTTGGCCTGCCCTCTTACCACAGCTAGGCTGCTCCTGCTAATAGACTCGACACCATTTCTGAGGCAGGAGGCATTCCCTCCCCCCCCCCCCCCCGCCTGTGCCGGGGCCTTGACGCAGCATTGACATTCCTTCTCTGATACAATTCTTTATAACTCACATCAATTATTAAGCTATTTCACTGCAGAGCTTCTGGAGGCTGGGCTTCCAGACACCTTTAGCTAAATTTGTTTTCCCCAAACTGGGATTCTGCAGAAGTCTGGCTTTCTATAAGAATGTTTCCTCATGTATGCATTAAACTACCTTCAACATGGTCTGTGGTGAGGGCCTTGACTTTGGGTCCAAGGACTGGGGTTCAAATTCTTCCTCTGTCTCTTCCTAGCTGGGTGACCTTGAGCAAGTCCCTTACTCTCTGGACTTTAGCCTTCTCTTGTCCAAAATAGAGACCTGGGAATAGCCAATAAAACTCTCAGTTCTCTTCTAATTCTGGAGTGTAGCATAGGGGGGAGGTCCCCAGCTCTAGCATTAGAGGACCTGAGTTCAAATCCCTTCTCTGAGACCCATGACCCATGTTATGTTCAAACCCTGGGAATGTGGGTCTCCCCTTGATTAACAGGGAAGAGAGTTGGAGACATTGGAATGTTCCCAGATGCTGTGAGACAGGGGCAAAAGTCAGTTGGCCTGAGAGTATAAATACCCCAACAGCCATCTGGAAGGGGCTGGGACCATTGATCTTTGGGGTCTTGGTCCTTGACCAATGGATCTGTGGGTCTCTGACCATTAGTCATTGGTTCTCTCTGAATCTCCCTAGATCTTTAGGCATCTGAATCATCATAGCTATTTAGATATCTGGGCCCAGGGGGTGACCGGGAGGAGGGAGGTATAAGAAGAAGGGTGGTTTCTTAAGGGTGGTTACTTCCTGAAGGCTGTGAAGGCTAACACATCTCAAACTGATAATAGGAAGCTAAGAGAGAAATCATCAATACAGTGCATCCAGCAGAGCAGTCTCTCTGGTTTGGCAGTGGCCAAGCTGAATCAGAGGGGTTGTGAAGAACAATAGCTCCAGCTTTATAAATCAATAAGCCTCCAATCCTTAGGGATTATAGCCTAGATAATAGTTTGACAGGGTTTCCAATCCCCAATCCATATCCTGATTGTCCTTTCCCTATTTGTGATCGTAGATAAATTATTTAATAAGTACCTTCCTGAGTGGTCATTATATCACGACCCTTGGGGAGGGAGCAAATGCAGTCAGATGAAAAAACGTGATCCAAGGCTAATCAGAGCCCAATATTAATAATTGATCCAAACTCCAGGTGAGACCTGAAGGGTTACCCATCTACCTGACCAGTTTGGGTCTTACCTGGGTACTGTTATTTAGAAAAGGAAATTATACCATCAAGCAAAGGTGACTGAGTTGGTGTTCCCCAGTCACCAGCAACCTAGGGGAATACAAAGACACAGCTTCCCTCACCAGTATCCATATATATCCCCTAGGAGTATAGTACCCTTTTATTTCTTTATAACACCCATGGAACAAATCTCTTAATGTCCCTGGGTCTGGATGTCATTATCTCCAAGATGAGGAGGTTGGACTAATTACTCTCTGAGCCAAGTACTATCATTTTAATCCTGAAATCCTCAATGTGTGAAATAATAAGAGGTGAGATAAGGACAGCCCCTTTGCATGCATTATCTCCTCTGGTGTCCGCCACAGTTCTAGGAGGCAGCTGCTACTATTGCCTCCTTTTGCCAATGGGGAAATTGAGACTCAGAGGCAATAAGCCATTTGCCTAAGGTGAACCTAAGTCTTCCTGCTTCCCCATCCAGTGTGCTGCCCATGAGATCACACTGTCTCTCTGGTCACTCTACATGGGCAACTTTGGGAGAAATGGAAATAGAAATCTCCTAGAGTCCCCCTTTGCCCTGGAGGATCCATGTGCCCAGACACCGGTCCTTGGCCTTTGGAAGTCCTGCGGATGTCTGTCAAACTCGAGGGGGTTTCCCCTGTGTGTGCATGGGCTGGGTGTGGGGGGCGCCGCCAGCTCCTGAGACAATTTGCTCCATTTTAACCGATGCCGTTGCTTACGTTTTTTCTCTGGGGAGAGGGAGAGGGAGAGTCTTTTGTGGCGGTCGGGTTTGCCAGTGTCCTTAGGATCTCCTCTCTGGCAGCTGGTGATTGGCTGCAGGCTGTTGCCAGCTTTGTGGAGAGGAGAAAAGCCAGTGACCAGCCAGTACACTGACTTGCCCAGCCCCTCCGGCCTGAGGCTGTTCTTTGACCTCAGGCTTCTCAGTCAGATGAGGTCTGGCGGGTGGGACGAGCAGAAGTGGACTGGAGGGAATGTCACCTAGAGGATGGCGGGTGGCTCGCCGGAACCAAGGGCAAGACTACGGCCCACCCCCTCTCCTGTGGCCTCCTTCTGTCCCCTCCCCTCCCAGCAGCCTCAAAGATGCAGAGAATCAGCCTCAGACCAGGCCTTCCCCACCCCGAATCTCCCCAGGAGGTTGCTGCTGGCTGGGGATCACAGCCGAAGAGCCATGTACCAATAGGAGGGTCTCGTTTTGAGCCTCCCGACAGCCCTGCATGGCGGGTGCCGGGTTCCACTCTCTGCTCATCACAGACAAGAAAACTTTGTCAAGGTCAGAGAACCCAAGTGGCCCAGCCAAACTCGCCCAGCCAGTCAAGACAGGAGGAAGGATTTGAACCCAAGTCTTACCCTCCGGCTATGCTTCTGCCAGACCGCAGAGACTGTCTCATTTGTAGCCTTGGCCAAAGCTCTCTCTAATGATTTCTGCTGAGGGGCCGGGAAGGGGGAAGACAGCACTAGCAACCATAGCCGGTGCCAGCTTCCCCCTCTCGCCCCGGCTCTTACTGGCGCCCCGGTTGGGCTCCTCCAGGTCCCGCTGGCCCTGGCAGACCCCGACTCGCGCCACCATCAGCCACTGACCCATCCAACATCCAAGCCTCCGCGGCCCCGTCCCCAGACCCCCGAGGGGGGAAGGCCCTGCTTCAGCTGCCCAGAGAGTCTCCTGTTCCCTAGACTGGCCGCTGCCAGTCCTGAGAGTGTGTCTCCAGGTCCCTCAGCGTCCCCCTCGCCCCGACTCCTGAAGGCGGAATATGCCTTCTGCCCCAACCGACCCCCAGCATTATGAGGTGGGGCCGTAGCACGAGGGGTGTCAAAGCTGGGGCGCAGGGGGGGCTTAGAACAGGGACTAGCGTCGTCCAGAGGGAGCTCAGATCAGGAAGTGTCCAGGCTGCATTCCGAAAGCCTTAGAGCTCAGAGTGTCAGGGCCAGGAGGGGCCTTAGAACCAGGAATGGCATTGCAGAGAGGGAGCCTAGAACTGGGATGGTCAGTGTGGGAGGGGTCCTAGAACAGAGGGCATCGGAGCTGGAAATGCCCCCTCTTACTTCGCCTTGCTCCCCTCGGTGCCTCCGATTTCAGCGCAGGGGACTCTGCCTTGTTCGCTGCTTCTGGTACCACCCTCGTAGCCCCTTTGCCTTTGGGCAGGCTCTTCGGCGTGCCCACGATGCACTCCCTCTTCGGGGTCCTCGGAGGCTCGGCTCCACCCCTGGGAAGTTTGCCTCGATTCCCTACCTGTGAATTCTTTTTCTCCTCTGATTCTCGTGCCCTGAGCCAGCCCCAGGAGAAGGCGAGCTCCGGGAGGGCAGGGCCTGTCCCAGGGCCCAGCGCCCGGCTCACAGGGGCACACAGGGGGCACACAGGGGCACATGGGGCACACAGGGGCACACACGGGCACATGGGGCACATGGGCACACATGGGCACACAGGGCACACATGGGCACACAGGGGCACACGGGCACACGGGGCACACACGGGCACACGGGCGCATGGGGCACACATGGGCACACACGGGCACATGGGGCACACAGGGCTGGGGGCTTCCTAAACATGGACGGAATGGGGGGCGCCTCCGCTCCTGCCCTCTCAGAGCTCAGAGGCCGGAACAAGGGCTACTGTGCTAGCAGCAGACCATGCCAAGTTCTGGCTGTGGGACCCAGGCCCGTCCTCCTCCCCGAGGAGGCTCAGCTCCCCCGCCGCCCCGATGGGCTCCCCGCGCGGGCACAGCGCAGAGCCCCAGACCAGGCGTCAGAGCCGGGCCGTTAGTCAGAGGAAAAATGGAGATCAGTCCAGTCGGGGACGTCCGACGGGCATGGAGGGGCCGAGGAGCGCGTCAGAGCCGCGGCTGAGGAATCGGGTGACCTCCTGCCCCGGGCCGGGCGGCGCCCCCTCTGGCTTTCCCCGGGAGCGGCTCGTGCCTGTCTCAAGCATCCTTCGCTCCTGGGGCCTCGTTTCTTCCTGTTTCTTTTGCTTAGAGTCAGTTCCAAGGAGACGGAAGAGTAAAACCCTAGAACGATGGGGCCGGGAGAGGCCTCCAAAGGCCCCCAGGCCAGCCCCCTCCAGGAAGCCGGGGCTCTCCCAGAGCCAACAAAGGGTCACTGAGTGTCTGCCTTGGAGCTCACCACTTGCACAGCCCTGAGGAGAGCCTTATGATCTGCTAGAAAGTTTTCCCCAGGTCACATCCACCTCTGCTTCTCTACACCTTCTCGCCATCCATGCTGGATTCTCTCTCCTCCCCTCTGGAGCAGTGTTTGCGTACCTGCAGTGACGGGGAGCTCACTACCTGAGGGAAAAGCTCCTCCAAGCAGACTGTGGATAACCCAGGCACATTCCTTGCTGTGGCGAATTCAGTCTGGTTTGGCACGTGTTTCTTGGGCACCTGCACACTCGAGGTCAGGAGGCTTCCCACATGTTGGACGGACTCCATAAAGCAGCTTTGGAGATGCCATGGACAGTGGCCACGCAGGATGGTGGGGCATGAAGGGACCGCAGGATTGGGGTACAGGCAGAGCACAGTGATGGGCGTGAGGGATACACAGACGTGTCTGAGACTGTCCCTTCCTGCCCTCGGTGTCACTCACCCCCTCAAAAGTCTTCAGTAGCTCCCTATGGCTTCTCAGATAAGAGAAAGCGCCCATCCTGGCTCTTAAAGTCCTCCCTGATTTCGTGTTACTCGCCTGGTCGTAGCTCTGCTATCCATCAAGACAACGAGGAGACCTTCGCTGTATCTTCTCGCCTAGCGGATGTTCCATCTCCGGCCGCCACGCTCTTCTGCAGCCTCGTGCGGGAGATGCCGTCCCTCCTCCTCGCTGCCTCAGAACACGCTCAGCGTCCGCTCTCCTCGCCAGACCCCCTCACAGCCGCCTCCTGATGGCATCCCTCCAGTGGAAGGAAGGCAGACCCTTCCCGTGATGCAGGCCTCCAAAGCATCAGGCAGGGAAGGCGTCTGGCCCGTGGAAGAGTGAGGGACTTCGAGGGCACGGGTTCAAATCCCGACTCCACCGCTTATCATCTCAGTGACTTGAGGCGAGTCTCTTGCCCTGGCTGGGCCTTGGTTTCCTCTTGTCCTAGGGAGTCCCCAAGGTCTAGAAGGATGGAATTGATGGTCCCTGGAAGCAGGAACGGTTCTGTTTTAGTTCTTGTGGTCCCGGGACCCCTCTGCCTCGCCCGCGGTGGGTGCCTCCTGGCGCCCCACTGTCTAGTAGGCCCCTCCTAGAGAGCAGAAGGCTCGCCCCGGCCTCGCACATCGCTGCCCCATCTCTCCTCTACAAAGGAGGAATCCTGGTCCCAGGGGAGTGAGGTGACCTTATGGAGCTCCCACGGCTGAGGGTCAGGGGCAGAATTTGAACCCAGGCCTTCAGATTCAGCATTCCAAAAGTGTGTGAAGGGGCTCGGGATCCTAGGGTCATGGGCCAGAGCTGGAAGAGGTCTCCTCGATCTTTGAGTCCAACTCCCTCATTTTACAAATCAAGAAACCGAGGCACAGAGAGAAAATCAGTCCCTAGCAGCCGAGGCAAGGCTGGAATTGCAGGCCTCGATGGGCCTCACACACCGGGATAAGGAATTGGCGGTTAGAGCTGGAAGATGGTCTCCTTCGGGGCCCCGAGGTGTAGACAGGCTTCCCTTCTCAGGGTCCCTGTTCTCCCGAGGTGGAGATGGGAGACGCCGGCCCGACTTCTCTCGGGGGGGAGGGGAGCAGCCACCGACCAGGGTCCGAGCCAGATCGGGCCGGGCCCTCCGGTGTCCTTAAGGGCCCGCCTCTGGTGTAGGCGAAGGACGGCGGCTCCCCGTGTCCGGTCCCAGTTACCAGAGACCGCAGACGGGCCGCCCCCCGCCCTCTTCTCGTCGGGCGGCATCTCACCTCCGAAGCAGGATCCCCTTCACCCAGACGGGTGGGTCCTCGGCCCCGAGACGCTGGAGATAATCAGGGAGGGAGCTCCCTGCGGAGCCAGCCTTGGGCCACTCCGGAGCACAGCATGCGACGAGAGGCAATTATTTTCCATTCTTCGGGCATCCTGGGGGCTCCCCAAATCCCTCCTTGCCAGGCTCGGCTCCTTCCAGGGAGCTGCGGCAGTCTGCTTGCCCACAGGCAGGAAAACCCAGGCTGCCTTCGTGGTCGAGCCAGAGGCCGGGGAAGGAGGACGTGGGCCGCGTCCGCCAGCGCCGCCACAACTCTGTTCTCCGGTTACGGGCTCCCAGCTTCCTCCCAGCTCCGACATCCTCCTTCTGACTCCCTCCCAGCGCCAACCTTTCACCTTCCCAGCTCGGGCGTCCCTTGTTCTGGGGCCCCTCCCGGCCCGGACACCCCCTCTTCGAAGGGCCAGGGTGGTCATTCAGGGTGGCCAGTCGGGTCTGGCCCTCTGTGACCCCATCGGAGGCTTTCCTGGCCAAGACGCTGCAGGGCTTGGCCATTTCCTTCTCCGGCTCTTTGGACAGATGAGGAAACTGAGGCAAGGAGGGAGAAGTGACTTGCCCAGGGATTTGAACTCAAGTCTTCCTGTGAGAAAGGTCTAATGCTCTCTCCATTGCGCCGCCTAGCCGCTCCCATACCATGAGGCCACATACAGAAGGATGAAGCAATCCCAAGCAGTTTGACTGATTTCTCTAGACTTCTAGCTCCAAAAGTTGGCCGGTTTTTTTCATCTTTTAAAAAATTTTTATTGATGCCTTAAAAAAAGCCAGCAACTATTACTTGGTGGCAGCTGGGCAGCTCAGTGGAGTGTGAGACAGGAGGGCCCGGGTTCGAGTGTGACCTCAGACACTTTCTAGCTGGGTGACCCTGGACGAGTCACTTAACCCCCATGGCCTAACCCGCAGGGCCTTTCTGCCTTGGAACGAAAGCCAGGACTCATTCGAAGATGGAAGGCGAGGATTTAAAAAAGGGAAAAAGGCCCTCCTGGCCCTCCTCCTCCTCCAGGAAGCCTCTGGGAAGACGTAGGTGCAGCGAGTCAAACCAGATGAACGCTTTGATGTGCGGCCGCTGGGCACCGGTGGCCCATCTCTGCCAAGAGGCAGGAGGCGCGCCTCCCCGTCACGGGCCGGCCAGAGCCCGGAGTCCTTGGCCATGCCTGCGCTCCGAGCGTCCTCTCGCAGCCTCCTGCTTGGCTCAGGGCCGGCCCCTGCTCTAGCAGCGGCGACCTCGGCGGGCCTCCCGGCCGTGGGGCCGGAGCCTCCCCTCGCCCGCAGCCTTCCTACCTCATCTGGAGTCGGTTTCTCGTGCTCCGGAGCCCGTCTGTCTTCAGAAGCCCGTGTGAAGGCCCCCGGCGGGGCAGCCTCTCCCCGTCCCCTGGCAGGCCTCGGGAATGGGCGCCTTCAAAGGCTTCCAACAGGTGGGTGAGCCTGGCTCTTGCCTCGACTACCTATTCTGGCGGGCCTCCTGGCTCTCCCCCCCAAGCCCGGACGTTCTCCCATCCCCGAAGACGCCCTGAAACCGTTCTGCCAACTCTCCTGCCGAGCAGACGGCCAAGCCTGGCTGCCTGGAGAGCCTCCCCGGCGGCGCCCTGGGGATGCTGGTGCGAGCATCTTCCCAAGGGGCTCTTCCGGCGGCAGCTTCCAGTTAGCCGCCGCCTTCTTCCTCCCCGTTCTGGGGGACTCCGCAGTGGCCCGGGTGCGGGTGGGAAGAGGTCAGGCGAGCGAGGGCCGCGCTTGGATCGGCTGGGAAAGCGCTAATGAGGCCCAACAGCCCGGCCTCCCGGAGGCCCGCTCTGCAGGGAAGGGGAGCCCGGCTGTAAACAGACACAGCCCGAGCGGGCGGAGGGCCGCCCTAGAGGCGTCCGAGCCGGGCGTATCCTCTAGGCCCCGCGGCCTCCGCTGGGCAGTGCCCGGAGCCGGGAGCCTCGCCGAGAGCCCTGGCTGCACGGGATTCCCTCGGGAGCCAAGCTGAGGCTCTGGGAGAGGGCCCGCGGGGCAGAGCCCTCTGGTCAGTCCCGGTGGCCAGCGGAGGAGGGAACCTTGGCGCCCGAGAGCCGAGAAGAGCCGTGCAGCAGGCCGTGAGGGATCCCCACCCAAAGGACGAACCCTCGGAGCGACGTCTTTGACTGGCCATCCGGCCCCCCGGGGTGGGGAGTAGAGCCCGGGCTGGGACGGTCAGGCCGCTGCCCGGGTCGGCATTCCCGACACAGGTCCAGGCAAACGGTACGGAGCACACTCTCAACGGGACTTTTTAAAAGCTGATTCCCTTGTGGGGAAAGGGGGCAGCTGAAACCTGTTATTGGGGGGCTTTCTGCTTTAATCAGTTGTTATTAGCTAACTGCTGAGCCCGGGCACTCCACGTGGCAGCCTCTGACTTTCAGCGCCCTGGGTCACAGGCCCCATCGTCCCACCTTAGTTCTAACTCTGATCAGGAGGCCTGGATGAAGGCAAAGTGCTAGACTGCGGAGTCAGCCAGACCGGAGTCTTTGACTCCTGGATGGACAATCTCGAACAAAATATTTCGCTCCTCTGGGCCTCAGTTTCCCCTTCTGTTGGACCAAGTAATGGTTAAGGCCCCTTCCAGCCCTAATTCTGTGCTTTCCAGAGAGACCCTGTTCCATTTTTACAGGGTCAGAGACGTAGGCTAGAAGGAGCCTCGAAGGCCACCTCAGTTCATTCCCCCCATTTTATGAATGAGACGCGGTCCTGGAGAGTTCAGTGATTGGTCCTAGATCTAGAGCTGGACAGACCCGAGGGGCCATCCGTCCAGCTCCCTCATCTTACAGAGGAGGAAACGAAGGCCCAGAGGGGGGAGATGGACTTCTCCAGGGTCTCACGGATGAATGGCAGAGCTAGAATTCTAATCCAGGTCCTCTCACTCCACCTCCATCATTTCAGCCTTTGCACGTTTTCAGTGAATTCTCATGATTCTGACCTTCTCGTTGGCTCGGTGGTTAGAGCACCCAGCCTGGGGTCAGACTGACTCGGCCCCCTGGGTACCCGTCTGGCCTCAGAGTCCTCCCAGCTGCATGACCTGGGCAAGTCGCGTCACCTCTTCCAATCTCAGCTTCCTCAACTGTAAAATAAGAACTCGAGGGCCGCTGGGGGATGGGGGAGCCTCAGCTCTCCTTTCTCTAAAGCCTGGGCAAGACAGTGCTGGGTTCCCCAGCCTCGGGCCCTCCCTCCGTCTCCAGGAGCCCTCCGGAATTCTAGCTCCTCGGGGTGGGGGGGCGGCTCCTGGGGACCCCCTGGGAGCCGGGTTTTCTGAACCTCTGGATTTGAATACATCAAGCCTGTCTTCCCTTCCACGAGCTGCTTAAAAATTCATCTGCGCTTCCGAAGGCGGCCCTCCCTTATTAAGTTAGTCTCAGCGCCGGCAGGTCTGCCCGCCGGGCGTCCCTGGCGCTGCGATAATTAGCGCCACGGGCCCCCGGGGCGCCTCTGGGCCCCTGCTAGGCCTGCCTCTAATGAGATGCTGCCCAAGGAAGCCTCCCCCTCGGATGCGTGCCTCCCTCGGGGTGCCAGGCTGAGCGTGGGGCCCTCCAGATCGCAGGCAGCTCCGGCAGGGGGTGGGAGCCCACCATCCTCTGCCGCGCCACGTCCGGGTTCCTCGTCTAAACAAGACGAGTAGCGGCGAGAGGCCGGGATGGAGAGCTGGGAGGGACCCGCAGCATCCTCCGGCCCCATTTCAGAGGGGGAAAATGAGGAAACCGAGGCTCGGGGAAAGGAAGGCACACAGGATCGTACAAAGAGTCGGCCTTCGAGGGAGGATTCAAATCCTGGTCCTCCGACCCTGCCGCTCTGCCCTGTACAGCTCATTTCCCGAACCCCAAACAGTGACCGAACTGGGGCTGTATCGCAGGCGCTGAGCCTGGGGATGCCCAAACCCAAGGTCCAGGCCTGCAGGGCAAGGCCAGCCGCCTGCCCAATGGCCATGGCAAGGACAAGGCTGAGGAAGGGTCTTTTTCACAGAAACCCTCCCCGTCCGTCTCGGCCTCCGGGCTGGATGTTGGTTCCAAGGCGGAGGAGCCGCGAGGGCTGGACAGTGGGGGCGCATGACTTGCGCAGGCAGGGTCTGAGGCCAGATTTGAACCCAGGACCTACCATCTCTAGGCCCCGCTCCCAATCCACTGAGCCCAGGAAGACGTTTCAGCGCCAAAGGAGTGGCCGTTCGACCCTCAGCTTGACGGGGAGCCGCTGGCTTTTCTCGCACAGGGAGTTGGCGGCGAGTCGCTGCGGCCGCTGGCCACTGGCCGCCTTTTCCTCCATCTGGTTTTCTAAGGCTTCCAGGCTCCGACTAGACGACGTGCTGCTGCTGGGGAGGGGAGAGGCCGTTGGGACCCAAGTGGCGCAGGAGCTGCTGAGGCTGGAGCAGCCCGGACGGCGTCTGCCACGAGAACCCTCCAGCCCCGGCAGGAAGCCGTGCCTTTCTGCACGCTGGGCAGGAAGCTCAGGCTGGGGCTCCGGCTGCCCTTTCCCGCCTTCCTCCCGAGCATCCGAAGGGGCACCGGCCTTCTCGGCCCGGCTCGGCAGAACCGCCCGGGGGCTTGCTCATCTGACGGCAGAAGCGATCCAGGCTGGGGCCAGAACGGGCTTCCCTGGAATCAGACAGTCGGAGGGGCTGGAGGGTACCTCCGGGGGCATCGCCTTCGGCTCGCGCCTCGAAGCCGGGCCAGCCGGCCGCCATTCGGTTTTAAAACACGGACGTTTTCCTGACAGGCTTTTTTTTGAGCTGCGCATGAGCCCAGGGTAGTATCCTTCCTTGCCGGTTAGGCCCGGGGTGGGAAGAAGAGCACCCAGACAGCCCAGGCTGGGCCGGGCACTGTGGGTTGTGCCTTCCGGCCTTCTCCCATGGCCCAGCTCCTGGACTGAGGGGTGGAGGGAGAGTGGGGAGAGGGATGGAAATGAGCCACGAGATAGAGAACATGGCGACACAGGGCAAGGGTGCCAGACCTGGAGGGAGGAGGACCTGGGTTCAAGTCTGGCCTCAGACATTTCCTAGCCCTTGTGTGAGAGCTGCTCCTCGGACAAGAGGTAAGGGCTTGAAAAAACACAAGAAATGAGCCCCGAGACCTTGGCCAGTAACAGCAGCCGAGCTCAAGGGCCAGGGGCAGCTGAAGAGGAAACGAGGGCAGCGCTCCAGGACAGACTCTCGGGGGCCTCGACAAGTCCCTCAGTCTCCCTCAGCCTCCGTGTCACTCATTCGGTCAGCACTGCCAGGCTGGGTGCCAGGCACGTGGGGATGCAGACGGCCGTGGAACCAGGCTTGCCTTCCAGGCGCTTCCCACCTGATGTGGGAGACAGCAGGGAACAGGCCAGGGAGGGAAGGCCTCTGAGGCGGCGCGAGATGAGAAGGGAGGAAGCAGCATTAATGAGCCCATAGAAGATAGGAAGACAGTCAGAGGTGCCCATGGCCTGCTGGGGTGCGAGCGAGAGCAGGGGGGCTGCTGGCAGCCGGCCGTCTCTCCTAGTTACTAGCCAGAGGAGCAAGAGGGGGGGACGGGCTGCTCTGGGAGATGCTCGGCAGCAAGAGCCTGGGCTGCCCGATGGCCTTTGACCATCCAGGAAAATCTGATGTTTGAGGCCTGCTTTCTTTTCTCTTTAATGGTGTTAGAATTTGGAATTAGAAATTGATTCTCATATGGCGAGCACCCAACACACGCGCACACACACACACACGCGCACACACACACACACACACACGCGCACACACACACACACACACACACGCACACACACACACACACACGGCGTGGCAGGGTTGGGAGGGGCCTAGAACAGGGGCTGTCGGGGCATGGAGGGCCTTAGAAGAAGGGGTATCAGGGCCGGGAAGAGGACACGTACCAGGAAAGCCTCTTACAAATGGTGAGATTTGCGCCGTCCCAAAGGAGGCCGGAGAATCCTCGCTTTTTCAACCCGGCCGGCTCCAGCCTGGAGAAGGCCCCTTGGAGCTCTGGTATCCCTTGTTCTAAGCTCCTTCCTGCCCTGACCCCCGTGCTCTAAGGTCTACCCTGGTCAAAGTAGTCTCTTCTCTCCCTCCCCTCCTGGCCAGAAGCATTCCACAGGAAGGGCTCCTTCAACGGACTCCAGGCCCAGCGGTCCACAAGGGGGCCCGGGCAGGGGCTTCCTGGCTGTCTGCATGGCTGTGCTGCCTCCCATGGGCCCCCTCAATGCACCATCAGTGAGGCTTTGGGCCCAGACCTCCCCCCCCCCACCACTGTGGATGCTGTGCTGCCCACTTCCTGCCCGGTTTGAGGGGGGATGGGGCCAGGGGAGCTCCCCGGTGACCACAGAAGCTAAGCCAGGCCCTGGGCCAGATCGGGGCTGCCCAGGGCTGATGGAGCACTTCCCCCGCCGCTCGGCTCTTCTCCTCCTTCCTCTCCCTTTTAAGCCAGCAGGCCAGATGGGTCGTCCCCATTTTCTGGATGAGAACCCCGCGGCAGCGGCGCCCTTTGCCCGAGGACACACGCGGCACTTGTCCTGGGGAGCTCTGGGGGCGGCCTGGGCCCGGCTGGGCCCCCAGCTCCGAGGTGCCTGCAAGCTGAGCGCGAGTCAGCAGAGGGACGATGCAGGCAGAACAGCCAGGGCCGCCCTGAGCGGCCGCAGGAGGCCCAGACACAGCCTGCCTCCGGGACAGCTTCCCCGAGGATGCCCTTTGGCTTTGGTGCCCACCTGCGGGTCCCTGGGGCCCCTCCGGGCCGCAGATCTTAGGATTCACCCACCGAGGGTTCCAGACACTTCCATGCAGAGAGTCGGGCTTTGGACTTAGGAGTCAGAGGACCGGGGTTCAAATGCTGCCGCCCCCCCCCCCAACCCTTACTGCCTGCATGACCTTGGGCAAGTTCTCTGAACTTCTCTGAAGTTTTCTCATCTGTCTAGGAGGGGGCTGGTGTAAATCAAGGGTTCTTGACCTGGCATGTGTGTGGGCTTAAATGGAGAGAGAGACACAGAGAGAGAATGAGAGACACACAGAGACACAGAGAGAGACACAGAGAGACACACAGAGACAGAGAGAGAGACACATAGAGAGAGATGAATAGATGGACGGATGGAGGGTTGGAAGGTTAGATAGACAGAAGATGGATGGGTGGATCGATAGAAAATAGCTATATCAAAATAGACAAACATGGATACCTGTAGATCACAGTATTCCAATATGCTTAACTTCATTTGTCGTCCCATTGACTTTATTTTATGCCTTTAAAAATGGGATTCTGGGAAGGGCTTCCCCAAACCACCCAAGGGTGCCGAGTGTACAGAGGGCTGAAAAGCGAGTGGGCTGGGGGGTCCCCGCGGGCCCTCCTGGGCCCTGGGATCCCAACCGAGGCTCCCAGTGAGCCTGTGAAGTGGCTGGACGGTGTGATGGGCATTGTTTACAGATGGGGAGCCAGAAGCGCCGGGAGGTCGAAGGTCTTGCCCAGGCCCTCGTGAGGGAGGCAGTCCTGACTCTCAGCCCCCCCTTTCCAGCCAGTGCCCCCAGGAGAGGCGAGTTGAGGCTGCAGCCCCCACCCCCGGACTCCACGGTCGGCACTTTGCCCGGTCTCTGCGGACCCTTCCACTCGGCCCCTTCCTCCGGCGTCAGAGTCCTTCCCTTCCTCCCCCGCCTGGCCCGAGTGTTCCGCAGCCTCCGGGCTGTGACGGCCAGATTCCGTCCCTGGGCAGGAGCGGGAGCGATGCAGGTTTTCTGGGAGCGGCACGTTTGGGCTGCCCCTGGCGAGGGGGAGCTTCCAGGGGTTTGCGAAAGGCGCCACTTTGGGTTGGATTCCGGTGGAAAGTCGGCCCCGGCGTGTTCGCTTAGAACAGCCTCGTCTTGGAGGAGGAGGGAGAGTCAGCTGTTACTCACTGCTAAGTGTTAAAAAGAAGTCTGTCTGCAGACTGTATTCGTTTATTGGTTGGGGATGTGTTTTTGTCCCCATTTAACGGGAAACAGCTTTGATTTTTTTTCGGCGTAATTGGCAGGCAGCGCGTCCATATGGTCTAATTACTTCTGGTATTTTGAAAGGGGAGCTGCAAACCTGCTGAGACATTAAACTTTGAAAAGTGGCTCCTGGCCTCACCTTTCCCCAGGCTTTCCGCGGTGCAAGCGCTGGGCCCCAGCCAGCTGGACGTCCCTTCGGCTGCACGAAGGGGCCGCCGACGGCCCGGCCCCAGCCGAGGCCGGGGGAGCCCCTGGCGGGGACCCTCAGCCCAAACTGCACCCTCCAAAACCTAGAGCGTCCAAGAAGCACAGAAGCCATTCTGGCACCGAGATGCTCCTCTTCCGCTAATTGGCTGCGGATCCGTGGCTGGGTTCCCTGGGCCAGAGGCAGAGAACGGGCCGGCCGAGAGGAGGGCAGGACACGTGCCAACGGCTCTCCCCATTGCATGCTGGGATTATAGAAGATCCGGCCTGGGGGGGGGGCACCTGAGAGCGGGCAGTGTCAGAACAGGGAACGTCGGGGCCAGAAGGGATGGAATATCTGCACAAGAAGGGACTTGGGAACCGAGAAAGGCGGTGAAAGGTAAAGAGAACCTTTAAAGTAGACTATCAGAACTGAAGGGGACCTTAGAACAAAGGACGTGGAACTTCAGCGCTAGAAGGAACGCAGGAAGGAAGAAATGGGACGAACCACCAAGATTTTAGAGCCTCGAACGTTGGCTCCCAAAGGGCCCTTAAGGTGCAAAGGCCAGAGACTGGAGGTGGAAGCAGCCTTGGGGAACGTCCTGGCCCGCCAGCGAGGACTGGGGCTCTCACCTCCAGCAAACACAAGAGCAGGTTCTGCCCTGGTGTCTCGCTGGGCTCAAAGTGTGCCTTGCTAGGAGAGGAGAGGAGAGGAGAGGCTCCATGAACTCCAGGCCACAAGTCAGCTCGTCCAAGAGGATGGAATATCCCTTTAAAGTGGGAAAGGGCCTCACTGGGAAAACAAAGAGAAAAGTCCGGCGGGCCAGGCAGGGAAAATGTGCCCCCGAGGAGAAGGGAAGGGCCCCAGCTGCTCGGATTTTGGAGCCATCAGATAGAGGCTCTTTCTAAAGAAAAGGGAGCTGGGGAAGCGCCTTTTGAGGAGGACGCCCTGCTTCATCCCCCAAAGAGTGACGTCACTTAAGAGATCCTCCAGGAAGAGTCCGAGGAAGAAGAGCGGCCCTGGAGGAACTAAGGGTCTACCTAACGGGACAGGGCCAGGGTCTTGGCCAGGCGCTTGTCCGGGAGGTGACAGCCTCCAGAGGCTCGGGATTCACAAGCGCTATTGCCAAAGGGGATCCAGGCAGCAGGGCTAATGCTTGGGAAATGTTGGGCAAGGAACCGACGACCAGAGGGATCCAGGTGGTGTTTTCATCGCTGCTCCCGATCAGAGACAGGACAAAGACGAGAGAGGCATGTTTGGAAGGAGAATTGTTGCTGGAGAAGAAGATGATCTTTGAGAAAAATGGAAACGATAGGCTCCCGGCCAGGAATGGAGTGTACCTGACAACGGCTCCTACTCAGAGATTTGCCTAGTCTTGAAAACAAATTAAAAGAACTTGAAACCGAAAAGCCATGAGTGGGAAGAAAAGGGAGAAAAGTGCCTCTGACTTTCTAATCAATTCAGGGAAATGGAGAGGGGTTTTGCTCAGTTCCAGAACATCATTTCACAGGTCCAAAAGGGTGGAGATGTAACCACGCCGTGGTTTCTCTGAAGACCCCCCGGGAATCCGAGGGAAGGAGGAACTCGGCAACCCCAAAAGATAATGTGGCCTAGACTATGAAGAGAGGGCTGGCGTCCGGGGCCAGGGAGGTCAGAGTCCTCCCGTCCCCCTTCTCTTCGGGTCTTGGCTGCGTCATCATGTTCCACTCTGGTGCAACCGGGCTTGTGGGGAATCGGGTGAAGACATGGTGCTTCTCGAGCTTGGGCGAACGGAGACTTCGGAGGGGGCGGCGGATGATGGCTTTTGTCAAGGATTTATAATTGGTCGTCATCCAGGAAACTGGATTTGCTTAACGTCGCCTCAGAAGGCCAGACATGGTTGGAAACGACCAAGAATTCGACGTAGGCCTGGTACAGAGGGAAATTTCCTGAGCTGTTCCAGGCAGGGGCAGGTTGCGTGGCTGGAGGTTGGCAAGCAGATTCTTGGTCCGGCAGAGCCTTCCCAGCTCTGAGAGTCCATGCTGGAGGGAAGGATCTTAGAACAGAGAATGTCAGAGCTGGAAAGGACCCAAGAATATGGCATTAGTAAAGACTCTAGAACAGAATCGATCAGAACTGGAAGGGACGTCAGACCGTGAAATATCAGAGTTGAGAGAAACTTAGAACCTGAGGCTGGGAAAGAGCTTGGAACATGAGACTTGGAATGCTGGAGCTGATCCCTTGATGGATGCCTGAGCTCAGCCGGGCGGGCCTTTCCGTCCACCTCTCCAGGGTTTCTAGCTGGAGCGTCTCTTCCACGACCTTCTAAACCTCCCTTTGAGGACCTCTCAATGCATCAGAGCCTGTCATTGCTTTCTTGTCGTGCTGGGTTGTGTTTAACTAGAGCCCTCGGGGAGAAAGAGGATCTCTGTCCGTCCTCACATGGACCATCCCTCAGCGGAGCTCTGGGATGCCGCCTTCCCTTGGGGAAGGGCCCTCACTGGGCTTCCCTAGAGATTCCTGAGCCCCTTATTTACGGTAGTTATGGTAGATGGGTAACCACTCTCTGACAGCCTCTGATTCTAAGAGAACCAGGGGCCCCGCCCCAGGGATGCCTCGTCCCTGTGCCCCTTCCCGGCTCCTTGTCAGACCATGGAACATCCCGCGCCTTCTTTGAGCTTATTGATTGCGGGGACCCTGCCCTTGGCTCAGGGCTGCCTCCTTCTGGCCCTCAGGCTGGCCCAGGCTTCCAAGATGGAGCATCCATGAGCCCCGAGGATGCTCCTGTCTTCTTTGGTCCCCCGCCTGCTGGAGGGCTTGCCTCGGGACCACCAGAGCATGGCTGCGCCGGGCTTCTTTACAGGACACGGAGGACTTCCACAACGCTGGGAGGCTGGGGATGCCGAGGCCCTTATCCCTGCTTGACAGATGGGGAAACTGAGGGTTAGAGACCCTCACGGGCACCCACCTGGGACGCGAAGGAGACGGGGTTCAGACTCGGCGTGTCTGAGACTCCACAGCCGCCGGGTTTTGCTCTTACACTGCTCTCCAGGCTCTGGAAGGTCCCCTTATTTCCTAGGCATGCAGGTGCACAGCCTGAGAGCCCAAAAGGACATTAGAAAGTCATCTCACACGCACACACGTCACTAAGAAAGTCAGTGGCGGGCAGGATTTAAACCCAGGACCTCAGACTCCTGAACCAGGGCTGTGTTCTACTCCACCCTCTGCCAGCGGATGCTACTCCCCCGGCTCAGAGACTGACCCTTCCGGTGCAAACAAAGCAGCGAGTCAGGAAGATGAGTTCAAATAATCCATGTGACCTTGAGCAAGTCACTTTACCTCTGCCAGCCTCGGTTTCCTCATCTGTAGAACGGGGAAAATAGGAGCACCTGCCTCCAGGGGGTCGGGAGGCCCAAACGAGATGATAGCCACAAAGCTCTCTTTAAGTGCTACATTCATGCTATGAAGGTTACTCGTGTTATTAGAGACAGCTGTCGTGTTTCCTCCAGAATTTTCTCTTCTCCGAGCTAAAGGGGCCCTGCCCCTTCCGCTGCCAAAGCTGCCTAGTTTTGTGGGTGGTGGGCCTTAGCAGCGAGCACTTATTGAGCGCCTGCTGAATTGGGGAAGTTCAGACGTGGCTAGGTGGGGGCCGTCACCCTCCACAAGCTCACAAGTCAGGAGGGGAAAGAGGGCGGAGATAAGGATGTCATCTCCATTAGAATGGAAGGGTAGGGGCAGCTAAGAGGCTCGGTGGACGGAGAGCCAGACCTGGGCTTCCAATCTGACTTCAGACACTTCCCAGCCGGGTGACCCTGGGCAAGTCACTTGGCCCCATTGCTAGCCCTTCCTGCTCTTCTGCCTTGGAAGCGATACACAGTATTGACTCTGGGCTACAAGGGAAGGGTTAAAAATAATGAAAAGTAAATTTTTTAAAAGAGGCATTTTGGCCTGGAAAACAGGGTGATGGGGGAGTTCTGGGTGTCTTTGGGGGACATCGCATATTGGGGAGCCACTTACGCTTCAAAGGTAAAGACGGGAATGGGGCGAGCTGTGGGCTGGAAGACCTTCCAGAGCCCCCCGTGAAGGGCTCTAAGGGCCAGCCTGTAGAATCCGAGGGGAGGTCAGGGAGGCCGGGAAGCAGAAGGCCCGAAGCGGCCCCGTAACTCCGGGTCATTAGCTTTCACCCGTCCAGCCCCAACGGCCACGCAACTGGTCGTGCAGGAAAGCTCCGCCGTCCCTCTCGGCTTTGCTGTCTTCTCCGCCCCCTCCAGGCTCCTTCCTGCCTCCTTCCCATCCTTATCTTCCCTTTTTTCTTGTCGAGATAAAATTGATTTCGTTATTTTGGGGGGGGCAGACCCCGAGAACGTTTTACACAAGATTAATGTTCAGGAGCGAATTGCTCACTTACGCCCAGCCTACGGGAGAGACGGCTGAAGTCCCGGCTCGACAAAAGATGAATGATTCCGCGTGTCACAAGAAAGGGGGAAAATTAATTACTAATGACAGAGGACCCCGTTCGGTTGTCCCACTCCTGGCGCCTCGAAATCGCGCCCGCACTAAAGGCAGGCCAGAGGGCAGGGGCTGGCACCGCGGGCAGCCGACAGCCGGGGCCCCGAGCCCTGACCTTAACAAGGAAGGTGCCAGCGGGCACTATCTAGCGCCGGCCAGAGGTGTGCCAGGTGCTGCGGTCAACGTGCCAGAGAGGCCAGAGCGAGGCAGGGCCTTCCCCCCCCCCCCCCCCGAGAATTCTACAGTCTAAGGAGGAAACAGCAGCTACACACTCGCACACACACTCTCACACTCACACATTCACACACACACACTCACACTCGCACACACACTCGCACACACACTCACACATACACTCACACACACTCACACACTAAGCAAAGTTCGCTGGACCATCCACCAACCAACACTGGTCCATGCACTCCAGCACAACTGTTGATGCCACATTTATCATGGCCACATTAGGAATGCCCCCAGCTGCCAGTGCCAGGGAATCCCCAAACCAACGTGGCCCCGAGGAGTCTCCAGGCCGGGGGGACACAGACGCATCAAGCATGGGAGGGGGCTGAAGGCAAGCGGCTTAAGGGGCAGCCGGGAGGGAGAGGTCACTCGTGGCTGGGGGAGTCGGGCCTCTCATGGCCGCTGGCGCCTGGGCTGTCCGTAGGCAGAGCCGGCTAGGCTGGCACCCCGGGGGACGGAGAACGGCCCCTGGAGATGAGCAGGGCCAAGAGACGAGGACGAGGCTACCCGCTCGAGGCTGTAGTGGCGGGTCGGTGAGGAGAGCCAGCCGAGGTCTCCACACAGAGCCCGGGCCGGTCGGTCCATCCGTGTCTTGGAAGACATCCGCCCAGAAGGCTCTGCTGGGGGATAAACTGGAAGCCAAGAGGAGCTCCGGAGAGCGAGGCCTGGGGCCGGACAAGCCGCTTCCCTTCTCCTCCTCCGTTTCCTCAGCTACAAAACGGAGACCAGAAGCCTCACCGTGAACGGAGCGCTGGCGACGAGCAGGAATTGGAGGCATCCCCACCGCCCTCAGGAGCAAAGAGCCAGCGCCGGGGGGCTGGGGGTGGGGGAAGAGGCTTAGCTGGCCCTGGGCCCACCCTGGCTGCAAGCCACGTGGATGGCCGTAAGGACTGGAATTGGCTCGAAGTCCAAAGCACCCCAAGCAAGGAACGGCAGAGCCGGGAGAGAGCTTAGGAAAGAGGTCACGTCTGGACGGAGCTTAGAACAGGCGAGGCAGGCCCAAGAGGGATCCCAGAGGCATCTAGTGCAACTCCTGCTTTTTTCAGAGGAAGAAGAAATGTGGCCGAGTCACAAGAGCAGAGCCAGGACTAGAGCCCAGAGCCCTCTACCAGGCCTCCTTTGTTAGAAGGATCAGAAACTGGGAAGCAATCCTAAAACCGAAGACTTTTTGTGTCTGGCACGTCCCTCGAGGCCAGCCAGCTCTTGCCAAATCTCAGATGAGGAGCCTGAGGGCCAGAGAGGGCCAGCAGCAATCAGAGGAAGGGCCACATCCCTCATGAAGCTCCTCGTCCATTCCCAATGCCATACTTTGGCTCTCGCTGACCCTTTCATTCTCCAAGGAGTCTTTTGGCATTTTTAGGCAAATCTATGACTCTTCCCCTACCTCTGAGCAGCACGATGGCAGCATGAGTAGAGAGCTTGTCTCAAAGTCTTGAACTCAAGTCTTGCCTCTGATATATCCTGATTGGTATGACCCTGGGCAAGTCAACTACCTTCTCAGTGCTCTCATGCAGCTCTCTAAGACTTGAAGTCACAAAGCGTGTGCTGGCCTGAATGGGCCAACAATTCACCAGAAGATCCCCGGCCCCCCGGGTCAAATCAAGCACTCCCGGCCTGCTGCCGCTCACTGGCCCCTTGAGGAGAGCGTTTTGTGAACCTCCTTTGCCAGGGCGTACCAGGAGCCCCAGGCACACCTCCTGGCAGGGCCCTGCCAAGGCTGCTCCTTTCTCAGCCCAAGCCCTGGGATTCTCTGCTGCATGTTAGCTGAGGGCAGCCCTCCATGGCACAGGATCTGCCATCTTATAGAGGGGGAAATGGGGCCCCAGTGGGTGGCAAGGCTGGTATTCAGGGACAGGGGAGTGCTGAGGCCACAGTCATTTGTGGAGACAGACCCTGCACCAGGAAGGGTTCCAGGAGGGTCCTGGGACTCTGGAGCCCCCTGTGCCAGGCTATCTCCTAGGGCTTCCACAGAGGGGCAGCAGGAGCCACAGCAAGCAAAGCCTGCCATTGAAGACGGTGCCTCAGGCTGGCAGGCTGTAGAACCGAAAGGGATGCTGGAGATCGAGCTGTCCAGCCTCCTAATTCTTCAGATAAGAAACAGGCTCAGAGAGAGGAAGGGACTGGCCCCGGGTCATGCAGCCAGTCACTCCCGGGGAACCTTTTCTCTCTTTTCTCTCCGCGTCTGACAGTTTGATAAGAGTGGACGGAAAGGTTAGACCTGGTGTCAGGCACCGCCATCCTCATCCCAACCCCAGCTCTTCGCAGCTGTGCCACTGAGGGCCTGCAGACACTCTCTGGACTCCTCCAGGGTTCCAGACTATAAAATGGGTATAACAGTCCCTGCCTCACCCACACACTAATTAGAGGGCTGGACCCAGGTTGGCATCCCATCTCAGACACCTCCTGATGGGGTGACCCCAGACTAGTCGCTCGAGCTCAGTGAGCCTGTTTCCACTTCTGGGCGTAATGGGAACACTTACTTCTTAGGGTTGTCACTAGCTTCCAATGTGTGTAATGGGCTTTGCTTCCCTTAACTGGGAACTACTCGAATTATTGTTGGAGATTCTCCTGCAGCCTTAAATAGTTGTAGAAATGTAAAATGGAAGTTACTATTATAATGCATTTGAGGATTTATCTCTGTGTCAGTGTGCAGATCTGTCATTTCTGTCTCAGGCTTGATCACCATCTCTCCCTCTGTCTCCCCCCCACTTTTTTTTTTTTTTTTTTTTTTTTTTTTTCTCCCCCCCCTCTCTGTCTCTCTGTCTCTCTCTGTCTCTCTCTGTCTCTCTCTTACTCTCTATCTCTGTCTGTCTGTCTCTCCCTCTCACTCTCTGTCTCTTATTCTCTGTCTCTCTCTATCTCTCTCCCTTGCTCTATGTCTCTGTCTGTCTCTGTCTCTGTCTCTGTCTCTCCCTCCCTCTTTCTCCCTCTCCGTCTCCCCTCCTTTTGCTCGCTCTGTGCCTGGGAGATCAGCAATTCCTGCTTGCAGGGAAATCAAGTCCCCCCACTTGCGGGGAGCTGCGGCCTGGGGCTGGGGGAGCCCAATTAGGCTGCACTTGCAGGTTCCCCTCCGCTGGTGGCCAAGCTGTTAAGGGGTTAACCTGGGCGCGATCACATTGTATTCAGTGTTCTGTTAAAGTTTGAATTAATTTTTCCCATGGGTTTTTTCACATTCTAATTTTCGCCTAAATGAGACATCTGTTTCAGAAAAGGAGAATTTGCTGGCGTTGCCATGGCAACTATCATTCTGCAAGAAAATGATTTCAATGGTTACTTTAGAACAGAACGCTGGGAATTCAGTCTGCAAAGCCTCGTCGGCCAGCCCCACTGCCTGGCGGTATCTGGGCTTGGGGGCCAGGCCTGGGCAGCGGCCCCTGGACTCCCTCTGCGTAGGGGCAGCGGGAGGCTTCGTGAGGTTTGGCCCCCTTCTCCCTCCGGGGCTGCTGCAGCTTTCTGAGGGACGGCTGCGTTCAGCCTCCCCTGCCCAGCAGAGTCTAGAATTCGGGTCCCTCGTGCTCACGGGGTCCAAGACTTGGCTGGCAGCATTTTGGGTGTGTGGAGAGCTGACCCCCTGACCCACCCCCCGAGTCACTGTCCTGCAGGAGAGCCAGTGCCATCTCTCAAGATGAAGGCATTGAACCCAGTAATCCCCCCCCCCATTCTGGATGGGTTATGCAAGGGGGAATGTGGTTTACAGATGAGGAAACTGAGGCTCAGAGGGGGAAGTCACTTCCTCTAAGTCACATGGCTGAGAAATAGACTAACAAAGATGTCACCAAATCACCCATCTGAGCTCCTTCTCGGTTTCCTCTTTAAGCATAAATGAGAGGTTAGAACTAGATGGCCTCTAATATCCTGGCCAGCTCAAAAGCACATACTGCTCAGCCGGCCCAGTCCTTTCATTTTATACAGGAGGAGTCGAGACTCTGATAGTAAGTGGTAGGGTCGGGTTTTGAACCCAGGCCCTGACTCCAATTTCATCACTCTTTCCAAGAAACTTCCATCTCCCTTGGCCTAGAAACCATCTTCCAACTGCCAAATCTTGGGTTCCCTCTATCCCTCGAAAACCTCTGCTTTACCTGCTCCCATTGGTAGAAGATAACTTTGAGATAATTTCCCCCACCCAGGATCCAGCGCTTTCTCCTAGTCCCATCTTGGGTGCCATCTTTAGAAGCCTCAATGCAATGATTATGTGGACACTGGAATGGAGGTAGCTTCTCTCATGGAAGAGAGAAGCATGGCCCAATCCCTTCCCTTTCCTCCACTGAGGCTGTGGCTGGCATCCTTGGAGCCCCAGTAGCCCACACAGTGCTCGCCCATTTTCCAGGTTCAGGACTAGAATGACCCACAACCAAAA
>NC_058134.1:307994434-307996617 GCF_016433145.1 Gracilinanus agilis
ATATATATATATATATATATATATACATATATATATGTATATATATATATATATATATATATCCTTCAAATATGGAAGGGCTCTCATCAAGGCAACTAGGTGGTATAGTGGATAAGGCACTAGATGCAGAGTCTGGAAGACCTGAGTTCAAATTTGGTCTCAGATGTTTGCCAGCTATGTAACACTGGGCAAGTCTCTTAACTTCTATCTTTCTTAGTTTCCTCAACTATAAAATGGGATTAATAATAGCACCTACCCTTCCAGGGTTGTTGTGAAGATAAAATAAGTTTATATTTGTAAAATGCTTTATAAATCTTCAAAAGTACTAATATAAATACTGGCTGTCATCATTATTATTTTTTATTACATGGAAAATGGCTTAAATTTGTTCTCCTTGGTTTTGTAGGGCAGCTACAAGAAGCAATGGATACAAACTGCAGCCAAGCAAATTTCAGCACATTTGGGGAAAATCCAAAAACAAACAAACAAACAAAAAAAAACTTTCCTCTATTTTGACTCTTTCCAAGTGTGGAATGGAGGGGCCACCACATTCATGTGGAAGGAGTGCAAACACCTCTTGAGATTGCCAAAGAAAGGATTCTTGCTCAAGGTAAGAATTAGACTAGATGGTCTGTGAAGTGCATACCAAGTCTAGTATTTTCTAATTCTGTTTCCAACGACAACCTTATATTTATATAGTACATTAAGATTTACAAAGTGTTATCCTCTTTACAGCCATGAACAGTAGGAGGTAGTGTAAATATTAGTGCTGTTTTATAGAGGAGGAAACAGTTTCTGAGATTAAGCAATTTGCTTGCAAACACACAGCTAGGACTTGTCAAGAATTCTCTTTGTTATTAAAGCCAAAAAAACTATAGTTAATTAGACACAGAACTTTGGAAACACTTGTGAGCACTAATAAAATAAACATAACTCACCTTTGCATAGCACCTCAGTGTTTGTAATACAACAGGGCTTTGCTTATAATAGTCCTGTGAGAGAGGCAGCACAAATGATTATCCCCATTTTACAGATGAAGACATGGGCACCAGGTTCCAGTTTTTAGTTTGGAAAAGATTATACAATTAGTAAAGGCAGCTAGGTGATGCATTGGATAGAGTGCTGGGCATGGAGTCAGAAAGACTCATCATCCTGAGTTCAAATCTGAGCTGTGATCTTTGGCAAGTCACTTAATTCTGTTTGCCTCAGTTTCCTCATTTGTAAAATAAGCTGGGGAAGGAAATGACGAACCAATCTAGTATCATTGCCAAGAAAACACTAAATGAAGTAAAAAAGAGTCAGACATGACTGAACACCACCACCAACTAGTTAGTATCAGAGACAGGACCATGAATCTAAAATAAAAGGATGTTAGGAGTTATATAGTCCAATCTTCATTTTGCACATGAGTAAATTGAGGTCCAGAGAAGTTTGATGACTTGTCCAGGGTCACACAGGTGGTAGATATTGACAGCAAAATATAAACCCTGGTATCTTGACCCCAGCGCCAGAACTCTTTCTTTTTCTAGAAAGAAAACTGGATATGGTATCAGAGGGCTTGGGTTCAAATAGTAATACAAATCCCTGCTTTCAAATAATAATTGGCAGAAATTATTAAATTTGTGACACGAACTTTCTGAGCCTCAATTTCTTCATCTGTAAAATGAGGAGTCTGGAATAATAATAATTGCTGATATTTCTATAGAGCTTACTATGTGTCAAGTACTGTGCTAAGTGCTTTGTGTGAAGTAAAATATTTAGGGGACCTTCATCCCAGCTTGGATCCTGTGTACCCCAGGGACTCAACGTAGGAATCAAAGTCAGGTGTCTGACACCCCGACGCTGCACCCTGGCACAACCAGCATCGGGATCCCAATGTGACCAGTTCAGAAAGCAGAGGAACAGTCTTTTTCTGGACCGGACTAATTCTCTCTGGACTGACTCTCTTTCCCTGAGCCTTCTTATTTGGCGGTCTTTGACAAGCCCCAGCTTGGAGTACTCACTGACTCACTGCAATGGAGGATAGAATTTTAGCCTAAAGTTTGGAAGGCTATGGCTTCTTTCTTTCTTTCTTTCTTTCTTTCCTTCTTTCTTTCCTTCTTTCTTTCTTTCCTTCTTTCTTTCTTTCCTTCTTTCTTTCTTTCTTTCTTTCTTTCTTTCTTTCTTTCTTTCTTTCTTTCTTT
>NC_058134.1:307996670-308055692 GCF_016433145.1 Gracilinanus agilis
CTTTCCTTCTTTCCTTCTTTCCTTCTTTCCTTCTTTCCTTCTTTCTTTCTTTCTTTCTTTCTTTCTTTCTTTCTTTCTTTCTTTCTTTCTTTCCTTCTTTCTTTCTCTTCTTCCTTCCTTTCTTTCTCCTTTCCACATGAAACTTCGATGACTATTTTGTAATGATAATTTCATGGGGGGAGAGATGAGAACTCATAAAATCCTGCCCCCACCCACCCAGCGCTCCTCAAAATGGCTTCATGTCTGGGCTCTCTGCACTGGGAAGATGCCTCAGAGCCTCTCTTCCCTTTTCTCTTTCTCCCTCCCCTTCTCTATGCTTCTTGTTTGGAAGCCCCATGAGGCACCCACAAAGGCACCGAATTCATCGAGGGCTCCAGATATCCCTTTGGAATGCCTTGTGCTTTGAGGCTATGCAAGGATAGACAGGCATCACCCTGGCACAGCTGCAGCACCCTCTGGCCTCTGTCTTCTGCCCCTTTTCCACCCCCACCCCCACTCCTTCAGAGACTTGGATGAGCAGAAAATTGAAATTAGAGGGAGTGAGAGAAACATGGGAAGGGATAAGGGGGGAGGCAATGGAGTTTATTAAAAAGAGATTTCTGTGGAGTAAGGGAAACTGGATTCAGATGTCACAAGATCATATACATGATACCCTAGAAAGAGCCCTGCCTCTAGAGCCAGAAATCCTACCTCTGAGCATTACAACCCAAGTGACCTTAAGCAAATCGTTTTGGACCTCAGTTTACTCATCTGTGAAATGGATGTATTGGTCTAAACGATGCTTACGATCCTTCCCGACCCTGACCCCCTTTGCTCTAAGGTTCTTGATCATTCTAATGACCTGTATTCTAAGATCCCAGCTCTGACAGCCTGGGATCCCTGATGCTATTGATTCCAAGACTCAGACTGGTCATTTCCCAAAGGAAAACCCCATTCCACCACAGCAGGCTCCTCATTAACTCTGGGCAAGAGCAAGGCTTCCCGAGCACGAAGCCACCAAGGAGTGTCAGAAGCATCCTTGATCTCGTCAGTTCGTTGGCACTAAAGAATTGCCTGAAATGTTTTCATTTTCTCCTGAGAAAGGAAAGAAAAAGTCCCTCTCCTCCCTCTTCCCAGAGACTCTCCCAAATAACTGATTTCCATGCTGATGATGCCCTTTCCGGGCTTGTAAATATTTGATTAGATTTCAGAAATATGAAGCCTGCTTTTAAGAAGGAACTCGGTGCCTTTCCCCCCCCCTCCCTGAGGATTAGCGGGAAGCACTGGCTGCCAGGGACAAGGAGAGGCCGCTGCCGGCTCAGGAGCCTCTTGCTGGCCACCCCAGGCTTTCCTCGCTGCAGCTGAGGCAGGGAGTGTCAGAGGACTGTTAGCCCCCTGACCCTGGTTCTCCTGGTGCTGTCATCATCCTGCCAGGTCTTGTCACGGGTAGGAATGGGAGGATCCTTTGGGGAGATCTAATCCAACTTCTCTCTGGCCAAGAAGACTTGCTTGGGAGGGCTCAAGAGGCACTGCAGACAACATTGACTTGACAGCTAATGGAGTGGGGAAGGATTTACCCCCATAATCAGATTCATCTCCCCAGTGACCACCAGGCCCTCTTCTGCCTTCTCCCATGATGCATGGATCCCCCAAACCTCCTGCCATAGATCTCAACCACAATGTGCCTGGGGTCACACAGCTAGGAAGTGTCTGAGGTCAGATTTGAACTCAGGACCTCCAGGCTGGTGCTCTCTCCACTGAGGCACCTAACTGCCCCCTCTTCCTTAAATTGAGCAGAAATCTGCTTCTAGAGAACTTTCCCCTCATCTTTAAAACAAGGGAGCAGAACTTGATGAGGAATCTGAGGGTCAGAGAGGTCACATGGCTAGTATCTGTGGTGCCATTCAAGCCCAGGTTCCCCCCCCCCAGATTCCCCAGATTCCAGTGCTCTACCCCAAGGTCCTGTGCTGCCTAACATTCATCAAACACTCAGCAGATTGAAGGTGTGCTTTGAGGATGACAGGACAGAGACCATTATCCACATTTATGGGTTTGGAGACTGAGGCTCAGAGAGGGTTCAGAGTCACACAGCCATTAATTATAATGATATTAATTATAACGATATAATAAAATGTAATGTAATATTTGGTTATGGCACACAACCAGAACTTAAACCAGTCATGTGACTTCAAGTTGGTACTTTCTTCTACCCCACCTTACCCACATGCAGTGATTGGTGTGGGTCCACCCTCCCTCCAATGATACAGATTGCGATGCCCTCCTTATAGGGGAGAGAGAGAGTAGATATAGATGATATAGATATAGATTAATGAGCAGAGGCTCCGAATCTTCTACGACAGGAGTTCGTGACATTCAGCCTAGGGATCAGGCACTGGAGATGCTGTGGGGCTGAGAAGAGAAAGAGGAGAAACAAGTATATCCGAGGGTTCTCGATGCTTAGTCCACTCCACAGAATGTTGAGGATTGGCTTCATGGCTGATGAACAATTCGGGGTTCAGAGACTGCTTTGGGTTGGTGACTGAGGGAGCATGTAAGTGGAGTAGAAGCAAGCTTTCGCTTTTCCCTCTGTAGCCTCAAAGCTTTGCCTTGTGGAAACATCTGATCATCAGGTATTTATTAATCACCCACTATGTGCTGAACACTGCCCTACGGCCCTGGGGATGCAAAATGATACGGGTCTTATCCTCAAAGGGCTTCCATTCTTCTGGCACGATGCTGCCTAAACATATAAGTGCACACAAACCCTGTGCAAATAAGCCCAAGGTAGTTTGGTGTGGGGGTGGCACTAGCAGCAATAAGGAATCGATGTCTTTTGAACTGGACAGAATGAAATGGAATCAGACAGAGCTGCTGGTGAAGGGTGCCCTGGCTGTAAGGTGCATTGTGATTGGAGAGTGCTGGGGGCAGCGATGTGTTGAAGACTTGCAGGGAAACGTGATTTCAGGGGTTATATGGGACTGATGAGAGAGTGAATGGCAATCAGAGCAAGTGTGACTCTTGTGGACCCTGGTATGCCCTGGGACCTGAAGAGAAAGCCTGCATTCAGAGATAATAACTAATAATAGTAAATAGCAATAACAACTGCTAGAAAGTGTTGATGAAGCCATGGAATGAGATGACGTTTCTGGCAATAGACCAAATTTACGGTACTCTGCATGAGGAGAGATCTTTGTTTTTTCAGCCTGGACCTATGTTGTCACTGTGATGATCTGGGGTAAATGGGTTCATGCCACTCAGAATCTTAGAGAGTTGGTTAAAACACTGAGAGATTACTCAGTCAGGATCGGGCAGACTTGGGTCACGAAACCAGGTCTTTCTTCCTGGTTTGGAGGTGAGCTCTCAGCGTCCCTGTTCTGGGAGGATTAACACCTCTGGCGGGAGAGCTTGCCTAGCCCTTCTCGGGGATGCTCATCTACTTTTGCTGTCCACCTGGCATCCAACCTTACCTGTGGCTCCAAGAAGCTGCAGTGTATGCAATGTCCACACAAAACCATCTCAATTAAGGGTAACTGTCAGTGGGTAACTTAAGGGGAGGTCTACTCTGAGCAGGTGAAGATTTCCTCCATTGGAATGGGATGGGCAAATGACAACAATTTGTTTTAATAGCCATGAAGACCCCTGTAGCAGGCGCTGGAGAAGATGCTTAGAGCTAGGTTAGGCATTGAAGATGTCAACTACATGCCAGGCCATCACCCGTTGGCCTGACTTTTGTTTTGCCAATGGACTCTGGTAGAGAGAGTAAGGCAACTTATTTTGTACAACTCTGCCTGACTTAAAGCCAATTCACTTGGCAAGTCAGCACATCACCCCATGATGCCATGACCATGATTGGTCCTCTCTGAAAACAAAGGACTAACAATAGCAATATGCATATATATTATATATATATATATTCTCTCTCCTCCTCTTTCAAAAGCTTACATGTAGGGGCAACTAGGTGGCTTAATGAATTAAGAGCCAGGCCTAGAGACTGGGAGGTCCTGGGTTCAAATCTTGCCTCAGACACTTCCTAGCTGTGTGAGCCTGGGCAAGTCACCTAACCTCCATTGCCTAGCCCTTACTCTCTTCTGCCTTGGAACCAATACATAGTATTGATTCTAAGACAGAAAGCCAGGGTTTGTTTGGTTTTTTTAAAGCTTACTTGTGGGGACAGCTAGATGGACCAGTAAATCGAGAGCCAAGCCTAGAGATGGGAGGTCCTGAGTTCCAATGTGACCGCAACTCCTTCCTAGCTGTGCAGCTCTGGGCTGAAGTCACTTAATTCCCATTGCCTAGCCCTTGGCGCTCTTCTGAAGCTCAGAACCAACACAGTATTGATCCTGAGACTGGAGGGAAGGGTTTACAGAAAAGCTAACTTGTTCTGTGCGTTCTGCTTTTCACAAATGTGAATTATGCCATATGGAAGATTTTGCCTTGTGCATGGCTGTGTAGACCTGTGCGTACCTGAGCACACTCACATGGATGTTCCGGGCCCCTTCGTACGTGTGTTTATGTATGCAGAGCTCAGAGAGCTGTTTTTGACGAGCCTGAACGGCTCCTTCTCTCCCAGTTCTGTCACTAAAGCTACTCCTTCTCTTTTGGCAGGCAACCTTGGTTCTATGGCTGGGGCTTCAACCTCCCCCGAGGCCAAGCACTGCTAGAGAAATGGAATCTGATCCCGGAAGGAATAGATATTCTTATAACACATGGACCACCCCTGGGTAAGGTTCAACCAACTTCAGCACTGGAGCCGTGGACAGCGCAGGGGGGGGCAAAGTCAGCTGGGCTAGTGAGGGAAGACTTGCTGAATCTTGGAATATTAGAGCTAAGAGGGGGACTTAGAATGTGGAATGGCAGAGCTGGGCTCAGGTTGGGGTTGGACTGTGGAATGCAGACCTGGAAGGTGGCTTAGAACACAGAACAGAAGAATGGGAAAGGACCTTAGAACATGGAATGTCGGAATGCATCATCCCTTCATGGGATCATAGGATTAAAGCATCAGGGGTTTAGAGCAAGAAGGGAACTTAGAGGCCATCTAGGCCAACTCCCTCGTTTTACAGTTGACCAGATGGAGACCCCGAGAGCCAAATAACTTACCCACGATGACAGAGTGTTGAGATTTGAACTCTGGGTTCACTGCCAAATCTAGTCCTTTCCCCAGTGTCATACTGCTGCCCATCCCCTTCATCTGGTGGCCCGGCATTAAATGATCTGCCCAGAGGCACAAAGCAAGGCATTGGTGAGGCAGGAACTCAAGCCTTGATCTCCTGCTCCAACTCTGTTCCTCCCATGCTTCAAAGAAGCCTCATGTTCCTGTTGAACGTTCAGGCATTTCAGTTGTGTCTGACTCTTCGTTTGGGGTTTTCTTGGTGGCAAAGATACAGAGTGCTTTGCCTGGGCGAGGAGTCAAGGTTCCCTGTTCTTGCTCAATTCCTAGCTCCCAGGGTGGCCTCAGTTTCCACAACTGCAAAGCTACTCAACTTTCTCCCATCAGGGATAGCAGCCCTTTAGCCTTGATCTCCACAGAGCCTGTCCTCTGAGCCCCTCCTGGGACTTTAGCCACTCAGCTTTAGGATCTTTGCAAAGGGCTGAGCCAGTGTCCCACTTAGAGACTAAAGTCTCCTCTACCCGCTATACCCAGCTGGCCCCGCACCATGTTTTATTCAGTCTCCTGGTCTACCCACAAAGGCTAATAAGCCCTAACTTCATACCAAGGAACCCAGAGAAAAGACATCAGCAGGCCTTCCCCTCAGGACAGCCCAGCATGCCCAATCTGCTGTCCTACTGCTGCCATATATGTCCCGTCACCTCCCCTCCCCACCACACACATGTTGCCATTGGTACTGAAAGGAATGTGACAGTTTGGGACTTAGTTTCCCCATCTGTCAAATGAGGGGGTCAGACTAGATGACCGACGGGACCCCAGCCTTAATACTATGATCCTGGCACCACGGCCGAAGGGGTTTTCTGAGACAAACCCGGGCAGGACTGTCCTGTCCATGTTGGATCCCTGCCCCAGAAGCACTCACTCAACATGTGTGTAAGTATGTTTTTAATAAATCTCCTGGGTCAGGGCCATGCATGGAAATCTCCCAGCAAGCCTGGTGGTTAGAGAGGACTCTGGCCTTGGCAACTTTGCTCTGAGTTTGCATCCGTTTGTTTTGTTTTTTAAACCAGAAGGTGATCATCAGTGTTTGAGGATTTCTTTGCTGCCCCCACCCACCCCCAGGAAAATCTGCCCATTTTTCTCTTCTTTGGGAATGGCCCACCCTCTTGTTTCCTCACTCTCTCCATTCCCTGAAGGAAGCAGCGCGGCAGAGGTCTGAATTTGCACTCGGGAGCCCTCGGAGCCCGTTCTAGCTAAGCGACCCTGGACAAGTTCCTTGCCTCTGGCTTCTGGCTTCTTTGTCTTTAAAACAAGGGGCTGAGATTCGGTGATCTCCAGCTCTGGCATTCTGAATTCTTGATTCTCCCATTCCCCTGCCTTTCCCTTGCCTTGTCCCTCTAGCCACTGGTGGGGCTCATCTCCCCCATCTTTATCTCCCAGGATCCCTCCTGCCACCCCTTCCCTCCACTGGGCAAACTCCCAAACAAAACCTCTCCTGAACTCCTCTCTGGGAAACTATCACAGAAATTAGCTTCTATCTAGGGCAGCTCCTGTCCGGCCCCCGGGTCACCTCCCAGCGAGGGCCTCTCCGAGGAAGGGAGACCTCTGGCCATGGGGCCAACGACCAGGAGGAAAGAGACGCCCCTCATCCCCACGCCCCATCCCTCCCTTTTCATCTTGCCTGGGGCAGACGGAGTCCAAGTCGGAGGAGCTGTGGTTCCTTGTGAGAAACCGTGGCCGGCCAGACCATCCCTGCCTCTCACCCGGACCAAGGTGCTGGCCTCTCCCTCTCTGCTGCCTGAGCACCGTTCTGACCACATCGCTCCCCTGCTCCATAAGCTTCAGGGGATCCCTATTGCCTCTGAGATCCAACATTCTTCATCTGCCCATCTTTGTGAATAATGAGCTTTGCATGGAGACAGCTCAGAAAGAAAGGAGCAGGCACACGCCCTGGATCCAGGCACATCCTTTGTGCATAGGGACATGTCAGCCAAAGCCTTTGAACAGAGAAGAGAGGCCCAGAGAGGGGATGCGTCTTGCCTAAAGACACACAGAGTCGGGCAGTAGCAGATTTGGGATTCAAAGTGAGGCTGCCAAGCCAGGAGGACCAGTTGGTGCTCCCTCTCCCTCTCCCTCTCCCCCGCAGCACACTTAGCCCCGTGGCTCACACTTGTGGGTCTCCACCTTCTCCTAAAGCTCCTTTTCCTTCCCTCCCAGTGACTCTGCTCTTCCCCTTGAACTGTGAATGGTGCCTCCTCCCGGCCCAGGGAGCCCCCTGGGAGGACATCACTGAGGGCTTCCGACCCCGAGCCACGGACCAGGCCTGCGCCTGCTTCTTCCCTGTGACCGGATTCTGTTCTTCCAGGGGGAGGTTTCCAGTGCGTTTATTCTCCGTCTCTGCCCAGTGACTTCAATTTCATTGGGAAGGAGGGCTGGCTCTGCCCTGAGTCCAGAATGCCTGACTCGCCTGAGCTCTCCCTCTCCCTCTCCGTCTTTGTCTCTGTCTGTCCGTCTCTCTTACCCGCACACGCGGACAGGTAGACGCCTCTTAAGTTCTCTCGGTGCTTTCTTGGCTTCGTTCTCACCGTGGACACTTTGCCCCCAGAACCTGAACGATGAAGAGTAGTCAGGAAAAGCTGAGCAACCGAGGGCCTGGGTCCGACAGTGTCTGGAGCCTTCCACACCCCTGGTCTCCCACCTCTCCACGGAGGGCCCACAAGTCAGTCCAGCCTCGTCTCCCTCCCACAGTCTGTCTCTCTGTCCCACAGCCCTTCCTCGACCCTGACTCTCTCCATCTTGGCCTCTCTTTTCCCTGCTCTTCCTCACGTCTCCTCTTGCCTCCTTCAGCTCAGTTGGCCTTGACAAATGACCTTCCTTCCCTGGCAGCAACAGGAGCCTGCCTTCCCTCCCCCAGCCTGCAGCCCCGGCTCTCCCTCCCCATCCGGGCACCCCGTGCTGCCATCAGTTACTCCAAGGCTGGGTAGCCATGTGTGTAGAATCAGCCACCAACATATGGGCAGGCTTTGGGCGGCCGATAAAGCATGGAGACCAAAACGTGTGTGACATAAATAAGGCTCCCCTCGGTGAAGGAGCAGCCTGGGGGAGCTTTCTGGGGGGAGAACCGTCTCCCCTGGGGGGCCGCCAAACCATTCATGGCTCCCAGGTGCCTCGGGTGGGCTGAAGCAGCAGGAAGCCCCAGGCCCTCGGAGCCGGAGGGTCTGGCCTGGGATGATGCTCTCTAAGGGCTTTCATAGCTTCTAAGTTCTAGAATTCTCTGCTCAGATCTTGCTTCCTGCCCTTGATCTGGCTGGCCAGCCTGTTATCCTCCCTGTGAGGAACACGGAGGTTAATGGAACTTTCCGGATAATTCAGTATTCTTCTCTCGGCTCTTATTGCTACAACTTCCTCCGAGCTCACTGCCTCCACTGGCCCTTCTGAAGGAAAGGAGCAAAACCCTGGACGGATGGAACCAGGGCGAGGTGACTGGAGCTATGCCAGGGTGCCAGCACTTACAAGATGCTGGCAGAAAATTCCGTCATTAAATCCCTTTTGTTAAAGGTGCTAATAGCAAGTCTCCTTCTTCTGCAGGGAGAAACAACTAAGTGGAAGGTTGATTAATTGGCAAACATTTGGTCTGGGACTACACTGGGGATTTCTTGGGGAGAGTGAACTCCCACCTGATGTAGATTGGCTCCTGACTTGCAAGTTAGGAGCTCAGAGATTCGCCTGGGGCCTCTCCCCACTTCCATCCAGCCTCCTCTCAGCTTGCTCAAGTCATTTCCCCCCTCTTTCTGGCATTTAAGGCTCTTCCAAAGCTGGGCCCCTTCTTTTCCAGGCTTCACACCCTTTGGTCTCCTCTACATCCCCTAGATCTATCTCCACTCAATTCAATATTCCTCCGACACGTCCCTTTGCTCTGGCTGTACCCTCTACCAGCTCCCACCATCCAAGGAGTCTTGTTCTGGTCCTCCCGGCTGCTGGTGCCTCCCCTCTAGTCTACTTATTATGCATTCGAGCTCCTTCAGGGCCAGGATTGGTTTCGCCTCCTTTGCATGCCGTGTGCCCAGGCCGGTGCCATTCAGACCTGTCACACTCTGAGACCCTGTTTGGCAAAGATCCTTCCTGAGTACTTGTCATTCCTTTCTCCGGTGTGTCCCCACTTTACAGATGAGGCTCACACAGCTAGGAAGTCTCTGAGCCTGGATTTGAACTCTGATCGTGGGAACTCCAGGCTGAGCACTGTGCCGCCTGGCCGCCCCAAAGAAGTGCCTGGCTTCGGTGACTCTTCTGTAAAATGTGAAGATCGCCCCGTAGGGCCTTCGGAGGCCCTTCTGGCTTCACATCTAGAATCTAGCGGGTCGTGGACCCCCGTTTCCTGGGCCGGGTGGCCTCCGAGGGCCCCCAGGCGCTGAGGTCTCAGAGTGGGTGCCGAGCGCAGCCCCCACATCCCAGCTCAGTGCCTTCTCGCCAGCACGTCTTGGCTCTTTGCCCAATGAGCGGCTCGGCTGGTTGAAAGCCTGGGAGGGTTTTTTGCCAGTGGGCGAGCTTTGGGGGAACAGATGCTGCCCAGGAACCAGAGCAGTTGGGCTTTCAAGTGAATTCCTGACTCACCCTCTCCCATGGCTTGTCATTAAGTGCTGGCTTACTGTGAATGCCGCCCGGCCTTCCCCTCCCCTCCACTCCAGGGCGGTTTCGGGAGAGGGTGAGTCAGGAATTCTGGAGAGCGCTCTGGAGTGGAGGACAGGAGGAAGGCCGGGCGGCATTCCCAGAGCATGCCCACCAGGCACCTCTTTGCAGGACCCCAGCTTCCCCTTCCTCCCCCGGAGACCACAACTATCACAGGGCCCCGGAAGGGAAGGCCGGCCATCCTCGAGGCCCCGACGGAGACTTCCGGTGACATCTCGCTACCTCCCAAGGCAGCCCGTTCCACTTGGAGAGGCCCCCCATTGGGAAACTCTCCCTGACCTCGACTCCTTGGTTCTTGGGGGTCAAGGCTGAGCCCTCAGCCCCTTGGAGACAGCCATCGTGGGCCCCCTCCCGGCTTCGTGTGGCTGTGGGGAGGAAGGGGCTTTGGAGGGGCCCTCGGACTGGAGAGCTGGAGTCAGAAAGACTGGAGTTCCAGTTCCGCTCTGGCATTTACTAGCGAGGTGCCTGTGGGAGGCCCTTTAGCCTCCTAGAAGCCCAGTCTGAGACTAGCTGGCTTCGGCCATCCCTGCCCACCTATTAGCCCGTTATCCTGTGGCTCGGTGGCCTCAACTGGACATTTGTTGGGATTCTAGCCAGAAGAGAGACCTGAGTGTGAATTAGGACGGGCGCTTTGAGCCTCAGTTCTGTCTTCTATAAAGGAGGGATTCAAATAAGAAATTTTATGTAATTCTAGAAAGACAGAGAGACGAAAAGAGAAGAAGAGGGAGACGGGAAGAAAGAGAGACCCAGATGAGGGAGAATGGGAGAGAGAAAGGTGGGGAGAGAAGGAGAGAGACAGAGAAAGAGAGGGGGAGACGGAGAGACGGAGAAAGGGAAAGAAAGGAAGAGATAGAGAAAAAGAGGGAGACAGAGACAGAGTCTACAGAGCATTTTCTATCCCTGCCTCTCTCCTACCGCTCTCTCTCCTGACTAAGCCCACCTTCTCTACGGAGTTGCCCCCACAGCCCAATCCCCATCGCTTCCCACTTGGACCATTGGAACAACAACTGGCTCCCTCCCTGCCTTGAGGGTCTCCCTCTTCCATTCCCCTTCCCCAGGACTAGAATACTTTTCCGAGCTGCTGCCCTAACGGGCTCCTCAGCCTGGCCTTCAGAGGCCTCGGGTGTGCCCCTCAGGGCCCTGCTCCTCGGTAAGGTAAATTGAGAGGGCCGCTCCGGGGGCCCCAAACATCTCTTCCAGCTAACTTGAGCCCTCGCAGCCTGAGGGCCGTCACGGACCGAACGTTCCAGGAGGATCAGCAGGCATCGTTTGGTACCTGCTGTGCGCCGGGCGCTGGGCAAAGAACCATCTGACCGAGCCAAAGAAGTAAAAGCACCCCTCCCTGCTCCGGAGGAGGCTCCGGGTCCGGCGCCCGGCACACACGGGCACGGTGCCAGCCGCGGCATGCAGCCTTCCGTCCGAGCCTCCACGACGCTCTCTCGTCCTCTGCCCCCTTCTCTGGCCTCCCTCCTTTCCCCACGGCTGGCCTTTTCCCACGAGTCCATCCTCTTACGGTGTGGCCCAGGGAGGCCAGCTTCGGCTCCTTCCGAGGAGCGGGTCGCCGTCTTGGGCCGGCTGTTCCCCTGGAGCAACCCCGGCTCTGACTCTAGACGCTGTTTTGTGGCATTTTCAGAGGTTTGCAGAGCCGGCGCGGGCGCTGCTTCCTCACTTGGTCCTTCCGACAGCCCTGGCAGGGGGTCTGCAGGCAGGAATCCGGTGACCTCCGAGCCCCACGTTCCGCGGCCTCACCCCGAGTCTCTGACGGGCTTCTCGTCCCCCTTCCCCGTCCTTCTGTCTCGCAGGTTTTCTCGATTGGGTCCCCAAGAAGATGCAGCGGGTGGGCTGTGTGGAGCTGCTGAACACGGTGCAGAGGCGAATCCAGCCCCGACTCCATGTCTTTGGACACATCCATGAAGGTCAGTGAGGGCCGGGGGAGGGCCGGGGGGCCTGCGGAACGCTCAGACCGTCCCCCGCTGTGGCCGCTGTGGCCGTGGGAGGTGAGGGCGGTGGCTCGGGCCCAGCCTCCCTCGTGGATCTGACCCTCAGGATGAACCTGGGGTTCTGGGCTCTGCTGTTCTCACCATTTCACGGTTGAGGAAACCGAGGCAGACAAGGGTTAAGGGACTCGGCCAGGGCCCCACAGCTGACGAGGGTCCAAGGCTGGATTTGAACCCAGGGGAGCCTGTGGTGACTCCGGCCCAGAAAGCCGGGCGCCGCTCGTGTCCCCTCGGGAGGGCGTCTAACAGGCGCCGCTTCTTCTGTCCTAGGCTACGGAGTCATGGCGGACGGGACCACCACGTACGTGAACGCGTCTGTGTGCACTGTGAACTACCAGCCCGTGAACCCCCCCATAGTCATCGACTTACCGACCCCCCGAAACTCCTGATCCCCCCGGGCCGGGCCGGGCCGCCTCCCCCCGCGGGAGCTCCGGCCGCGCTCCATCCCCTGCGTGTCCGTCCTATTTAATGTGTTAAAGGCCGCCCCGTGACGCCACCCTGCTGTTGTGTCTCCTTCTTGAACGACGCTCCGACCTCCCTCGACCCCCATTCCGGTTCCGCTCGGGCCCAGGCAGGGGAGATTTGGTTAGGACAGACCCGGGGCCGGCCGGCACAGGGCTGGGGGAGCGGCCGGGCTGTGCCATCCGGACAGGCAGGAGGCCGAAGGCTTCCTCAGAGGGTCTCGAGCACTCGAGGGATCAGTGGGTTGGGCGCCAGAATGGTAGTCGGACAGTCTTGGGTTCAGATCCTGCTTCAGACACTCACCGTGTGACCCTGGGCCAGTCCCTGTGTGAGGACTCAGGAGCCTCCAAAGTCCCTCCCGCGCTTCCTCCCATTCCCTTCTCGCCTTCTTTAAAGCCCAGGGCAGGAGGCGGCTCTGCCTCTCTGACGCGGGCGCCTGGCCTCAGACCTGGGTTCTAGTCTCAGACAAGCAGCTTCCTCTCCCTCCCCGAGAAGGAACTCGGGCCTTCGGAAGTCCCTCCGGGGTCGGGCACGGCCCAGGCCCGGGATGGGGCTCCGGCGGGGAGGGCCTGGCGTCTGGGCTCCGGGGCTCGGCGGTCATCTGTGGCTGTGGCGAGCTGGGCGAGAGCTCCGGCGCCATGTTGGAAGCGCGTTCAGACCCTGGGCAGGAGCCTCGGGGGGCCACCTGTGGGGCGCAGCCGCTTCCTGCCCGGCCGCCGGAGGGCCAGTCCTCCATGTCGGGGCGAAAACGGTCTTATCTGGGGAAAGCCGCCATGTGGGCGTCCATCTGCGTGTCTGCTTGCACAGACAGACAGCTCGCAGCCGAGTCTGGAAGCGTTCACGGCAACCCGAGAGGCTCCCAAGCCAGCACACGAACACGCACCGCCGCGCGCCTTCCCAGAAGCCTCGGCAGAACGGGCCTGCACGCTGTCCTTGGGGGGCCGCTCCGTGTCCCGCTCCGTGTCCCGCTCCGTGTCCCGCTCTGCTCCGTGTCCCCCTCCGTGTCCCCCTCCGTGTCCCACTCCGTGTCCCGTCCCGCTCCATGTCCCGCTCCGTGTCCCACTCCATGTCCCGCTCCGCTCCGTGTCCCGCTCCGTGTCCTCTCTGCCCTTCGAGTGTCCTGTAGCTTAGAGCCCCAGCTGTGAGGAGCCCTCGGGTGCCCGTCCACAGCTCCCTCCCTCATAAACGAGGGGCTGGACAAGAGGCTCCGAGCCTCTCCCCCTTCCATGGTCAACATTCCAGCAGTTCCTACGCCATGTGCCGGCTCTCCCTGATCCGCCGCGTTCTCGGGTCTTCTCACGCCTCCATGTTCTCTGCCACGCGGCCGCCCCCTTCTCTCTTTCGCATCCCGGGGCCCGAGATCCCCCCGAGCTCTGGAAGTCTGTGTTCCAGGGTCCCTCCCAGCTCTCCGCTCCCTATTCCACGGCCCCTCCTGGCTCGGACGTTCGTCTTCTCTGTTCTTGTTCCCTGACCACCCCCTCCCAGGGCTCACAAGCCAAGTCCCCTTTGGATGGAGGAAGGTCGTAGGAAGAAATACAAGTCCCTTGTCTGGTGTGAGCTTTGAGTTGATGTTGAGCCCAAGTTCAGGACCTGGAATCTCCCAGGAATCCTCTCCGCGGGCCCAAGAAGCCCGGCTCCCCCAGAGAGCCCCTTCTTGGGCTGGGAACGGGCCCATCCTGCCAAACTGGTGCCCCGATGGTTTTCAGGTCTCATTCGAGGCTTCCTTAACCGGGAGGGGATCCCTGAGGGCGGCTTCATCTTAGCTCAAGACAAGGTCACGGGCAGCAGGTGCCCCCATTCCTGGAAGTCAGCTGGAGGGCAAAGAAGCCAGAAATGTTTACATTGACCTTCTCAGTGCTTCAGATACTATTAGACCCAGGAAGGGGGCAGAGATGGGGGTGGCGGCAAGAGGCCGTTTTATTAGCCTCTCCTACATTTGTATGTCGGTCATCAGATACTCTCTTTACAAAACCATTTTTCCTAAGGTATGTTCAAAATATTGTGTATTTTTATGTGGAAGACGTTATGAACACAGCTGCTCCTTTAAAAGAAAATTCATTAAAAGGACTTGAGGTATGAACGATTAGAGAGCGCTCTTTAATCATTCTGGCAGAACTGGATTGTTCCTGTAATTTTTTTGTCAAGCATGTTAGACAAATAAAATCTTTCAAAGAGCAAATGGCCCCCATAGTGTATCTGCCATCCCCTCCCTGTCTCTGTGGCTCTGAAGCCAAGGAAAAAGAAGCCGTCCCTCCCTTCTTTCCTTCCTTCCCTGCCTTCTCTTACCTCTCTGTCTCACTGTCTTGTCATCCCTCTGTCTGTCTCTGTCTCTCTTTCTCCTCCTCTCTCTTCTGTGTCTCTCTTCCTCGTCTCCTCTTCCTCTCTCCCTCTCCCTCCTTCCCTCTCCCTCTCCTCTCTCCCCCCATCTTTCTCCCCCTCTCTCTCTTCTCCTTTCAAAGAATCATGGGACCTCAGACCCTAGCGGCCATCTACCCCAATAGACTCTGAGTTCCTTGAAAGCAGGAACTGGTTGGGATTGGGGGGGGGTTGCCTTTCCTTGTAACCCCAGAGTTCGGCATAATACCTGGCACACAGTAGGTGCTTGATAAATATTGACTGGCCTGCTGAGCGGGAATCCTCTTGACCAAGGGCTTCTATAGCCATCCTAGGAACACTTTCACCGTGGCAGGGGCAGCCCACTTCCTCCAGAGGCAACTCACTCTACACTAGAAGGTTCCCAATACTGAGCCGCAATACACTTCTATAACTTCCTCAGGGGACTTCTTTCTGCTCACGCCCCCTGGGACCAGGCAGAACAGGGCCACCCCTTTTCTTCAAACCCTCGAAGAGATCTCCCATCCCTGCTGACTTTTCTGTGTTCTAAAGCTCCCTGGTTCCCGCAGCCAGCATCCACACTTCCTCTTCCTCCTGCCTGCTTTCTCTCCTCTCCTCCATTCTGTCTTTCTGCTTCCCCTGCCTAGAGCTCCTGGAGCCAACCCAGGCTCTACCTGACCAGAAGCCTCCCTGGTGAGAGTCACCTCCTAAGCCAACCAGGCCAGGATGCTGTCGGACAGCTCTAACTCTTAGGCAGTCCTTCCTGATGCCCAGCTGAAAGCCCAAAGCAGCCTCTCTGTGGCTTTCCCACATTGTTGCTGGTTCTTCTCTCTGGGACCAAACAGAACCAGATTCCTCTCTCTCCCATTCCGTGGCCTTTCAAGTGCTTGGGAGACAACAAGCTGGGCTCCCTGTGGCTGGCTTCTACGTGCCAGATTAAGCATCCCCACATCTTGCCATCCTCTTCCTCTCCTCTTTCCTCTTTTTCCTTTTCTTTGCCTCTCCCTCTTTCTCTCTCATCTCTCTCCCATCTCCCTCTATTCTTTCCATCCTCTTCCTCCTCCTCCTCCTCTCTCTCTCTCTCTCTCTCTCTCTCTCTCTCTCTCTCTCTCTCTCTCTCTCTCTCTCTCTCTCTCTCAAAAATTAAAACAAGGAGCAGACAGTCCCCATAGCTAGTATATCTACCCGCCCCAAATTGCTTCTGTGACATTCAGCTTGGCTCTGAAATACATGTAAAATTATACTCCCCAGCTGTGCTCCTTCCTTCCTTTTCTCTCTCTTCTCTTCTTCCTTCCCCCTTTCTTTATCTCTCCGTGTCAGTCTTTTTCTTCCCGTTCTCTCTCTCCCTCCGTCCCTCTTTGTCCCTGCCTCTGCCTCTGCCTCTCTCTTTTATTCTTGGCTTCTTCTCTCCCTTTCTCGTCTTTCTTTTCTCATTCTTGTTAAAGCAAGAAGCCCCCATCCGTTTCTGTGCAATGCCATCAGCCCGCACCAGCTGCCAGGGAAGATTGCAGAGGGCGGCTGAGCGAAGGCTGGCTTGTCATTGGGTTTCCCAGCCAAGTTCTGCCATTCCCAAAGATGTAAAATAAAATGTGACAATCCCAGAAAGCTAGAGCCGCCCTCCCCTGCGGCCCCCTGGGCTGAGCCCTGGGCGGTCAGGGACCCCAGCCTCAGGAGGCCTTGTGAGGGTGGGAGAGAGAAACCGAGCAGTGTCCCTTCTAGGGGGATGCAGGAGATCCTGGACCTCCCAAGAGCTGAGTCAGGGAAGATGCTCTATGAGCAGCAGGACATGGAGTGGCCACGGAAGGAGAACACTGGGAGGCCCAGAAGGGCAGGGCAGGACAGGGCAATTCAGGGTGCCAGCATGGAACTGGAGAAGGAAGCCTTTAGGGTTAGGTGGCTGGAGAGTTCAGTGGGCAGCTGCAGGTGGGAGTCTATGCAGGTAAACAAAGCAAAGCTTGAGGGAACAGGCAGGGATCTCGGAAGGGAGCTGGTGGGCATCAATCAAGGAAGCCTGGCAGTGGGAGCAAAGACAAAGATCTCAGCTACCCTGGGAGAGCTCTGAGAACAGGGCAGCTCCCAGCCCTGGAAATGCAGAGGTCCAGAGCTGAAAACGAGGGCTGGGGGAACCAGAACCACACGAGGAGGAGGAGGGAATTCCACAAGTTAATCTATAGAACTCCTGTGGGCTAGAGCAGAGCCAAGTACTGCCTGGGAGACACAGGGAGGAAGCCCCGAAGGAGCTTATGGTCCATAGGGGCACGAATGTATGGAAACAAGTACACGGAGATTGTAGAGGAGAGGGAACTCCAAGACCTGGGGGCAATCTGGGAGGGCTTCTTGAAGGTGGTGGCCCTAGAGCTAAGCTGTGGAAAAGGTCAGGAACTCTGAAGGAGCTGGAGGGAGCAACCTTCGAGAATGGGGAGCCGCCTGCCTAGCCACTGGGGTGAGAGAAAACAGCAGGGTCAGGAAGGCCCAACAGCCCCATCTGGCAGGAATACACAATGTGCAAAGAGGAGCGAAGGCCAACGAAGGGCAAAGAGGAGGTGGTGGCACTCTGGAAAAGGCTTCAAGTTTCTGAGGCCATGAATGAGGATAATGAAGGCCCAGGTCCTGGGCAGGGAAACAAGAGGGTGCTCAGCCAGAGGGGCCAGCCTGAGGGCTGGGTGGTAGAACCAGGAAAACAGAGCACGACTAGAAGCCCAGATGGTTTGGACTAGAAGCCCAGATGGTTTGGACGGAGCCCCCACCTCACCCCCATCCTTGGGCTGTGTCTCCCAAGGCCTGGGGCCAAGGCAAATGGGGCCCCTGATGAACTTAGAATTAGTTCAGAGCTGGGAGGGGTCTGAGGAAGGGGATAACAAAACTGAGATGCATGTCCCATCCCTTTAGTGCTTTCAGAGGGAGCACTTCTCATGACCAGTACATGTATGTATGCATGTGATCATGTATTGTTATATTCAATAATCTGGGAAGAGATGGATGACCCTCTCGAGGGTCCTCCTTGGGCAGCTGTTAGAGAGAAGGGGATAACTTACAGCAGCAGCCAGGGTGACAGGAGTAGGTGTTCCTCCCACCAACTGCAGCTGAGATCATAGACAGATACACATCATCACCATCATTGTATCTCTATATCTCCCTTGTTCCCTATTTTAACACTATGTGAGTTGAACTCCCCTTCCTACATGACCCTTTCCAGACTTTTTTTAACCCTTCCCTTTAGTCTTAGAATCCATACTGATACTGGTTCCAAAGCAGAAGAATAGTAAGGGCTAGGCAAGGGGGGAGGGGTGCGTAGGTGACTTGTCCAAGGCCACGTGTCTGGGGCCAGATTCCTGTCTCTGTCCAGCTGGTCCCAACATGTGTGGTCATGTTTGATTCTCACAAACCACCCCGTGCAATCAGGAGTGTATGTAGCATAAACATCAGGATCCCCCTTTTAGAGATGAGGCAACTGAGGCTCATGGGGGAAGTGACTTAGGAGCGCCGCGGGGGCGGCGTTATGCTTTCCTCCTGGATTCCCAGAATCTCCGAGTGAGGAGGGCGCTCGGAGCTCCTCAGGTTCCTGCAGGCTCCTTGTCGAGGGCCCCCGAAGCCTCTCCTTGAAAGCTCGGAGATGAATCAATGAAAGGTTACCAGGAATGTATTAAGTACTTTCTGTGAGCCAGCTCCGAAGTGCTGCAGGCTGGAGAAACCAAGTCAGACGGGCACAGCCCGCCCTCGGACAGCTTCCGTTCCAGCAGTCTGCGGTCCTCGAGGTAATAGGGAGCCATGACAGTTAAAGGCGCAGCGGCCTCGCCGCGGGTGGTAGTGCAGTGCCGGGAGCTTCCACCTTCCACAGTGACAGTCCAGGCTCTCCGAAGCGCTTTGTAGGCGCCCAGAGTAGAAGCTGCTTCCCGGGGCCAAGCACAGCAGACCCCACCCTGCCTCGGTCCCCAGAGGCGCTGGAGCCGGGGATCGCTCCCAGAATGCTCTGCCCTGCAGTGAGGAGGGCAGAGGCCGAGGAACTCCCCATGGGCCACGCCCTCGCGAGACACCGTGTGGGCTCTCCAGAGGGATCCCATCATACACAGCTTCTCCCCCCCTCCCCCCCCAGGCTTTCCGCACTCTGACAGGCAATTAAGATGCAAATGAAAAATGCTAATGAGCCAAGTTGCGCCTTCCTCCACTGCGGAAGAGGGAGAAGCTGGGGGCTGGCAGAAAGAACCCCTTCCCCCACCCACGCGGAAGCGTCCTTCTGGGGACATTCAGACCGGGAGGGGCCTGCAGCAGGAGCCGAGCTGGCTCCGCCTCGTACCCCACCGCGGCCGCTTGTCGTTTGATCTAGAACCGACCCGAGACCTCAGGCAGCCCAGAACACGGCCCCATCTATCTAGAAGCGCTGATTAAGGGGGCTCCTCGGAGAGCGAATCAGAGGGCCTGGATTCCAATGCGGCCTCCCGGCCGTGTGACCCTGGTCAAGTCACTTGACCCCAAGCTGACGCTCCGCGTCATTCTACGAAGGGAGAGAAGGGTTTGAGGTTGTTTCCTAAGAGGCCGCTTTGCCCTCGGAGCCTCCCCGCCCAAAGCCTAGGGAGGAGCGCTCAGGGAAGGGCCACACAGTTCCCACGATGCCACAGCAATCTGTCCCCGCCCTGTAGAGCAGCCCTGGCGCCTGGCCCGCTAGGCTCCTCACAGCCCCGGGCTCTCCGAGGGGGGGCCCTCGGCATGCCCGTTGGCGGCCCTCTCCCTTCCCGGCTGCTACCACGAGGCAGGACTCTGGGATGGCTGCGTAGCTCGCTGGGACGGAAGGCCCGGAGTGTGGGCCGGGGAAATCCTGTCCGAACTAGGCTGCCCGTCGAGGCAAACGTCCTGCCTCCTCCCCCAGCAAGCCGGAGTTTCGAAGACTTGGAGTGAGCACTCCTGGAGCTGGGGGCACGTCTATGCCGAGCCCCAGGCCACCTCAGCCCGCGAGCCCACCCCATCTCCTGCTGCCCCTAGATATGCCGCTCACCCAATCCCCCCAACGTCCGGCTCTGATCCCGTCACCCCCTTCCCTGCCCTTCCGGGGTTCTCCCTGGCCGGCACAATCAAGGCCGGCTTCATTCTAGCTTTGGAGGCTCTCCACACACACAAAAAGCCTCCTTCTCCCTGGTCCCAGCTCCCATTTACCAAATGAATCTCCTTCCCTAAGGCCCAACTCAGGCAGCACCTCTTCCTGGAAGCCTTCCTGGATTCCCCCTGAGGGCGCCTAGTTGGGAATCTGGATCCAGAGGTGAATGGCAGGAGGGTGGAGTGGATCTCCTAGGATGAGGAGCAAGGCTGGAAAGGGATAAAGAGGAAGAATCCAGACCCAAAGTTCCTGTCCCCCACCTGCACTCTACTCTTTAGCTCTCTAGATGGACTGGAGCCATAAAATCTATGAATAGTGTTATAAGGGGATTAAGCTAGTGGGGTAATAAAGTGGTTGTGATAAGGGGATAGGCTAGAGGCAATAGGGAAATTAAGGTAGAGGTAAGGTTGTAATAGGGGATAAGGCAGGTAAAGGGACTAAAGGTAGGGTGAATTGGGGATAAGGCACTGTGGATACGGTTTGTGGATCCCTAAGGCAGTAAGTAGATAAGGAAGGTACAATAGTGGAGGTAGTTTGAGGTAGTAGGAGAAGTAAGGGAATGAGTTTAGGGAATATAAACACCGAGGTATAAAGAATTGCATGGGAGAGGATGAGGTATTTTGGGCAGACAGCTGCAGCCTGGGAGACACAGACTGGGTATACAGGTTTGAGACAAAGACATTGGAGGGAAACAGACTGAGCCCTCCAGGCAGGAAGGGCCCTTCTACAGACCAAGGTTGGGGCCAGCCAGAAATGGTTTGAAAGTGACTAGAGGGCTTTCTAGTCAGTTTCTCAGGTTCACAAAGGAAGAGTCCAGAGGAAGCATTGAGATCTCACTTCCTCCAAAATGGACGTCCCCAACTCCTTTCAGGACCCAGAAAGAATGTTATTCCTTTCTCCCTTCTCCCTCTCTTATCAGTCAACTAAAGAAGTATCCAAAGGTTTGATTAAGTGACAAACAGGGTTTATTGAGTTTAGGAAGGGATGGAGGGATACAAGGTAACTCTAACAGCTGCCTAGAGAAAGCTTCAGGTGGAGAGGGAGACAGGAATGCGAGACTGAGAAAGGACCTGCCTTAACTCAGCTCCGAGAGGTTTTTTGTAGCCTATAGGCTAGAGTTAGGAAGGTTGGAGACAATGATTCAAGAGATAATTTGTAACAAGGTAAGCCCTATTTGGCTACGGGGAAACTAAATCTACCAAGTTTGAAAGCTACCACTCAGATCAACCCTCCTTTCAAAACCCCAAGAAATTTAGGAAGGGAAAATGATGATTAGGAATAGGGGAGGTTGGGAAGATTCAAAGGAAATAGTTAAGCTAACAAATTTTAAGAGAAAAGCTGCAGAATATAGGCCAGGTTTTCAGTCTAAAGAATAGAGCTCAGTTGACCCTTCTACTCTCATCGAGTCCCCAGGATCAACTGACTAACCTCAGGATTCTAAACCCTTTTCAACTGTCAGAGACTCTGCAGTAAGGCTTTGCACGATTAATATGCACCCTTTTGCACTACAATAGATAGAATATTGGACCTCATGGAAGAGAGATTTCTGTAGCTAGTCTGTGGAAAGCATGAAGATACTCTGTGGCTATTATAGGGAAAATAGAGGAATATTCTAGAAGCATGTAATCTGGGCTTATCTACTTCTACGTAAAAACATCTATAGATCTTTAATGGATGATGTCAGTCCGACCACAATGGGGGCTCAACACTAAGGACTCAAGACTAGGGTGAGGTGCTAACAGTGAGGCCTCATTGGTGGAAAGGAAGCACCAGGGGGAGCCCAGTGCCAGTGGAGGTGGCTGTGGGGGCAAGGGAGGGGGGAAGCGGGGAAAGATGAACACCCGGGAAAATGGTGAAAGTCGTCCACCTCTCCTAGGCCTGGAGGTACAGAGAGGGGGCTGTCCGAGATGACATAACCCGCATTGCCTCGGAGGAAGGTGAGCTTTGAGTTCATTGGATGTCCCGAGAGGGGCCTCTGTGATTTCGGGGCTCAGGACAGTCTGAGGGCACAGAGTCTTGATGTCCCGCCAGGCAGGCCTTGCTGGGCCTCTGTCTCACAGTTTGGGCAGGTGCTGGGGGATTGGGGATGGGGGGGCGGTGTCCCACGGTCTGTCACATACAATATATATTTATATCTAATATCTCACTATATTTCTAGAGCTATTTAGCTCTACTACATACTCATATTCACATAGCTATACTCTATAAATCCCCATAGATAGAGGTAAATAGATATTTCTATAGCTCTTCTGTAGATGGGATATGTAAGTATACATATATGCATATTAGAGATAAAGTATGTGTTTCTAAGGACATTATAGGGATCTGATCGATCTATCGTTAGAGCTACACAGATCTAATCTATGCTTTTATGGGTGTGTAAATATATTTACACAGCTAAGGAATGTCTGCAAAGAAATGGATATGGCTGTAGGGACCCAGGGAGGGAGTTTGGGTTAGAAGCAGGGAGAGGAGGGTGTTGGACGTGCTTTCCTTTGAGCATCCATCATTCCCAAGCCCCACTGAGCCAGAGATCCTAACCCTATTTCCAGTGTTGAATCGCCTCAGGTGTCCAATGCCCCAAGCTTCTCCCAGGCAATAGCACTGCAACACCCAGGTAGTGAACAATAGTTGCCTCCTTTTCTCCATCCCCCTAACTATCGGGCGCACAGTAGGTGCTCAGTGAATATGTGTCAAATAAATGACCAGAAAACAAACTGCTCGTTGTGCCACAGAACTCAAGAACCCTCAGAAGAAGCCACTTCTCCATTTCCATGGGCTCAGCCACCCTCGCCTGTTTGCCCACCAAATGAGGAAGTCTCCTTTCTTTCCTTTCTCATGCCCATTCAATCAGGAGCTGACTGGTTTGGGAAGAGCCTCTTTGGAGAACTAAAATAATCCTGGAACAAAATCCTCCTCTAAAAAGGGGCTGAGCGAAGCAGAAAGTTCTGCAACCCAGAGGCCACGGCCTGTTTGCCTTGATGACCAGAGTGGTGAGTGCTGGCATCTTGGCAGAAGGTCCCGCTGGCCTTTCGTCCACCAGACCCCAGCTGGGGTACTCTGGGAGGTTCTGGGGACCATATTTTAAGAAGCAAATTGATGAGGGGCTTGGATGTCCCCCCAGGGGTTAAGGAATAGGTCGAGATGGCCAAGTGCTGCCATTTGGGGCAGCAGAGGTAAAGCCTGCATATCTACAACATAGCCGGTGTAGATGGCAAGGTAGAGTGATAGTCTACACCTCTCATGGTGCTGGAGCAAGTGAGGAAGGGCGAAATTGGAGAGATGAGGAGCCTGGGAGATTGTAGTGTCTTGGCCTTGTGTCTTTGTGACAACCCTGTGGTGGATGGGTAGAGGAGGTGTCACAGTGTGAGTCTTTTGCGTCCAATATGGGTCACAGGAAGCTAGCCACTGAGCATCCAAGGACACTGACCCCAAAGCTGAAAAGGAGACTTAGACGTCACATTGTATAATGCCCCCCATTTTATAGATGAAGAAACTGAGGCCCAGAATGAGTTCGGAGGAAATAAAGTTGAAAGGCACCATGCAGTTCTTAGTCACAGATCCCCCAACAAACCACAGATAGAGTTCAAGGGGTCCACGATCTTGGCTGGGGTGGGGGTGAATCTTGTTTCAATAGAGTTGCTTTCCTTTGCAGTCCTGTGTGTTTTCATTTTGTGCATTTTAAAAACATGATTTTGAGAAGGGCTCCATGAGCTTTCCTAGACGGTTAGCCTAAAAGCCTACGGCACAAAAAAGGACGAGTGTCTGGTACAGACTAGGCCTTTGATAAATGCTTGGTGACACAATAATAAAAGTAGTGGTGGTGGCGGCAGCAACAGCAGCTTGGGCTAATGTAGCACTTACTTTGTGCCACTGGGCACTCTGCCAAGTGCTTTACAAGTGGCTGACGAGAGTCCCATAATACCATGGCCAACGTCTCCCAAGGGCAGAGGATCTTGCCTGGGTCCATTGGGCTGGGAAGAGTCCTCTCCACAAGCAGACACATGGACCCCAAAGAAGGCCCTCAGATGGCAGGTGGTTCTTGAGAAGGAAAGTTTGGGATTTCATTTGCCCCCCTTGCCCCTCGTTGCCCAAGGGAATCGCTTAGGTCCAGAAGAAGCTGGCCAGGAACAAGAGGGAATGGGGGCCCCTTCCTGGAACAATGGGCTGAAGGAACTGGGGATGTTCAGCCCCGAGTAAACTGGGGAGCAAGAGGAGTCGTGATCAGTGTTGGAAGACCCTTCACGAGGAAGGGGAATTGTTGCCTTTTCCTCCATAGTCAAAGGAACAGTGGCTACAAATTGCATACGCTGGTCCAATGGAGAACCGCCTGGTGGCCATTTCCAATTACGATGTAAGAAAAGAGAAAGAGTCAAACTCAAGACCTTTTCTGTGCCTTTAACTCCAGCTGTTTGACTCTGGATAAGTCATTTCCCTCCTTGAGTCTCTGTGAAATGCAGGTAATAACCATCACCTGGTTCCCAGGGTTGCTGGAAAGGGGGCAGTTGGCAACCTTTTTGTAGCTCGATCTTGCCCAGTGGCAAGGACGCCCATCAGGGCTCACAACTCCCGAGCTGGACATCCGCTAGCTTCGGCCTCCCCAGGAGCCGGTTGGCAATCTTTAAAGTGCTCTGAGAGTGCCAAGAAGTCAATGACTATTTCTTGGGCACCGACCCTGTGAGAGAAGTCCAAAGAGGCAGGAGCAAAGGCAGGAGAGGAGGGAAGGAGGGTGGCTCGGCTGGACGGTTTCTCAGGAGGAGACGGAGGCCAATGAGAGGAGGAGCTGCAGGGCAGAGCAGCCTTTCAGGATGAGAAGGCCACGGAGGGATGGAGGGAATGTGAGTGATTACCCTCCCTCGTGGGGTTGTTAGCAGGAAACAATGACAACGTTTGTCTGTCCATCAAACACTCAGCAAACAGCCAGTGTGGGCGAGTATTATGAAATTAGGAGAAGGGGCGCTCCCTGCCCTCAAGAAGCTTTCTGTCTCCTGGAAAGCTTAACACAAACTCAAATGGGACGACCACAGTTAACGTGGAGAGCAGCGGGCACCGGGGGAGAGCCAGACAAAGAATTCTGGGTGGAAAATTCAAAGAGGAAATAAAACTTTAAAGAAGAGGTCTGGGGAGGAACTGCCAGAAGAAACTGTGCCCGCATTGAGCCTTGAAGAGGTCAACCAGTACTCAATCAGTCAATCAACAAACATTTACAAAACACTGTGAGCCAGGCACAGAACAGGGAATAGAAAGATGGAGATAAGACTGTTCAAATCCAGCCTCAGATACTGACTGTGTAACCCTGGGCAAGTCGCTTAACCCTGTTTGCCTCAGTTTCCTCATCTGTAAAATGAGCTGGAGAAGGAAATGGCCAAGCACTCGAGTATCTCTGCCAGGAAAATCCCAAAAGGGATCAAGAAGAATCAGAGGTGATTAAAACAACCGCACAACAAGAAGCCTGTACAGTCTCTGCCTTCAAAGAGCTTACAGATTCTGGGGAGAAATCCAGCATCGACACGAGTACCTACAAGCCGATTCAGAGGGGGAGGCTCCAGCCTCCGGAAGAGTTTCAGGGAGGAAGTGGGGCATGAGCTCAGCTCGGAAGGAAGTAGGGATTCCGAGGAGGAAGGGCATTCCAGGCATGTGCACAACCTGCGCAAAGGCCTGGCGATGGAAGATGGCATGTTATATGTGAGGAATAAAAGCAAAAAAGAAACAAAGTACCTTTCATTGGAATGAGGTGAGGGATTCCATTACATGAAGATGCACTGGGACAAGGGAAGCTATCTAGGGGATGCCAAAATGGTACAGTACAGTAGAGAGGATTCTGGTTTGGAATCAAAAGACCCAGGTTCAAATCTGGCCTCACACACTTCCTAGCGGCGTGACCCTGGGCAAGTCACTTAACCCCAAGTTACCTTTACCACTCTTCTGCCTTAGCGCCAATCCTTAGTATTAATTCCAAGAAAGAAGGTACGGGTGAGAAATTTGGTTTCCAGGTTCTGTGAATAAGAACCTTGTAAATGAGGGGAACGTCTGCTGTCTCGTTGTCTGTCCTAATGGCAGGTCCGAGGCGGCCATGTCCAGAGCTGGGATCACCGTCCCTCCCCCCGTGCTCTTCCCCCTTCCGAGCATCCCTATTTCTGTCAGCAGTAACTTCCAGGCCGAGCCTCCACGCCTCCCTGTCCCTCGTCCTTGCGTGGACTTCGGTGCCAGAATTCCCGGACCCGACCTTTTCTCTACACGTCTAGCCACCCCCCTCCCCCTGCCCCGCAGGCCCTCATGAGCCTTGCCTAAAGGTTTCCCTGCTTCCCCCATCCGTCCAGCACAGGCAGGACCACACTCCTTCCCGGCGATAAGCCACGGGGGCCTCCGTATTGCCCAGAAGGGACTGTGGCACTTAAAAGCCCCATTCCTCCAACACGGCGGCCGGCTCCAGGTTCGCCCTGGCTTTCTCCTATGTTCTCCTTTGCCTCCGTCTCCTGGAATCTCCAGGGCCCTTTGGGACGCAGTGCCACCACCTCCAGGAAGCCTCCCTCCTCTCCCCTCCCATTACTTTTTTCTTTTGACTATAATCCCTATCATACGGATAGCTGATGTTTCCCCCCCAAGTACATGTAAGCTCCTTGAGGGCAGCAGCTCTTTTCCTTTCTTTTTCTTCCTTCCTTCCTTCCTTCCCTCCTTTCTTTCTTCCTCTTTCCTTGTCTTTCTTTTTTGTGGCTAGCTCAGTGCCTGGCACACGGTGTTCATACTTGCTTGTTGACTGACTGACAGCATATCCTCATTTGGGGGTAAATCCCTCCTTGGGAACGATGGATTCAGAAAACCTGGGACTAAGTTCCAGCTCCAACAGTGGTCAGCTAGATGACCTTGGGCGAGTCATTTCCCCTCATCTGATCCCTTTGTGGTCCTTGTTGGCCAACCCGCCTTCCAGGGCGTCTTGGCACACGGCAAGGGGCGGCATGTGGGGAGACGAGCTCCCTCCTCTCCTCCCGTCTTATTCACAGCTGCCCCCCCGTAACGGAGGAGACGGCGGCTCGGAGGCAACAGCCTCAAATAGCTGTGGCGCCGGGCCAGGGTCCTACCGGCCTCCGGAGCTCCTCGGAGCCGGATCTTCCGGGTGATTCACTCGCCGACGCGGAGGTGGGAGAGTAACTTACCTGCCACGGGCTGTGCCGGCCCCCCAGAGGCTGGCAGCGCTGCCGATGGCCGGCCGTCACGAGGCAGAACTCTCCCGGCCGCCTACTGAGGGGGGCCCGAGACGCCTCCTGGAGTGTGTGACGGCGGCCCTGGGGAGCCCAGCCTGCCTCCGCCCTCCCACCGAACGGGCCTGCTTTAAATGGGACGCCCTCGCCGTGTGGGCCCGGATTTCAACCAGAGCCCAGAAGGGCCCGTCAGCAGCCCCCAGGCCTGGCTCGCAGTCCTCCCCGGCGAGGCAGGCTTTCTCTGCCCCTGCCTTCCGAGGGCCCCCAGCTGGGCCTTGTGTCCAAGCCGGTAGTCGGGAGGAGGCGAGGGCGCCAAGCGGAGAGCCGAAGACGGGTGCGCAAAGAGCGGGGACCAGGACTCTGGAGAGCTAATGGCCGACTTAGACCTGGGACTTCAGAGGTCACCAAGTCCCATCTTCTTATCTTACACAAGGGGAAACCGAGGCACCCACATTTTGACTTTGGCTCATGGGGAAATGCTCCATCCTTTCCTCCAGGTGTGGCTCGTGAGGGACATGGGTTCGAGGCCCCCCTCCCTCTCTCCTCTCCAGCCCAAGTCCCCCATCTCTAAAATGAAGACCCCGTTCTCCCCCTGCCACGCATGGAGGCTGGGCCTCGGGACCCTCCAAACCCTCGGAACCCGGAGGCCACTCGCTTCTTTTTCTCATGCCTGGCCCCCACGACGGGGCTCGCTGGGGGCAGCCGGTGGGCTCATGGTTTGAGACCCCTCGAATCTGGGGAGGCAAAGACATCTCCCACCAAGGCTTAGAACACGCGTGTAGCTAGAGAAGAAATGGCACAGGAGATGGGGCACCCACCTGAAGAGTCGGGAAGTCCTGGGTTTGAATCCCACCTTAGAGACTTCCTAGCAGGGTGACGCTTTGCTTCTCTGTGCCTCCATCTTCTCATCTGTCAAATGGACGGGTTGAAGACCAGGGGCTTTCCCGAGCGCTCCTGCAGCATGACGGGGGGCAGGGAGGCACCTCATGCCCTGGGGAGGGCCCCGAGATCAGGGACCAGGGCCCGAGTGGCTGTGAGCAAATGCTGAGGAAAGGCCCTGCCCAGGAGGGAAGGGGCCCACGGGGGCAGAAAGGCCGAGGCGTCTGGGTTTCATTGGTTTTTATTGGTTTCTTAGCATCCACACACATTCTGTAGCAGCACACCGCCTCAGGTGTGACACTTGCAGTCGAGCCCACATCATCACCTACTGCAGAAACGCTCGTAAGAAATCATTATAGGATATTTTTGAAGACAAAGTTTTATCATAATATTCCAAAATATGAAAGAACTCCTCTTCGGACAGATTGATTCCATATTGCCGCAGAACCTGGAAAACAGAGCACGTGGGATTAGGAGGGCCAAGGATGGGGCGCGAGGAGCCGGGGGGGGGGGCCCTGGCAGGGAGGGCGGTGGGAATGGGGGGGCGGCTGCCCTCTTGGGGCTCTTCTGGCCTGGGGACTCTGGGCTTCTACCAAACTCCTACTTTAGAGAGGGTGGCCTAAGGGCATCGCTGAGGTGATCTCACGGGCCAGGTCTGGGGATCTGATGCTAGCTGGGACGGCTGGAAAGAGGAGATCAACAGGCAATGCTGAGAGGACCCTGGACCAGGGAACGGCAGCTGGGAGGGCCTTAACTCTCTAGTAGCCCAACCTTCTCACTTGACAAAGTGGGAAACTGAGGATCTGAAATGGGAAATGACCTGCCCAAGGCCACCCAACAAGGCAGTCACTGAGTCAGAACTGAAATCTGGTGGTCTGCTCCTAGTCCAGAATCCCCCTTCACTCTTCCATGCTAGGACCAATGTTAAAATGCATAGAAAATGCACTTGATATCTGATAAATATCAAAGATATAAAATATCTTGATATTTAAGGAGAGGCAGGGATAACGAGGAAGGAAGGGAGGGAGGGAGGGAGGGAGGGAGGGAGGAAGGAAGGAAGGAAGGAAGGAAGGAAGGAAGGAAGGAAGGAAGGCCTCTTCTGCAGGGCTGACCAGACCACGTGGTACCCTCTGAACAAGTATGGACCAAGCCTAGGAGCCCGGGGCCACTGGGCCTAGAGGCCATCTATTCCAACCCCAAACTCAGCCTTTTTCTTTTTCTTTTTTAGTGATGAGGAAACTGAGGCCCAGAGAGAAGTGACTTTTCTAGAAAGCCAGGATCCTGGCACTAGAAAGGGGAGGACCACAGAGGCCATCTAATCCTGAGCCCCCACTTTACAGATGGAGTCAATGAGGCACAAAGAGGAAAACTGAGGCAGTAAGTGGCGCAGGCATATTTAGAACCTGGGACTCTGAGCTCAGGCCCCAACACGCCACTCTGCTTCCCTCGGCACTTCCTGACTCGATTGTCCCTTTCTGTAGCTGGAGAGCAGGCCGTGAATGGGACAGACCGAGAGCTCAGGGAGGGGGAGCAGAAGGAAAGAAGCCGATGCCGGGCATTTCTTTTAAAAGAAGCCCCTCAAAATGAGCCACCCTCGCTGGGAGATCCCGCAGCTGGGGGACCCTTCGATTTGAATGATGGGCTTCATTTCATTTTTCTGGGTGAATTTCATGGTCCCCCGAAACAGGAAATGGCCCCGAGAAGGCCTCTGAGGCACGAGTCACTTGTGTACGGAGAATGCATGGAGCCGGGCCAAGGCAGCGAGGCGGAGCTGCAATCAGCCTTCGCGGAGGGCCGGCTCCATGGCGGGGGCTAGCACAGCATCAGAGACGGCCGCCCTTCCCGTGCTGGGCCCTTTCCCGCCCCCCGGGGCCCTCTTCACCTTCCTGAAGTCATCAATGCTTAAAAGGCCCGTCCCAGACTCATCGTAGCTTTTGAAGGTTCTCCGCATGGGCCGCCAGCAATGGAGGATTTTGGGCTGAATTCTCAGCAAAGCCGCGTAGAAGGAGGGGCTCTGAGTCCCGGCACCTTTCTGGGTAGGAGAAGGAGGAAATGGAGAGCCTGAAGAACCAGAATCCACCCTGGGGCAGCCTCCAGGCTTCTCCACGCCTGCTGGCAAATTCTATCCTCCTCTGTCCTCCCTGTCACTCCTGACGGCTCCCCACCCAAACTGAAACCCCCTTTTCTGCCTCCACTTCTCTTCTCTTCCTCTTTTAAAAAATACTTTCCATCTTAGTAACAACTCTAAGACAGAAGGGCAAGGCCTAGGCAAATAGAGTTAAAGTGACTTGCCCAGGGTCACCCCGCTAAGAAGTGTCTGAGACCAGATTTGAACCCAGGTCCTTCCAACTCCAGGCCTGGAGCTCTATCTACCTCTCTGCCCCCCAAGTTCTCCTCTACCCCAACACTCCCTAGAGCAGTGATGGGCAAACTTTTTAAAGAGGGGACCAAAGGAAAGGAAATGCTCCTCTGTCAGTCTGTTTCTAAGGCAACTCTTTCCAAGTTTCATCGTGTTGTATCCTACTCACTGTATTCGTCACATTAGGAATAATGTCTCCCAGCCGGATAGAACATTTGAGGGGACTGCATCTGGCCCGCAGGCTGTAGTTTGCCCATCGCTGCCCTGCCATTCAATTCAGCACACACTTATTTAGCACCTCCCAGGAGCCAGGCACCCTAAAGAAGCTTCTATCCTGCCTGCGGAAACGACGTGTATAAACACAGCCTGCCAATCAGCATGCATGTAGCGCCTACTGTGTGCTGGATAGCACAGGAAGTGCTGGGGAGACAGAGACAAGAAGGAGGCCGGCTCTGCCCTCGGAGGACGGAAATTCTGAAGGAGCGGATCAGTCAAGAGCGAGTCCCCAAGCAGTGACGGAGCAGCGCCCAGCTCCCAGCATCCCCTGCGGTTACACACTCAGCAGGACAAGAACGTGCAAAATAAAATAGAACTCAGTAATTGGGAGTGCCGGGTCTTAAGGAATGAGCTGGAATCAGGAAAGGCTGGGCAGAGGGGATGGCCTGAGCCTTGAGGGCACTCAGTCCTTCCGTCCTCCATCCTCCTGGGCTCCCCAGGCTGGACCTCCAAGACCTTCCGAGCTGGGACAGGCCTTCTCGGCTCCTTCCACCTCTCTCCTCCCCCGGCCCCCTGTTCTCTCTGAGCCAGCGTGGAGGACCTCAGCAGGGACATCACGCTGTTCTCAGCTACAAACTGACCCTCACTCCCCAGCTGTAAAACGAGGAAGGATGGAGGGGCCAGAGAGGAGGAACTCTGCTTCGGACATACTGAGCTTGGGGTAACGATGGGCTGACCCTCGTTCGTCCAGACCCTCTCTGGAGCCCAGTGATGTGCCTGTCACTGAATGGGAATTTAGCCAAGGCGACGTGCTATGTGTCACAAGGCAGGACTCCAACCCGGCCCTCTGGGCAAGCCAGCACAATGCCTCCCCATCGGCATCGGAGCCCACGTTCACCACAACTGGGCGCACTTCCACAGCCCCAGCTGGCAAATGGGTGAGGCATTGCCCCATTTACATAGCAGAAAACTGAGGCTTAGAGAAGGGAATTTGCCCTCCTAAGTTTAGATCTAAGTGTCCCTATTCTAAGACCTTTGCACTTCCCATTACCAGGCACTGCTCTCCACCCAAATGCTCTCTGATCTGTGGGGGCGATACCCAGAGGAAAATGAAGCTCCGGACAGGAGAGAGGGTGTCCAGGAGGCCTAAGGGTCAGCTCTTAGGAGCTACAGAGAACCCTGCAGTCACTCGCTCAGGTTCACAAGAGGGCAAATGAGGGACAGGACAGAGCTTTCCCGTGGAACGGTGGCTCTCAACATTTTTCGTTCTACAAACCCCTTTAAACAACAAGAAATGTATTCTGAAGCTCCCGGTAATTTAATATCATACTCATAATATTCTTTTAGATGGATCTTACAACACAGGCACGCTTCTGACTATATTGATAACTTTTGCCCCCAAAAGCACCAAGTTTAAAGTTTGGATTATGTAATTATATTTGTTGCGAAATTTTATCATGTTTATGCAAATTCTAAATATTAAATTATAAAGCTGTAATTATAAAATAATCATGAATAACTTGGAAAATATTCTGTAAGATCCAAAAAAGTAATCTAGAAATTCTCATTTGCTTACTAGTCTCTGTAAGACTTCATATTAAACTTCCTTATTTTATAAGTTTTATTTGATATAAATAATATTTTTATAAAATAAGCAAGTTAGAACTTAAAAGATTTTAAGCTTACTAATCACATATAAATTTAATTTCAATTTTGGACTTTTTTAAAACAAAGGTTTGTAATATTTGGCTTCACACCAGACAAACACAGTCTTAAATCTGGTTCTACATCAAGCTTATTTCTGGAGATTGATTTAAAACAAGAATAAAGTGAAAATGTTTGCTCACACAAATATGTGGTAGAAAAAATGGTAAGAGAGTCTTACGAGGTCTCTGCTGAAAAGATGGAAATTCATTTTTTTAAAATTTAGCCACCTAACCAATAAATAAAAGTGGATCGTTAATGTGATATGAAATAATTTACTTTTCTTTTGGCTGATGATGTCCTTTTATTAAATGATAAATGCAGCGCACTTACAGTTCAACTGCACATATTGCTTCATTTTGAACAATGTTTACATAGAAACTATGGAAAGAATCTCTTCAGACATAACTCTCTTCTCTTCTGCCACTGGCACACCAGTTATACTCTTTTCAAAACCCCACTGAAGAAGTGTGATCAGTATTGGCAACGAGTTCATTTGAAAATCCACCATACAGGAGGATAGTATAAGGGCAGGAGGTTTAAATCAGGAAGCAGACTTAATACTGCAACAAGAGGCAATACGAGGTCTGTTTCCACAGAACATTGGTGATGGGTCCACAATGGTTTTCATGCACACGTCCAATGATCATGAGTTTTAAACAGCCTGACATTCATGCCACAAGAATGCAGATGTTTGTAACATCTCCTTTGTGTGATTCCACAGTTGATGAGGTCCAATGAGGGGGTAACAGAAGAAAGGGAATTATTCTGGGGCAGTGTTGAGAACCCCTTCAACTGACTGTCATTTAGGAGTCAGTGTGGGCTCAAATGGCAAACACCTGTGGTGGTTTGAAAACATTTTGATGACAGTTGAAAAATTGCCGAAACACACCATGTTTGGTTAGAGGCGGTCAGAGTTTGATGTAATCAGAGCATGAAGATCAAAATCGCCATGTGCATGATTGTGACAGTTTCAAATCAATTGAGAAACAAAACCAGAATGCTTCAAGGTTGCACATGCTTGTCATAGAGAAACAAATATACATTTTTGTCACAGAAGTGGGCAATAATGTGCTGCCTGAGGTGCCAATAAACAATGTTACGCATGAGCCGCTGGGGCCGGCATCACGAAGCTCCACTAAGTGAGAGCCACAGCTGGCCACACACGACGGCCCAGGAAGAGGGCGCAGGTGCAAGTTCAGCTGCTTCCATTCAGGCTGCCAGGGTTAGAGCCTGAATGTGAAATCACAGCCTCATTCCCCATTCCAGCAGACATGTCGCCTGGGCTCCAGACACCAGAGCCAGATCCCTGCCCTCCCACACCTGTCCCGACAAAGAGCCAAAGGTGACAAGGGAGGGCCTTCTAGTCTTCTAGTCCCATAGTCTCTCCTCCAACTTTCAGTCAATGATCTGCTCCTATAGATTATCCCGCTCTCTACTGAGCTGATCCCTGGGCTTATGATTTAATTAAGAAGGCGCAAACTCACTCCCTTAGTCCTCTCTATTAACTGATTCTCCCTATGTGCCTACAACTGTGCGGACATCCTGATATTCACCCAGAGCATCCTGTGGTCCGTCTATGGCCAAGCCCTTGCCCCCGCCACCTTTCAACCCTCCCAGAACAAACGTCCCTTCTTCCCTGGTCACCCTTCTCCTTTGTGTGTTTTCTTCTCCTATCTTGAGTGCAGAGAGCACCTCTTGTTCCCTTTAATGTCTGTATCTCATCCCTGTGCTTGCCACAGTAAGTCTTTAAAAGACAGCTTTTGGGGGCAGCGAGGTGGTTCAGCGGAGCGAGCCTGGGTTCAAATCTGGCCTAGCTGTGTGGCCCTGAGCAGGCCCCTTAATCCCCACTGCTTTAGCCCTTGCTGCTCTTCCGCATCGGACCCAGCACGCAGCATCGCCTCTAAGATGGATGGCCAGGGGCCGGGGGTACGTACCATCATGTAGACCTGCTGGATCTTCATCCTCTGCATCAGCGAGTTCTCCTTTGGCTTTAAGAGAAGGATGCAGCTCTGGAAGAAGTCGCAGTACGCGAACTTGCCGTTGTTCTTCAGGTCATACTTCGTTATGAGATTCTGGCAGTCCTCTTTGCTGAGGTCCAGGTTGTACTTGTCCACCAGAGCTGGGACACAAAAGCGGGGAGTCAGCACCCGAGCCTTTCCAGTGGAGAGCCCGTTACTCCCAAGAACCCCGACAGGCAGGGCGGAGGCCGTGGCTCCATTGCTCCAGATGCGGAAAGAAGCTCTCTGCCAGGAATTGTCGCAGGCAGCTCTCTCCAAAGATCCCTCATTGACCCGGTCCAGGGGACCTTCACCCCCACCCCACGCCATGGGCATTTCCCCACAATAGCAGGGGGTGGGGGGGAGGGCAGATGTTGTCAATCTAATTTTACAGATTAGGAAACTGAGGATTGGAGAGAAGCCACGACTCCTCCTCTGTTAGATCCAGACCCGCTGTGATGTCTGCAATGACTCGCCCCTGGAAACACGGTGGCAGAGGGAAGAGCCTCCCTGGAGGGCGTATGCTCAGCTCTTTGCCATCCTGCTGACGTAGGTGGAGATAATCAGCCGAATGATGGCACAGCAGGGACGTGACCCATCCGTTACCCAGAGAAGGACGTTAGGGAGCCCCAGCTCCCGTGTCTCCGACATTTCCTAGCTTCCGTCTCTGTCCTGGGCCCTGGGCTAGGGGCCGGGTGACCAGGACCAAGAGGAGGCTGGCATGACTGCGGGCTCCTGGCTAAAGGAAGAGGCCTCTTTGGGGCCTGCTCCTGTGTGACTCGGAAGGTCAGCTGCCTTGTGACTGTCCACAAAAAAAGGATCTGTCACGATCTCTGTCCTACTCGTGTGGCCTGTGGCAAGTCCCTCCTCCCCTCTCAAACCTCAGTTCCCTCATCTGCAAAGTGAAGGAGGGGCTGGACTAGAGAACCTCAAAGATGTCTGGAGTCCACCCTTCACAGGAGAGGAATAGGAGACCTGGGGTCACATGACGAGCAGGACCCTGCCTCAGTTTCCTTGTTTGTAAAATGAGATCAGACCACACGGTCGGACCTCGCACACCACAAGGGGAAAAGAAGAGAGAGATGGAACCTTGGAATTCAGGCACAGAGATTTCTCCCTGTTTGTCCACGTCCTTCTCTTTGCATTCTTTCAGCATTTCCTTCCAGAAGCCCTGGATCTTCTTTCTCAACCTGTTTTCTATAGCTTCACAATTCTGCAAAGGGGGGACGCCGGTCTTGGAGCCTGTGGAGCTGGCAGTCCCTGGAACCTGGAAGCGAGGAGCAAAGAGAGCCATTGGCGAGAAAGCTCAGCTTGGTGGAGGCCTCTCAAGGGTGGGGAAGCGGCCCGCTCTCAGGCTTCCCTCCGGGCCTGCTTTGGGGGGAAGAAAGGAAGGAGCCAGGATGCCCCTCTTGTGGCCAGAGAGAGCCCCCAGGCCCACAGGGGTCTCCGATTGAGGTTCCCTATCCTGCTATGGCCACATCGGAACATGAGGCTCCCTGGGAGCAAAGGCCTTTTCCCGGGACTGGCTCAATGCTACATACGTAGCAAGGGTCAGAGCCAGAGCTTGAGCCAGGCGAGGCGTCTGACTGCAGCGGAGTCCCCCCACTCCCACCCAGGGCCTGTCCCCTCCCCTTCAGGCCTAGCCCCTGCCTCTGGAGCACTGGCCGTGGGGCCCTACGGCCAGCAAAGACTCGGTCACCCCAAGAGAGCAGGGAAAGGCTGGAGGAGAAATCAGAGCCGCCCCGGGGCCAACTTACATTTTCTGCTCCAGTCTGGGGCCGGGGAGCAGAGCCTGGAACGGGAGCAGGTCCGGCCACTGGGGCCATTCCTGCCTCGACCTCCGGGGTGGTGCTGGGTCTCTGGGATTTGGTCGGATCTGCCGTGGCCGGAGGGCTCAGAGATTTCTCCATGTTGAACTTGCACAAGAACTCCTGGTACTTCAGCCTCCCTTCGCTGTTGAGGGGAAGCTCATTCCAGAAGGTCTCAAACTAGTGCCAAAGGGAAAGCCATGTTAGGTGGCCACCCCAAAGCCAAGAGGAACAAAAGCCAACCCACGTCCCACCCAATGCCCGCAGCTTCCGCCCTGGAGGAGGAAGAGGAGGAAACGATGGTACTCGCTCCATTTTGAAATGGAATTTGAACCTTCGTGGGCATCCTGGGGCCATCCAACCTTGAGTTACTCACAGAAGAACGAGGAGAAGCACGACCGGCCATCGGCCTCCTGGCGCGCCCTGCTTTCTCCCTGGGACGCCGGGGCTCTACAGACATCCCAACGGGACGTGCCCTCCTGCCGTCCCATCAGCCCTTCCCTCGGAGGGAGAAGCGAGCCTCCTGACGAAACCAACAGGGAGACATTTGGACAAATGGGAAGGATTCGATAGCGCCACAGCCATGAGTCGGACCAGCGGAGAAGGGGCTTTGGATTTGATCCTGCGATCCCCCTTTCCTGTGATTGTCTCCTTCAAAGATCCCCGAATCCAAAGAGGCTGTGATGTCTCAACCTCTCGCCTCCTGGATCCCAGCAGATAGGACCAGGCCCTCCATTCCATGGTGGCTCATCGGGTCAGAGATCTGGAGCTAGAAAGGGCCTCCGTCCCGTCCTCTCAGTTCCCGTTTCCTCCGTCCGAGGAAAGGCAAACACGACCGTCTGCCTGGACTCTTGCAGCATAAACTTCCTAACAAGTTTCCCTACTTCCCCTCTCCCTGCCTTTAAACCATGTCCAAGACAAGTCGATAAGGATTTAATAAGGACCTACTATGTGCCAGGCACTGTGCCAAGCACTGAGCACAGAAGGAGAGGCAAAATATACAGCAAAAAGCTCTCAGAAGCTCCCAGTCCAATGGAGGAGACAAAAGGCACTCGGTCGTGTCCAGGTAAGACCAAGCCAGGAACAACCCACAAAAGAAGTCACTTGAATGAAAGGAGATCAGGAAAGGCATCCTGTAGAAGGTGGGCTTTTCATGGGGCCTCGAAGGAAGCCGGGGAAGCCTCCAGGAGGGTGAGATGAGGAGGGAGAGAATCCCAGCCACTGGGGACAGCCAGAGGAAATGCCCAGGCTTGGGAGCTGGAGTGTCCTGATGGAGAAACCATAAAAAGGGCATTGTCATTCGATTCGATCAGAGTCAAGTTTAAGAAGACTGGAAAAGTAGGAAAGGGCCAAGTTAAGAAGGGCTCTGGATGCTGGAAGATTTCCCATTTGATCCTGGAAGAAATAGGGATGGACAGTTAGGTGGTGCGATGGAGGTAGTGCCGGGCCAAGAGTCGGGAACACTCCTCTTCCTGAGTTCAAATCTAGCCTTGGACATTTACTAGCTGTGTGAACCTGGGCAAGTCACTTCACCATTTGCCTCTGTTACCTCCTTTGTAAAAATGAATTGAAGCAGGAAATGGCAAACCACTCTAGTATCTCTGCCAAGAAAACCCTAAATGGGGTCACAAAGAGTCAACCTGAACCACAGAAACAAAGTAATAGGGAGCCACTGGAGTATAGGGAAGTGGGGGAGAGGGAGATGACACTGAACTTTAGGGAGCTCATTTTCGTGTCTAAAAGAGGAAGGTGTGGGTGGGAGGTGATGCGCCTGCTCTGGCCCAGGGTGAGGCCATGGAGGAGATGCTGGAGGGGGAACAACATTACTAGGAAAGTGGAGGAGGAGGAAGAAGGCATCTACTGAGCATTCAGTTTGCCATATCAGGAAAACATCTGGAGATGAGACTGCAGGATCAGCAGAGAGGTCAGAGCAGGCCCAAGCAAGGTGACAACGACCAACAGAGAGACGGCCGGGAAGGGCATGGCAGTTAGTGAAGCAGTACAGAGGGAGAGGAGAGGAGAACCCAGGATCAAAGCCAGCAGCACCCACAGTTAGAGGGAATGCTCTGGATGAAGATGCAGCAAAGGAAACGGGAGGAGTGGCCAGGGAGGCCGGAGGAGAACCAAGAGGGGTTGAGGGAGTCCTCCCAGGACTCAGCGAGAAGAGCAATCCACGGTGTCTGAGGCTGGACAAGGAGACTGGGGACGGAGAAAAGATGGCTGGACGTGGCTGCTAAGTGATCGCGAGCTTTGGAGAGAGCAGTTTGGGCAAAATGATAAGGTCGGAAGGCAGGAGCAGAAGGGCCAGCATTTAAAAAAAGGAGGGGGAGAGGAAGTGTTGGCTTTAGCCACAAAGGGCAGAAAAGAGAGAGGGAAGGACCAAGGGAGGGAGCTTTTCAGGATGAGGGAGATGTGGACTTGTTTAGAAGCAGTAAGGAAAGACACAGAGAAGGACTGAAAATAAGTTAAAGAGGGAGGCAGCTGGGCGGCTCAGAGGATGGAGAGCCAGGCCTAGAGACAGGAGGTCCTGGGTTCCAATCTGGCCTCAAACACTTCCTTGCTGGGTGACCCTGGGCAAGTCACTTAACCCCCATTGCCTATCCTCTGCCTTGGAACCGATGCTTAAGAATGGGGATGACAGAGGGGGCAATCTGTTGGAGGAAATGGCACGGCATGGGATCACTTGAGCATGTATCTGTGTAAGGAATAAGGTCACTTCACCATGAGGGATGGGAATGACAGGACGCAGCGGCAGAAGGCACTTGAGTGACATGAAATGAGGAGGAGGAGGAGGGAAGAAGAGGGAGCTCACAGCAAATGGCCTCCATTTTTTTCTGTAAAATTGGAGGCAGAGGGATGGGGACGGGGGCCACGGAAGGCTTAAGAGGGACGAAGAGGCCTGGAAGAGCCATGACGGATGAGGAACACGGGGCCGTGGTGAGGACCCAGTTGAACTTAACAGAAATCTGCAGTGGACCTAGACAGAATGGCTGGGCAATTTTCCATTCAGCAGTCAATGTGGCTTCACATAATGGGAGTGATCTAAGGCAAAGGCTTAGTCGGATGTCATCTGCAGTAGGGATTGGAGAGAAGAGGCTGTGAAGAGATGAAACGATTGCCCGAGGGGATGAGATGGGGAAAGAAGAGAGCAGTTCATGCAGAAGAGATGGCCTGGGAGAGACCTGAGGAACCAAGGGAAGGGGGTCCCCGTGCACACGAAGAGGAGGGATTTGTAAGGGGAGGCCAAAGGCCAACAGAATATGGTCAGAGAAGAGGATTTCCAAATGGCAAGATGGTGGGTGGCACCGTCTGTGTGTGTGTGGTGGAGATGAGGCGAAGGAGGAGTTCCTGAGAAGTGGGGAGCCCGAGAAACTGAGTGGTCGGGGTGGAAGAGGGAGAGCCACTGTGTGCTCTGGGGCCCCCCAGTATGAGCCGGGGAGCTGGAGAGGAAAGACAAATGGGGAGCCAAAGGAGCAAACTGAAGAGAATGACCCGGGGACTTTGACTGAACCTCATGAACCACAAAGGGAGTGAGGCTACTGAGGGTCAGAGGTGGGAGGGGAGCATGGAGTACTCTAATTCCCTGCCTCCACCAGGGAGCCAAAGAGCCTGAGGGAAGGTGCAGCCAGGACGGGACAGGGTGGCTGCACCATTAGGGGCAGCGGGTAGAAGAAGTGCAGTGAATGGCACTGCAGAGTAGAAGGGCTGGATGGGGTTTGGTTGAAACTTTGGGGTGGGAGGGTTGGGGGGATGAGGAATGTGGGGGCAGGCCTGGGGTTTGGAGGCTGATCTAGCAGACTTCCAAGTCTCTGGAGTGAGAAGATCATTTCAGAAGGAGGCTGGATGGGAGGCACATGGCCACGTGGCGAGAGTGTGGGCTCCTCCTCCCAAGTCCTCTTCCCTCCAAAGGCTGGAGATGAGGCAGGAGGGCGCAGCTGGAGAGGGAAGTGAAGCCTGAGCAGCAGGACAGAGAAGTCTTGTTCCCCACCAGCTTTCCTCTTCTTCTTCTTCCCTCAAAGGACGTGGGAGGCTTTAGTCCAAGGGAGGCTGTTCCTCTCTGCCCCAGAGATTGTCACCTCCCAGCTGGGAGACTGGGGGGAGCACGAGGTGGCAGGTGCCTTGTGCTGGTCCAGATGGAAGCTGCCCAGCCAGGGCCCATCAGGAGAGGGACGGTGCCAGGAGCTCACGGTCTGTGGTCTTTCCCCCTGAGGAAGCCGCAGCAGGACGTGGCAGACCCTACGGCATTTATAAAGTACCGATCATGTTCTACAAGTGCTGGGGGTATAAGGGAGGCAGACAGGGACCCAGGCATCCAGGAGCTTACTTCTAAAGGGAGAGGCAACATGTAAGTAACTGGAGCGATATAAGATATAAACAGAGCAGTCTGGGGAGAGGAGGGAATGGAGCAGGAAATGCCTCCTGCAGGCTCTTGGAGGAAGACTGGGAGCCCCTCCAGGGCAGGGATCAGGGGGGTTGCTAGTCCCTGGCACATAATAGGACTTCATAGATTATTGTGTTGGCTGGAAGTCAGGGAAGCTAAGAGGCCAAGGTGAGGTGAGGAAGGAGACTATCCCAGGCATGAAGGCAGTGCAAGGCAGGAGATGGGACCTGGGTTACGTCCGAGGATGAGGGACCACTCAAGGGCTGTGTCCATTCTGGCTGGCTCCCTGGGAGCTCAGGGTTTCCTGTGGAAGGGGACGTCTCTTGTGCATCCCTAGGGCCAGGAAGGAGGCTCTGGAGGGCCTTCCTGAAGGTTCCCCCTCTCCATGCTCATTGAGCAGCCTCCTGAGGCCATGAGTTTCCAGGTTCCTTGATCATGTGAAGGGAAGGCTAAAGAGCTGGATGAGGACGTTTATCAAGTCTCTTCCATGTCTAACTTCTTACCCTAACAGCCCACATTCTTCTTTGACTTTTCCCATGATGCCAGGCTGGCACATCCCTTCTGGCTGGACAGGTCATCTCTGGGTAGATGCTGGGTGTGCTTTTATTCCGCCAGGAGGAAGCCTGACCTATGGCCTCTTGGGCTTTCCCTCTATGGCCTACAGGAGGACCCCAGCCCCAGCCCAGGCAGGAGGGCCTCTGCCACCACACTGAGCCCTAGAGCCAGGTGCCTTTTCCCCTTGTCTCCCTCCTGGTGAGATGGGAGCTAGACACGGGCTTCTTTCCATTTTCTCCCAGACAGATCAAAGGAGTGTGGAGACGGGAGAGACCAAGGAGGTCATCTCGAACCCACCCTTGTCTTTGGCAGAACAAGAACCTGAAGCCTACGAGAGATCCTGGTCTGGGGAAAAAGAGCAAAGGGCCCAAAGGAGACCTGGCTCTGCGAGGAGGAGGCGGCGTGAGTTCAGATTTCCCTTCTGCTTCTCATGTCCTTGGAGACTTTGGACAAATGGCTGCGGTGGTCTGTGTTTGCCTCGGTTTCTTTTTCTTCCAAACCAGGGGTTGGCCTCACCGGCCTCCAAGGTCCTTTGCAGCCCCACCACCCCATCTCTCAGCTTCCTCCCAGCAGGCCCAAATGCTTCCTCTCTCCCAGATCCCCCCAGTCAGACGGGAACGGTCCTGTGTCCGACTCCCCCTCGCCTTGTCCCTCTCTCGGTGGGTTTTCTTGAGGGCGCGTCCTGAGGGCAGACACTGGCTTCTCTCTCAGCTTTCTACCTCATCTGGTTTCAAGCACTCAAGCGCTTCTTAGGTTTGAATTTGAACCTATTTTCCAGTCGGGTTATGGTAGGTCTTAAATACCCGTCATGTCTCTGGAGGATAAGTGGGGGGTATTCTGGCCCTTCCTCGGCAGCACCATTAAAGGGCAGCTGATATTTCTGCCACCCCAGAAGGCTGGCAAAGGGTTTTTATGGATGCTGCCTCTTGGACGCCCTTCTGCCCCCCTGGCAGCCCTACCGGAAGGCAGCAGGCCTCGGGTGGTTAGACGGCACTGACCAGCCCCCTGGGCTAACAGCTCTGGCTTCCACTCCATCCCCCCGGATGCCCGTGGCCCAGTGGCCCGGCTGCCGGCAGGAGAGATGGGGGCCCGTCTTACTTGTTCATCATTCAGAATCTGGAAGTGACGGTTGCAAATGTTCCTGAATTCCTCCTTGGATGTCGTGCAGCTCCTGCTACAGTCCATGTCAGTAAATTCCTGGAGTAAGTTGGAGAAGCGAGTGGTCACGATATCCCGGACGCGAAGCAGGAGCTCTTTCAAGAAGGGGTCCTTCTGAGCTTTGGGCACAGAAACTTTCTGCATTTTCTCCGTCCACTCGGCAGCAGTCTAGACAAAAAGAGAGCCAACAATGGATTTGTTAAATAAAGAAGAGACCTCCTGCCACGGGAAGTCCCCTGGGGAAGCTGCCTTTGCAGGGAGACCTGCCCAAGCCCGTCCCGAAGAAAGGGAAGCCCCCAGCATTCGTGGCAAATGGAGACACGGGCCGTGAAGCCTCAGGAAAGGTCGGGCTTACAGAAAGAGGAAAAACGGTGAAGCCGAGTCTGTAAGAGGGAGACCAGTGGGCAAAGAAGGGGCCAGTGCCTTGGGCTCAAGTTCTGACTCGGGCGCTAAATTGCTAACCTCCTGAGCCTCAGTTTCCTCACCTGTAAAATGGGGATAATAGCATCACTCCACATGGTGCAGTGTTGGGAGGACCACTTTATAAATCAGACAAAGTGCTATTCGAGGGCAAGTTCTTTTATTTCGTTTTGGTTTTTTAAAGCCCTTCCCTTCTGCATTAGAATCGAGATGAAGTATGGGTTCCAAGGCAGAAGAGTGGTAAGGGCTAGGCAATGGGGGTTCAGTGACTTGCCCAGGGTCACCCAGCTGGCAAATGTCAGAGGGGAGGACAAGTCGTTAAGCCATTAGGAGAGTCAGTCATTAAATCAGTTAAGCACTATCTGGCAGGCACCGGATTTCACTGGGATAGGGAATTCTTGGTGTGGAAATTCCATCCTGGGATACAAAGGAGCACCTCATCCAGAACTCAGAGCCTCTCTGATGGAGCCCAGGGATACTGAAGAGGGAAGTGACAACACCTACAGGGGTCAGAGGCAGGGCTGGCACTCAGGCCTTCTTAACTCCACGGCAAGCTCTCAAAAGCCACTGAGCTACACTAAGATATTATTATTATTATCATCTTTAGTGTTCTTGGTAACAGTCGCCACCACTTTTCTTCTCTCAGACAAATATTCTGTCCACTTGGGCGACAGGGGGAAGACCATTAAAAAGAAAAGAACAGTTGGATGGGGATTTGTTCTGGGACCATTTCTATTGGAGCCTCAAGGAAAGAGATGAGAAGAGCTCGGAAATGATAGCAGAAGGCGAGCCGACATTCCTAAGGCTTTTATGCGATTAAAGAAACCAATTTGTCCCCTGGTCCAAAAGTCTATAGAACATTCCCCATAAACAGTCCTGAGGAGGAGAGTGACTTGTCCCGGGACCCTTCCTATCCGAACTCCGATAAAAAGGAAGAGGAGGAGACGCCAGGAGTAGTGGAATTACTCTGATCACAGCAGCAGGAGGAGGAGGAGGAAATTGCCAAAACATAACATTAATTTGCAAACTTAGAAGAGCCCCATTTTGATGTGGTCAGTCAAGACTTATTTACACATTATTGATAGTTACATGGGTGTGGTCTTTTCAGGTCTACATCCCCAATCATGTTCTCATCAACCCAAGTGTCCACGCAGTTGTTTTTCTTCTGTGTTTCTACTCCTGCAGTTCTTCTTCTGAATGTGGGTAGTGTTCCTTTCCATAAATCCCTCCGAATTGTCCTGGGTCATTGCATTGCTACCAGTACAGAAGCCCATTACATTCAATTTTACCACAGTGTATCCATCTCTGTGTACAACGTTCTCCTGGCTCTGCTCCTTTCACTCTGCATCACTTCCTGGAGGTCTTTCCAGTTCACATGGAATTCCTCCAGTTTATTATTCCTTTGAGCACAATAGTATTCCATCACCAACAGATACCACAATGTGTTCAGCCATTCCCCCAATTGAAGGGCAGACCCTTGCTTTCCAGTTTTTTGCCACCACAAAGAGCGCTGCTATAAATATTTTTGTGCAAGTCTGTTTATCTATGATAAGAGCCCCATTTTGAAGAAAAGTCATCATATTCAACAGCAATGACCTATCAAGGCTATGGGAAGGGGATGGAAGGGAAGGAATCAGAGCTGCCTTCTTCTGGCCCGCCTGCCACCAGGGCTGTCAGGCATGTTCCCAGGAAGCCGATCATCTCTCAGCTTCTATCCCAGCACTTTTTAATTCTGTTATAAAAAGCAGCCATTTCAGTCACCTCTACAAGAATCCACAGAACGCTAACAATAAAAGGATAACAGAAGTGGCTCCATGGATAGAGAGCCCAGCCTGGAGACAGGAGGTCTTGGGGTTCCAATCTGGCCTCAGACATGTCCTAGCTGGGTGACCTTGGGCAAGTCACTTCATGGCCTACTCTTTACTGCTCTTCTGCTTTAGAACCAATAGCCAGGCATCACTGACTCCACGGCAGAAGGGAAAGGTCTAAAAAAGAGGCATTCCAGAGCAGGATGGTGACTTGTTCTCTCTGCCCTGCTTCTCTCCCAGGGCCACTGCGATGACACCATGAGATACGGCACTGCCAGTCAGAAGGCATCATGTTTAATGAATGTTTGGAACTGTTTTCAAAGTCAAATGACTGAACATTTGTCATGAGGAAAAATAAAACTGATGGATGGGCACATTTCAGGGCTTCCAGAAATCCAGCAGACAGATACATAATTCCTAGAATGAACCTCCTGGCTCCATCACTGGGGACGTGCTCCAGGGCTGTGGGAGCGGGAATGGCCACAATGAATGTCACATCGAGGATTCCCCATCATCTGTACAAAGTCATCCTCATCCCTCCACCGCACACTGGAAAGACTGGGTTGGCACAGAACTCTCCCCCACCAGGGCTGGAAGGAACCCAGGAGGATCTGCATCAAATCCCGCCTCTAATGCTAGCAGCCTGTGTCCTTAAGAGCAACCACTTTACAATGTCCCTGGGCCTTGGTTTCCAAAGAAGGATTGGATTAGCTGGCCCCTGAGGTCTACATCTAGGGTCCTCTGAGGTCACTTCGATCCCTTGGCCTCAGTTTCCTCATTTTAAAACGAAGGATTGGCCCAGATGGCCTTGGAGCTCTCTCTCCAATGGAGAGCTACAAACCCGAGGCCCAGTTCCCCCACCACACAGATGATACAGCTGCAGGGAGGGCAAGACCTGAGGGCCCATTACGGCAAAGCAGTGTACTCATAGAGGCTTCCCTTCCCCCAGCTAAGAGTTCGTCCAGGCCCCAGATCCCTGGCCAAAGAGGGTTTTCCCTCTCCTCAGAGAAGTTCTTGGCAAATTTGGGCCAACCCTTCCCTCCACAAATACCTTCAGAGCCTCCCTGTGGCCTTTTACTTCTTTTGAACCCTGCCCTTTGGTCTTAGAATCAACTCTCGGTATCAGTTCCAAAGTAGATGAGTGGTGCCCGCTAGGCAATGGGGGTTCAGTGACTTGCCCAGGGTCAGCCAGCTAGGAAGTGTCTGAGACCACATTTGAACCCAGGACTTCATGTCTCCAGCCTTGGCTCTTTATCCATTTTTCTGTGGTCTTCCGTATGGAACCTGGCACATAAGGCTCTCTGGAGCAGAGCTGGGCTCCAGACTCCCTTTCCTATTTCACATGACCCTGCGCTGGAGTCAAATTGGACTAGAAGCTCCACTCTGCTGTGCTTTACCCTTTCCCACCACCATGTATTTGTCCACACCACCCTCCATCCTTGTGATGGACAGGCCAAATTTGTGCCAGGGTCCTCCCGATTGCTAAGGAGCTTTGGCTCTAGAGAATGGAAGTCCTCGAAGGCAGGGCCTGGCCCCGCCAGTGGACATGCGCTTGGCGGATGCTTTGGAATGGACAGAATTGGGAACTGAAGTTCAAGGGCTTTTCTAGGTCACTGTGGACGTAAAAAGGGAACTCTCTTCCCCACCCCCACCCCCTCTCAGAAGACGATGGAACTCAGTGAAAGGCTGGCTGACTTGGAGCCAAGGACCCGGCTTCAAACCCGCTTCTCACCCATAAACAACGTGAGTGTGGCCCACGACCCCTCTCTGCTCTGGGGCCCCAATCCCAGCCTCTGAGCCTCATGCTTGTGCCCTCTGCCCAGCGAGGATGGCTCTACCAAGGCCGGCCAGGGGGCCCTTCTGCTATCCCGCTGAACGTTTCATCGGGCTTTGGTCAGCCCGGGAGGATTAGCCCGAGTCCGACTTTCTCGTAAGGGGAAATGAGTGCAAGGCGAGGACTGCGGGTCCTCCTGCGCCGCGCACCAGCTTGTCTCGCCACTGTCGCGGCGAGCCAGGGACGGCAGATGGCTGCTGCTCTGGCCCGATCGTTTCTGCCGCTTCTCCCAGGATCATTATATCTGAATGGAAAAAATGACGCTTTTCCCCTGACTAGACGGAATGCTCGTCCTAATCAGAGAAGACACCGGCGGCTTCCCATGCAAATAACCCTTTCCAATATTAACTGCGCGCTACATAAAAAGTCCCCTCAGGACAGGAGCTGCAGCTGTATTATTAAGAGAAGAAATATGAGGAGAGGGATCGAGCGTGCAGACGCAGGAGGCAGGGCTGCATGGCGGCTCCTGCGCACCCAGACGCCGCGCCAAAGGCGGCCAACTGGCGAGCCCGAGCTCTCTGAGCCTGTTCTAGCCCGACGAGCGGAGGAGGCCGAGGCCGGCCTGCTGACTCCCTAAAAGCCCAAAGTAAAATTACTAGCAGATGTGTAGGAGCGTCGAGGAGATCGGCAAAGCGACGGCCCTGTTTCGAGGGCGCGTTACCCCACGGCCATCCACTTTAAGAGCATTTCTGGGATTTGGCTCCAAGCACACTCCCTCTCCTGGGAGGTGGATCTGCGAGAATCACTACCGAGAGAGGAAGCGTTTGGAGGGGCTTCCTAGCAAAAGGCGGCGGAAGATGTGGCGTCCACCCCAACTCTGCGAGAGGGCTCCCCCGAGGAGCTGGAGCCGGCATACGGGCCAAGGGGAGGCCTCTGGGCACTGCTCGGACTTCACATTGGACCCAGCTCCCATAGTCTATGTTCTAAGGTGGAGGCCAGCTCCAGGCACCCCCTATTCCCAGGCTGCCCCCAGCCCTCGCTCTCCCGTTTTAAGGTCTCTCTCTGTCCTAAGCGTTCTTCCAGCTCTGCCATCCCTTGTTCTAAGGGCCCTCCCAGCTCTGACATTCCACGTTCCACTTCTCATAGTCGGAGATCAGAAAAAGCTGGCAAAATCCCTCCAAGATCTGCCACCGACGACTTCTCCGAGCCTTCGAGTACTTCTCCCTGGCGGATGCAGAGTCCTTTCTGGACTAGTTCTGCCTGTCCATGCCGCTAAGGGCGGAAGCTGCCCTGATGAGGCTTCGTCTGACTGACGCAGCCACTCCTCTCGTCTGGATTTTTCAGAAGAAAGTGGGTTTTCCTGCCGAGTTGCAAGTTGCCCAGTCGGCTCTCGAGCCCCCGTCGGGGCTGCACTTCGGTGTGTGAGCTGCAAAGGAGCCTGGCCCCATGATCTATTGGAAGGCCACTCCATTCCCCTCTGAGCTGGCTTTGCCCAGCTCCAGCATGGCCATGGGGGATGTCAAAGAGGAGACGGGCAAGTGAGGCCACTGAATTGTGCCACAGCAGCCCTGGAAAGAACCTCAGAGGCCATTTGATATGGCAGAAAGTGCAGAGGCTTGAGAGTGAGGGGCCAGAGTTCAAATTCCGGCTTGGCCACTCCTCCCTGGATAAACCTCTTCCATTTCCGGTGGCCTTGGAGGTGGGGATCCAGAAGTCACGGAGCCAGTGTGAGGAGTGGCCTTTGGACACTACAGAGGGTGGGCCGCCGAGGCTTCCCTTTCTGTTGGAGGCAGCACAGCCCACCTAGGGTCAGACTCTGTCCGGAGCACTTTCCTCCTGTGGGAAAGGACAGAGTTGGACTGGGGGGTGGCCTCCAGCCCGAGGGTCTCAGGGTAGGTCTGTGATGTTTCATCTGGCTTGGAGGTGGGGGCAGTCAGGCAGCCCCTCTTCTCAAAGCCTCTCTCCGCCCTAGAATTCTGGGATTATAAACATTTCCAGGATATTCATTCACCAGTTCTAAAGGTTGCAATTTACTAATCAAGCTTCCTGATTCATTCCGTAACTCTCAGGGCGAGGATGGGCTTCGGAGCCCTTTCCCCATTTTCCTGGGGGTCTCTATCTGTATAGAGAGTGAGTGGCATGTGTGGAGGGAGGGCAGGCAATCTTGAACTTCAGGGAAGCCGGGCACCCAGCAGGTAGCAAGAACTCCTCATTGGAATTACTCCGGAAAGAATCCTTCTCCTGCTTCCTGAAGAGCCAAGTAATTGCTTTGAAGAATTGAAAAATTGCTTCATTTGATCAAATATTTTGATTAGCAAGCAAATTAATTGTACTGTATCTTCATTTGTATTTACCAGGAAGAAATGAAGATTTAAAGAAACAACAGCGGCTTTTAAGAGACCCCAAAATGCTTTGTCATTTACAAAAAGAAAAACCGATAAACCATTCCTAAACATACAAATGAAAACCGTGGCTGTGTTGGGCCGCTCAATGGGCAACATTGGCTCTGGGGGGGGGGGGGCGCTGGATTGAGGAGGCAGGACAGCGTGGGGGACCGGAAGAGCTGGAGACAGAAGGAGAAGACGTGGCTTTCAGGGCCTGCCATGTCCTAGTTTGGAACCTCAGTTGCCCTGTCTGGAAAATGGAGACCAACAAAAATTCACTCCTTCCGTCACTGTTGAAAAAGGGCTCAGGGATCTGAGTTCCCATTCACTCACTGGCTGTGTGTCTATAAACAAGGATATTCACCGCTCTAGGACTTGTTTGGCTTCTCAGAGAAAAGCAGCAGCCACTGAATTGGCCTCGGAGGGCCCTGCCTACTCTAGATCAATGGTATGTCCACTTGGAAGAATTACTAGGAGGAACGTGCTTGGGAAACCACAGCAAGTGGTCATTTGCCCACTCTCTTGGCACACCAGCTGGTCCAGGTGATGAGCCACACTGCTCAGCACATTGTCCTGTTGGCCACAGAAGGGGGCAAATTCTGCAGCCCTAAGTCTGCCGTATCCTCTGGTCTGGCCTCCGGGCAGTCCAAGGATCTAAGGGGCCCAGGAGTCTTACTTTAGAGACGGCCATCACTAGAAATGGCCTTCATTTTACTGTGGAGGAACCGAGGCTAGTAAGTGCCTGAGGTGAGATTTAAACCCAAGTCTAGCTGATTTCCCCAGTCCAGCATCCAGTCTACTCTGCAGTAACGCCACGAATTCTAGTTATCAACAAGCAGGAGCAACGAGTAAGCCCTTCAATGCTTTTTTCATTCAGCCATTTGTTCAGTCATTCCTAATTATCAAAAAGGAGAAGGAGCCCAAAGAGCTCTAAAAGACTGCCTGCCCTTCAATCCAGTCATAGCATTGCTGGGTTTGTACCCCAAAGAGATCATAGATAAACAGACTTGTACAAAAATATTTATAGCTGCGCTTTTTGTGGTGGCAAAAAAAACTGGAAAAGGAGGGTATGTCCTTCAATTGGGGGATGGCTGAACAAATTGTGGTATATGCAGGTGATGGAATACTATTGTGCTCAAAGGAATAATAAACTGGAGGAATTCCATGTGAACTGGAAAGAACTCCAGGAATTGATGCAGAGTGAAAGGAGCAGAGCCAGAAGAACATTGTACACAGAGATGGATACACTGTGGTACAATTGAATGTAATGGACTTCTGTACTAGCAGCAGTGCAATGACCCAGGACAATTCTGAGGCATTTATGGAAAAGAATGCTACCCACATTCAGAGGAAGAACTGCAGGAGTGGAAACACAGAAGAAAAACAACCGCTTGAACACATGGGTGGAGGTGGACATGATTGGGGATGTAGACCTGAAACGACCACACCAATGCAACTATCAATAATATGGAAATAAGTCTTGTTTGATCACACATTTAAAACCAGTGGAAATGTGCATTGGATATTGGGGGGGGGTGAAAGGGGGGATGAAGGGGAAAGTAAAAACAAGAATCATGTAACCATGAAAAATTTTTCTAAAATAATTAAATATTCAAATCTAAAAAAAAAAGGAAAAGGACACATCAGATCTCCACAGCACTTTGCGTGACTTCCCTCCAATACCACTGTGAAAGAGGGAATGCACGACTTTAGGAAAGAGGAAGCCAAGGCTGAGAAAGGTTAAGTGGAATTTCCTGGTGACACAGAAAACAAGAGACCTCTGAGAGACTGAGGCCAGAACCGCCTCCCGCCACCAGGAGAGGATTTCTCTGACCCTAACTCTTTGTACTTAAACCCCACTGCCTCGATTAAAACCCGCTAACCACACATCCTCTGCAAGGGACCTAAGATTCCAATACACAACCATAATGTTGGTAGTCCCAGGGCTGCCAGGGGCACACACTAGCTGTATGGTTCTGAGCAAGTCATTTCAACCATCTGCCTCAGTTTCCTCAACTGTAAAATGGGGATAATAGTACATACCTGATAAGGTTGTTGTGAGGCTCAAATGAGATAATAATTGTATAGTGCCTGGCATATATTAAGAGCTTCTTTCTCTAGTCCTGAGGAAAATTTCGGGAGGAAGCGGTATCCTATGCTCCCCAAGAATGGAACACCCCACTAGAATGTGATATTGGATCTTTATTCAAAAGGAATAGAATTAAAGGGTTTCTGGATGACAGGCAGAATCCCCCAAAACACATCAACAAGCCAGACATGGATTGGCTGGATCCAATAAGATGAAATCTAATTGGATAAATGTAAAGTTCCACTTTGGGTTTCAAAAATCAAGGATGTGGGGAAGAGGTAGTGAGTCCTTCAGTAGCAAGCCACCTGCTCGGCTGCAGTGAGAGGCGGTGTCCAGAGCTAGTGAGGTCATACAGGGCTGTGCTGGCCCACCAGCCCTGCACACTGGCCCCACTTACAGCATGGCTCTCAACTCTGGGGGTGCTACTTTATAAGAAGAACATAGATAAATACTGGAGCACATCTAGGAGAATGAAAGCACTGAATGCCCCAGTGTAGGAGGATTGGTGGAAGGAACCGTGAGGGTTAGCCTAGAGAAGAAAAGACATGAATGAGGGGAATGGACTTGAGAGCAGCTTCCCTGAAGGGAAGAGGGATGAACAGAGTGATGGAGGGGGATTACAGAAACAAACTCAGGCTTAATGAAAGGAAAAACTTCCATTAAGAGCAGTCTAAAAAGGAAGAAGACTCCCCAAGGAGAGGATGGGCTTCCCCCCTCACTAGAAGACTTCTATCAGAGGCTGGGCAACCATTCAGGAGAGGGAATTCTCACTTGAGTGTGGGCTGGATTTGATAACCACTGCAATTAATTCCTTCTTATAGATTCTGAAATTCTGATTACAAATGGGGAAATTGAGGCTCAAGAGTGATTGTAGGGATATCTTGGCCCAGATCAGTTAAGTGTCAGAACTGAGACACTCAACCATGACGGATGGATCACAGAACTTCAGTGCAGTAACAGACCTAGAACTCATCAAGCCCAAGCCCATTATTTAACAGAATAGAAACCTGAGGCCAAGATAAGGGAAGAAATTTGTCCCAGGGAATTGGGTTTCTGTGTTTCCTAAGTCATAAACCTAGAATAGCCCTTAGCAGGGTGTGTTGGCAAATGTTTAACCACTAGCTTTGGGAAGAAGAAATGTATATATGACACATTTTCAAATTTAAATTGAATCTGCACGATTAAAACATTTTCTTCTCACTTTCTTCAGAAATCCTGTCCTCATTTGTAGCTTTTGTGATTTTCAAGGCTTACGGGCTCATGCTGAAAATCTAATAATCACCCCTCACACTGATAGCAACTGGTTCCAGAGTCCAGCTCCTCCCTCAGCTAGCTAGAGGTTCTCTGAATCAATCTCCCAAGACAGCATCCATTAAGCGCCTATTGTATACTGGAGCTAAGTCCTGTAGATATAAACATGAAATAGGGTCCCTTCTAATCTCTTAAGGGCTAGAGATGGGAACAGCAGATGAAGTTGTGAGTGAGGAAGACATTGGGAGATTTTTCAGTCATCCACACAATATTAGACGTATTTAGCCTTAGAAGGAAGTGTAGTAAGTCGTCTGCTTCATCTACTTCACAAGATCCTCCAGGGCCGCCCCTCCGGAAAGGAAAACTTGCCCCACGTCCTCTATTGCTCTCTTTAAAAATACATGGACAGTGGAACACTTAAAGTAAAAAGAACAATAAATCGAAGCCACACTGTTGGCAACACATATAAAGAGATGAAGACAATAAAAGATTACAAACATTTCAAGGTGGTTTATGGTGTCTTCTAACTTGGAGGGAGGGGGACCCGAAGCCCCGGAGGTAGGGTAGCATTATGTTTGTGAGAGCTGTATTTCTTCCTAAAAATAAATAATAAAAAATTCAACAACCAAGCATTGGTCTCCCAAAGGCTGGACTGTGACATTACAGGAGTTGGATGAAGAGCTGGGGTCTTGGGTTCCAATCCCAGCTCTGCTGCCTTCTAACTCAGAGACCTTAAAGGGCAATTCAGTCCACCTTTCCTGGGTGGACTTAAGCTTCATCTTAAGCTCCCTGCCAGCTCTGACATTCTATGATCCATTTAATTACCCCAAGGAGGGAAAGGATGGGTTTCATTCAAAAGCCCATTACCTCCATGGCAATGAAATTGTAAGAAAAGTAGAAGGGCTGGAAATGGGTTTCTGTTGGGTCATGACTTAAAAAATAAAGGAAAGGATCTTTGTGTTGAGCCTGGGAGCCTTAGTTATTTCTACCATCCCCCAAGAGTCAGTTGCTTATTCCTTATGGCAGAAGAGAAGAGCTGATAAATAGGGGTGCCCAACTAAATAATGCTCTGGCTCTGTGTCTGGCTCTGTCTGCCTCTCTCTCTCTCCTTCCCCCTCCTCTCTCTTTTTCTCTCTTTCCTTCCCTCCTCCTCTCTGTTTCTATCTTTGTCTCTCTCTCTTCCCGCTCCTGAACCTTTCCTAGAAAATGCTCTTGGGAAGCAACTCAATTTACTTCCCATTGGCGTGTAGTGTAGGAAGAGTTCTCTGATCTGGAGGCAGAAGCCCTGGGTTTAAAGCCCAACTACCACTGGGGTCATTCATGTATCAGCTACATGAAAAATCTAATTCAATTCTATTTAGAAGGTACTTATTGTGGTTTAGACTTGATCTTGACACATAGAGCTTTTTCTCAAGAAGCTGATTCTAGGGACCTGGGAAACATAGTCGGGAAAATATACAAATATACAAAAAAGCATTTATTAATCACCTACTATGTGCCAAGCAATGTACTAAGCACTGGTGAAAAGTAGGCCAGGCCCTGCCCCTGAGAAAGTCACATTCTACTGGGGGAAGACAACATATTTGAAAGTTTCCTCTCTTAAGTCAGATGGAAAGGGTCCTATGTGGGTCTGGCACAGCAGCAAAGTGAACTAAGATGCCACTTCTTCTGTGGACCACTTATGCTATCTCTATCAGACCATGATGCCACCTCCTCAGCAGATCACCATGCCTCTTCTTCAGTGACCCACCATGCCATCTCTTCAGCATACCACCATGTGAACCATCATGTCTCCTCTTTAGCAAAACACCATGCCACCTCTTCAGGGGACCACCATGCCCCCTCCTCAACAGACCATCATGCCTCTTCTTCAGTGGTTTACCATCCTCTTCTTTAGACCACAATGCCACTTCTTTGGCAAACCACTATGCATCTTCTTCCCATGCCTCCTCTTTAGTGGTTCACCATGCCACCACTTTAGTGGACCACCATGCTGCCTCTTCACTGAGTCACTATGACTCCTTTTCATCAGACTGCTATGCTTCCTCCATGCCTATTTGGTGTGAAGTTGGCTGTGGAAGCTCCCTACCAGGAAGTATATGATGAGAAAAGAAGGCCTGACCACCTTGTATTAGAAGAAAGCAAGACTAAGCCAATAGATTGTCCATGAGTGGACCAGAGAAGGGTTCCAGCATGTTGGGAAGATCTTCCAGGGAGGTTTTAGGAACCTGGATCCATACCTGGAGCTAGAAGGAACCCTAGAGGCCACCAAGGCCACCTCCCTCATTTTACAGAGGAGGAAACTAAGGCCCAGAGAGAGGAAACCCTTTGTCTAAAGAGGACAAGCTGGAAAAGGCCTCCTAAGTCAGCAAGCTTGACCCCTTCATTTCACAGAGGAGAAAATGAGACTCTGAGAAAGGAAGTGACATGTCCAAGACCATACAGGGAGTAGCAGAACCAAGAATGGAACCCAAGTCCAACTCTCTTTTCACCACCTCCAGCTGCCTTCACATAATGTTCTTTATAGAAATTATGTGGATTTCTAGGTCGCTGACTTTAGTGTGGGAGCCCAGAAAGGGGTTCTTTCAAAAAAATGAATTGAGCAATAATAGGTACACCTCTTTGGAAAGCATCAATTGTACATGACAGAAGTTCACAGCTCCATAGGCAATCTTCTTTTCTATTTTTCATTGTATATCAAAATATTCCTGAGAGGCAGAGCCACAATGACAATTTAGAGGCAGCAAGCCAGGCAAACTCCCCCAAGATTCCTTCTCAAATGACTTTAAAATAATATCTTGAATCAAATTTTGGAGAAGCAGAACCAACAAAAGATTGAAGTGGAACATTTTTCAAACTTAAGAAAACTTAGGAGGTTCACTGTGGAGAAGTCTGTGGCACTGAAGTGGAGACCTGTCCAGAGTCTATACGTGTGGCAGGTGTAACAGTAGTAACAGCAGCAGAAGTTTTGGGAACTCTCTTCCCAAAGACAATAAAGGTTGGAGAACTGGTCAGAAGGAGATTACAGGGATAAAGGGGAGGGGCGCTGGTGGGTGGCTCAGTAGATAGCTAGCCAGGCTTCTTTAAGCCTGGCTTAAAGGTCTTGGCTTCAAATCTGGCCGTAGATACTTCCTATCTATGTAACCCTGGGCAAGTCACTTAACCCCCATTGCCTAGTCTTAACCACTTTTCTGCTTTGGAAACAATACATGGAATTAATTTTTAAGACAAAAGGTAAAGGTTTAAAAAAAAGCAAAAAAGATACTACATAGGGGACATTACTGGCACCGGATGGCAATCTATTGCCCATACACAGTTCTGGGTCATAGTTCCAGGGCAGAGAGGAGCACTAGGGTTTGTCGCAAGAAAGCAGGGACCCTTAGTCAGACCAAAAGAAGTGCTAGCACTTGTAGCTACAGGGAAGCAGTGGTCCTTCTTGCATAAAGGCAGACCAGGAGAGCAGTGGTCATATCACTCTCAAGATAACACCACCTTGAAAACATCAAAAGCTTACAGATTCCCAGACCTAGCTCTGAAAACAGCAGCACACAAAAGCCCAAAGCTTGGGTCAGTGCCTTCCCACTCCAAAATGAAAGATGTCCAACTTTCACATAAAGTTCGAAGTCAAGAAATAGACTAGGAAAATGAGCAAATAGAAAAAAAAAGAACTTGAGCATCAATATCTACTATAATCCTAGAAGAAGATAAAACACAAATAAAGAAGACAACAGTGTAAAAACAGTTATAAACAAAGTGTCAAAGAAAAATGCTAATTGGACCCAAGACCAATAAGAATTCCTGGAAGAGTTGTTTTTGTTTTTGTTTTTGTTTTTTTTTAAAGAGATGATTGGTAGAGGGAAAATTGGAGGGGGAAATGAGAATGGTGCAAGAAAATGAGAACTAGCAGGTTGGTAAAAGGGGCACAGAAAAAAATGAAGAAAAAATATGTCTTAAAAAGCAGAATTGACCTAATGGCAAAAGAGGCACAAATAGTCACTGAAGAATTTTCTTAAACCCTTTAAAAATAAGAATAAGTCACATGGAAAAGGAGGTACAAAATATTCAGTGAAAGAAAATACTCTTTCAAAAGCAGAATTGGCTGTATAAAAAAGAGGTACAAAAGCTCACTGAAGAAAATAATTTCTTAAAAATTAGAAGTGGAGACAAAAAATTAGACTCAGGCAAGTGAAATCTAATGACTCCATTGGACATCAAGAAACAATAAAACAAAAGCTAACAATGAAAAAATAGAAGAAAATATGGCATAACTCATCAGAAAAACAACTGACCTGGAAAATGGATCAAGGAGTGATAATTTAAGAATTGGATCACATGAAAGCAATTATTTAAAAAAATAATCTAGGAATCATATTTTGAGAAATAATAAAGGAAAAATGCCCTGCTATCTTAAATCCAACAGGTAAAATAAAAATTATAAGAATCCACTAATCACCTTCTGAAAGGAGTATTGAAATAAAAACTCCCTGTAATATTATAGCAAAATTCCAAAGCTCACAGATCAAGGAGAAAACATCACTAGCAGTAAGAAGAAACAATTTAAATATCATGGAGCCATAGTCAGAATCACATTAGATATAATATTCTGGAAGACGAAGGTGCTAGGATTACAACCGAGAATCATTTACCTAGTAAAACTGATTATAATCTTTCAGGGGGGAAAATGTATATTTAATGAAATAGAAGATTATATAAGCATTCCTAATGAAAAGACCAGAGAGGAATAGAAAATATTGCATTCAAATACAAAACTTAAGACAGGCATAAAAAGGTAAACATGAAGGAGTAATCATAAGGAATTCAATAGAGTTCAACTGTTTCTTATTTGTAACACCTAAGTACTTTATTATTATTAGAACAGTTGGAAGGAATCTATATAGACAAAGGGCATGGGCGTAAGTCACTTATGTTGGGATGATCTCAAAAATAAAATAAAATAAAATAAAGGGGTCAGAAAGAGTGGAATTGTAGAAAGAGAGAGGTAGAAGAAGGACATTTTTCTCATATAAAAAAAGCATGCAAGGAAGAGCTTTTACAATGGAGGCAGAAATGGGAAGAAGGGTGATGGGCAACACTTGAACCTCACTCATAAAACTTGGTTCAAAAAGGGAAGAATATGTATACATATACATTCTGTTGGAGAGAGAGAGAGAGAGAGAGAGAGAGAGAGAGAGAGAGAGAGAGAGACAGACAGACAGACAGACAGACAGACAGACAGACAGAGAGAGAATAGAGGAAAACACATAGTAATCCTAATTCTAAATGTGTATGGGATGAGCTCACCCATAAAATAGAAACAGATAGCTGAGTGGATTAGAAACCAGAATCCAACAATATGTTGTTTACAAGAGTGTATAATATAATAACCTGAAACAAAGTGACACACATAGTAAAATCTGTTATGCTTCAACTGATGTTAAAAAAGGTAGGGGTAACAATCATGATCCCAGATAAGCAAAAGTAAAAACAGAACTAATTAAAAGAGATAATCTGGGAAACTACCTTTTATTAAAAGGTACTATAGGCAATAAAGTAATATCAAAAAATTTTACAGCAAGTTCTCTAATATAGACCTCATTTTTCAAATATATAGAGAAATTAATCAAATTTACAGAAATAAAAATCATCTCCCAATGGATAAATGGTTAAAGGATAAGAACAGGCATTTTCAAAAGAAATCAAAGCTATCTGCATTCTTCTAAAAAGTGCCTTAAATTGTGATTGATAGAGAAATGCAAATTAAAACAACTCTGAGGTACCATCTCACACCTATCAGAATTGACAAGTGCTGGAGTGGTTGAGGGATGATGCTAATGCACTGTTGGTACAGCTGTAAACTGGTCCAACCATTCTGGAGAACAACTTGGAACAAGACCCAAGGGGTAATAAAACTAAATATCCATTGACCCAGCAATAGCACTACTAGGTTTGTATCCCAAAGAGTTGCTTTTGTTTATTTAATTTTTTATTGTGAATAAAAAGAGCATTTCCACATACAAAAGAATAGAGGAAAATTATGATTATATGTGGAAACAGAAATCTCTATCCCCGCAGCTTCTTTTTTCAAAAAACATACAATTCAAAATGTTATTTTCAAAGCCATCTTGCTTGTTCATGTTATCCTTCTGGACTTTGACTCTTTTTTTCTCTTCTGGATGGGTGGGGGTTGGACCTTATCGCCAGTGCCTCGCTTCCACCCAATCAATCCTTCCAACATTGCACAAAAGTGGCATAATGCAACAGACCAGCCATCTAGCAGTACAAGAATAGAGCAGCAATCTTTGAGGTGGAAAAGTATTAGAAATTGAAGAGATGTCCATCAATTGGGGAATGACTGAACAAATTATGGCATATGATTGGGATACTGCTAAGCTCTAAGAAATGATGAAGAGGATGGTGTTAGAAAAGCATGGCAAGGTTTCCGGGTTAAGATGGCGGCAGAGTAAGAAGCAGCTCTTAACCTCTCCTGACCGAAACACACAAAATTCCTCAAGGGGACATAAAAACAAGTCCAGACAAACGGAGGAACCCCACAACAGGGCACAGCATGGAAGGTACGTGGAATCGGGGCATTTCCATGCTATAAAGCGGTGAAACAGCTCTCACTAAATCGCGGGCTGAGCAACCACCCCCACCCCCACCCCTTCTACACACACCACCTATAGCGCCAAAGCCAGCTAAAAAGAAATAGAGCAAGTTTGGGGCACCCATCGAGTCATTGGCAGCTCCAGGGCCTGTTCCTGAGAGCAGCAAGATTTAGGACCCCAAAAAGCTAAAGAATGCACACGAACTCTGAGCGTGGGAGCAGGGCACAGAGAGCAGACGGAGGACGCAGAGTACGGCTCAGAGTGCAGGCGCGGGCGGAGGCGTGGGTGGAGGCAGACACAGCCACGAGCTAAAGCTCTGAAACCCTGAGTGGGGAACCAGTGCAGACAAGTATACGACTGTGGAAGCGGCGCCCTGAGACTTGTAAAGAAACCTCCGGCAGAGGATCAAGCAAGGGGGTCCACCAGGGGGCTTGACCTTGGAAAAAACCAGAACTCAGACCTCAGAAGCCAAAAGACCGCGGACAGACCCTGAGCACAAGGATAAACCTGAGAAGCTGCTGGGCTAACTATGGCTACCCAGTCTCAGGAAGTTCAGAAGAGAAAGAATAACAACAAGAAAAAGAAGTCTTTAACACTCAACAACTTTTACACAGAGAAAATCCAGACAACCAAGCAAACAGAGGAGGAGAACAAACAAGCATCCGGACCCTCCTCAAATAAGGAAAACTCCTCACAAGCTATGGAAGAGTTCAAAACTGAGATTTTGAGGAAAATGGAAGAGATCTGGCAAGAAAATAACTGTTTAAAAGGTAGAATC
>NC_058134.1:308070686-308130730 GCF_016433145.1 Gracilinanus agilis
AGAGAGAGAGAAAGAGAGAGAGAGAGAGAGAGAGAGAGAGAGAGAGAGAGAGAGAGAGAGAGAGAGAAGAGATTAATAAATTGGGCATGCAGCTAAAAAAACTAGGAAAAGAAGAAATTGAAAACCCTCAGATGAAGACAAAATTGGAAGTCCTAAAAATCAAAGGAGAAATTAATAAAATTGAAAGTAAAAGAACTATCAAACTAATAAATAAGACTAGGAGTTAATATTTTAAAAAAACAAATAAAATGGATAAAGTATTGCTTAATTTAATTCAGAAAAAGAAAAAGAAAGAAGAGAAACAAATTATCATGAATGAAAAGGGTGACCTCACCTCTAATGAAGAGGAAATTAAGGTAATTATTAAGATTATATAAGAACTATTTGTCCAATTATATGGCAATAAATATTTTGCCCAATTATATGGCAATAAATGGCAATCTAGGTGAAATGTATGAATATTTACAAAAATATAAATTGCCTAGATAAACAGAAGAAATAGAATATTTAAATAATCCCATATCAGAAGAAGAAATTGAACAAGTCATCAAAGAACTCCCTAAGAAAAAATTAGCAGGACCAAATGGATTCACAAATGAAATCTATCAAACATTTAAAGACAAATTAATCCCAATACTATACAAACCATTTGATAAAATAGGCAAAGAAGGAGTCTAACAAAATTCTTTTTATGACACAAATATGGTACTGATTCCCAAGCCAGGAAGACCAAAAACAGAGAAGAAAAACTAGAGACCAATCTCCCTAATGAACATAGATGCAAAAATATTAAATAAAATGCTAGCTAAAAGGCTACAACAAGCTATCACAAGGATTATTCATTATGACCATGTGGGATTTATACCAAAAATGCAAGAATGGTTTAATATTAGGAAAACCATCCACATAATTTACCATATCAATAATCCAACCAATAGAAATCACATGATTATCTCAATAGATGCAGAAAAAGCCTTTGACAAAATACAAAAACCATTCCTATTGAAAACACTAGAAAGTATAGGAAGAGAAGGGCCTTTCCTCAAAATAATAAACATTATTTATTTAAAACCATAGCAAGTTTCATCTGCAATGGGGATTAAGTTAGATGTCTTCCCAATAAGATCAGGGTAAGGATGCCCATTATCTATTCAATATTGTACTAGAAATGCTAGCTGTAGCAATTAGAGAAATTGAAGGGATCAAAGTAGGCAATGAGGAAACCAAACTATCACTCTTTGCAGATGACATGATGGTATACTTAGAGAATCTAAGAAAATCAACTAAACACTAGTAAAAACAACCAATAACTTTAGCAAAGTTGCAGGGTACAAAATAAACCCACATAAATCATCATCATTCCTCTGTTCCCAACAAAACCCATCAGCAAGAGTTAGAAAAATAAACTCCATTTAAAATTACTCTAGACAAGATAAAATACCTGGGAATCTACTTGCCAAGACAAATTCAGGAATTATATTAACAAAACTACAAAACACTCTACACACAAATAAAACTAGATCTAAACAATTGGAAAAACATCAAATGTTCATGGATAGAACAAGCTAATATAATAAAAATGACAATCCTACCTAAATAAATTTATTTATTCAGTGCTATACCTATTAAACTACAAAAAATACTATTTTATAGAATTAGAAAAATTACAAAGTTCATCTAGAAGAACAAAAGATCAAGAATATCAAGGGAAATCATGGAAAACAAATGTAAAGAATGAAGGCCTAGCTTTATCAGATCTCAAACTATACTATAAATCAGTGATCATTTAAACTATATGGTGCTGGCTTAGAGATAGAAGGGCAGATCAATGGAATAGACTTGGAGTAAATGACAGTAGAAAGATAGTGTTTGATAAACCCCCAAATCCCAGCTTTTGGAACAAGAACCCACTATTTGACAAATTGCTGGGAGAATTGGAAAAGAGCATGGGGGAAATAAGATCGATATCTTATATTCGTTATTAAGATTAACTCAGAGTGGTTAAATGACTTAAATATAAAGAAATCATAAACAAATTAGGTGACCATAGAATACTTTATCTGTCAGATCTATGGGAAAGAAAGAAATTTAACACCAAGCAGGAGATAGAGAACACTACAAAATGTAAAATGAATAATTTTGTGTTAAATTTAAAAGTTTCTGTACAAACAAAACCAATGCAACCAAAATTAGAAGGAAAGCAACAAATTGAGGGAAATTTTTATAACAAAAACCTCTGACAAAGGTCTCATATCTCAAATTTATAAGGAGCTAAGTCAATTGTACAAAAAAATCAAGCCATTTCCCAATTGACAAATGGTCCAGGGGCATGAATAGACAGTTTTCACATAAATAAATCAAAACTATTAATAAGCACATGAAAAAGTGTTCTAAATCTCTCATAACTAGAGAAATGCAAATCAAAACAATGCTGAGGTACCACCTCACACCTAGCAGATTGAACAATATGACAGGAAAGGAAAATAATAAATGTTGGAGGGGATGTGGGAAAATTGGGACAGTAATGCATTGCTGGTAGAGTTGTGAATTAATCCAGTCATTCTGGAGGGCAATTTGTAATTATGCACAAAAGGCTTTAAAGGAATCCCTGCCCTTTGATCCAGCCATACCACTGCTGGGTTTGTACCCCAAAGAGACAATAAGGAAGAGATAATAAGGAAAACGACTTGTACAAAAATATTCATAGCCGTGCTCTTTGTGGTGGCAAAAATTGGAAAATGAGGGGGTGTCCCTCAATTGGGGAATGGCTGAACAAATTGTGTTATCTGATGGTGATGGAATACTATTGTGCTGTAAGGATTGATGATCTGAAAGCTTTCCATATGAATGGGAGAACCTCAGTGAACTGATACAGAATGAAATGAGCAGAACCAGAAGAACATTGTACACAGAAAGTAAAACATTGTGGAACAATCCAATGTAATGGATTTTGCTACTAGTAGCAATGGAACAAGCCAGGACACTCCTGAAGGACTTATTTAAAAGAATGCTGTCCACATTGAAAGAATTATGGGAGTAGAAATGCAAAAGCAAAACATAGGACATCACTTATCACATGTATATATGGGTATGTGATTTGGGGTTTAGGCTTTAATAAAATTGCTTGATAGCAAAAAAAAATAGAAAAAAAATTCTCTGGAAATAGGTATCAAGTGACAACATTTGTACAACCCAGGGGAATCCCTTGTTGGCTCTGGGAGGGGAGAGGGAAAAGGGGAGGGAAAGAAAATGAATCATGGAAACATGGAAAAATATCTTTAAAATAAATTAATTACATTAAAAAAAAGAAATCTGGAACCATTGTTCATTGAGAATTCCCTGATGCTGTCACTTCATCCTTCCATCATTTTAAACAATCATTAAAAGTATTTCAACAAACAGCACACATTTCATTGACATTCTTACCTCCTCACAGAAACAGGGAAAGTTCCGGAGGAAAAATTTCCAATTTATGTGGGAGTTGAGATGAAGTTTTAATTTCTTCAGCACATAAGTGTATTGAGAGTCTTTGAGTTTAAAGCATAAATCTTTTATGACCTGTGCAAATTCCGCCGCTTTGATTATGCCCGTATCCTCCTTATCGAATGAAGCAAATGCCTGCCAAAGAAGAAAGGATGCAGAACTGTCAGAGGCAAGCACAGACAGATTTCAGAAATATTTCTCAGGCACTGTAATGTCTAAGGGAGGACTGAGACACATCAAAATATGCTATACAGTAAAGCTAATCCCATGTCAGAATTTTTTAGAAATATTCATTTACCTATAAAAATAACTCACCATCCCACAAAATTCCAGAGTTGGCAGAGGCAGAAGATGACTTCCCAAGGTCATGTAGTAAGTGAGGGTCAGGGGGAGCATTCAAACTTCAGGCCAACTCTGGCACTCTCTCCACTGTTCCTGGCCCTCCCAACAAACCCCAGAATGGGAGGCCCCATAGATCCATTTTCAGCAAAAGTTAACAGAGGTATGACATTTCACCCCAAAGGAGGATGGCAAGCAGGTGGGTTATCAAACAGCTTTCAATTTTCATTAGCCATCATGAAAACAGGCAGTATGGCATGATACAAACAGCAAGCTAGACTTGGAAGGCAAAAGGACTGAGCTTGAATTCCAATTCTGACACTGTCATAGTATGGCACTCTGATTCAGTTTCCCCACTCATAAAGTAGGAGTAATAAGACATGTACTCCCTTGTTCACAGTGTTCTCTGAGATGCTTGGGAACTCTTTAAAAGCAAGGCACTGTCTACAGATTCAAGTAGAAATGTTCATCAAAAATCAATAATCAATAATAAGTAAGCCTAGACATTGCCTCTAATGGTAATTAGATGGGTGTAGGGTGTAGGGACAGGTGAAATCACTGAATTTCTTAAATGTTTGAAGAAGTCCTATCAAAATATGAGGGCTTTGAGGTTCCTTCTTCTAGGTCAGGGATTCTTAATCTTTTTTGTGTCATAGACCTCTTCTGATAAAGTCTACAGATCCCTTCTCAGAACCATGCTTTAAATTTTTTTTCTTTATTTTAATGACAAATTTTCTACATAAGTTTCCCAAAGTTATATGATTCATGTTAACTATCTCCCTTCTTCCTTAACCCCTCCCAGAGTTGACAAACAATTCAATCTGGGTTATACATGTATTATCATGCAACATATATTTCCATATTATTCATTTTGATAAGTGAATAATCTTGTAAAACCAAAACTCTAAATCATATGTCCAAATAAACAAGTGGCAAATCATGTCCAACAGTTCTTTCTCTGGAGGTGGAGAGCATTCTTTGTCCAAGTCCCTCAGAACTGTCCTGGATCATTGTATTGCTGTTAGTAGTGAGGTCTATCACATTTGATCATTCTACAATATTTCAGTTTCTGTGCATAATGTTTTCCTGGTTCTCCTTATTTCACTTGGCATCAGTTCACGTAAGTCTTTCCAGCTCTTTCTGAAATCATTCTGTTCATCATTACTGATAGCACAATAGTATTCCATCACCATTGTATACAACATTTTATTCAGCCATTCCCCAACTGAGGGACATCCCTTTAGTTTCCAGTTCTTTGCCACCACAAAAGGTGTAGCTATAAATATTTTTGTTCAAATAGGTCCTTTCCCATTAGAGCCATGCTTTTAGATGCAAAAAGTGAAAATTTAAAAAAAGATTACAAAAAAGTATTATATCAAAATATATTTAAGAAACAAGTTTATGAATCCCAAATGAAGAGCCCCTACTCTAGGTAATGGTTGAGGAGGCAGCTTGGAGGAGAGGGGAGAGTAGGAAGAGAACTGAATCTGAAGTCAAAAAGTCAGCTCTGAAGTTCTGGGAGGGAGATCCTTCCTAGAGGTACAACCTTGCCTGTACTTCTGTTTCCTCATCTATAAAAGAGGGGGTGAACTCTTAGAAGGTGTCCAGAGCCCTGTCCAGCTCTAAAAGTGCAGTCGCTATGAGTAATGTCCCTGATACAATTCAATTACTTGCAACAAACCTGGAGGGAACCAGAGTAGAAAGCCAGACTCACCTCAAGCTTACACCACAATGGGGCTAACCAGGCTGATCCAGAGCAGAATGGGACCTGATATCTTCAGAAATCCCAGGCTCAAGACTACCGGGTACCTGGATTGGAATTGTCCAAAGGTCACTCAAGCCTTGTTGTCTACGGGGCCTTAGTCAGGCCAAATGGAACATCAGCACTCTTAAGAGTATCTCTCGGCAGAAAGAAATGGCAGTTAAGCTGCTCTAAGGAGATAGAATCCTTGGGAAGAGAGGCTTCCACTGAATAAGAAGGATGAAGCACCATTACTTCCTCTTGGCACCCAGCTCTTCTGGGCATAGACTTGGAACTCAAAAGGAACCTGAGAAAGCTGCCGTCTTCCATAACTAAGAAAATGGGCAGAGAAGCTGCCAATCATCATGAGACCCCAGATCTGAAGCCAGAAAGGGCCTGGCAGGGTCATAATGCCCAGAATCCTCACTTTAAAAGTCAAATGAACAAGCACTCATTAATATCAATTTTGGGTTAAATGTGGGCAGGATATAGCCCAGTGGAGAGAGCTGGGCCTGGAATCAGGCAGACCAGAGTTAAAATTCATCCTCAAAAACTTAGAAGATGTATGATCCTGGGCAAGTCACATAATCTTGTTGGCCTCAGTTTCCTCATCTGTACAATGAGCTGGAGAAGGAAATGGCAAACCATTCTAGTATCTCTGCCAAGAAAACCCCAAATGGGATCATGAAGAATTGGTTATGACTTGAAACAACAACAACATGTCAGGTCTATGCTAAGTGCTAGGGATGAGAAATGAGGCAAAAAACCATCTCAGCTTTCAGTGAGCTCACAGTCTACTGGGGGACACAACATGCAAACAACTATGGACAAAGAAGATATAGACAGGATAAGTTAGAGATGATTTATGGAGGGAAGACATTAGAATGAAGAAGGTCCCTTGTAGAAGCCTTTCTAGGAAGGGATCCTGTGGAAGTCTTTCCCAGTCCTAAAAGAGGTTAGACTTTTTTACTGAGACTTGAAATAAGATAGAGAAGGCAGGAGAAAAAGATGAGGAGTTAAAGCATTCCAGGTGTGTAGAGTGGGATTTGGGGGGAACTTGCACCCCCTTGAATCATTCTAAAAAGCAGACAGGAGACTTAGATGGATGCTTGCAAAGAAAATGCAGTCTTTATTAGGAAAGGGAGAGTGGGAGAGCACTACTCTGAGTGGTCTACCCAAAGCAAGTGTCCAAAGACATTCCCATAAATTCAGAATTTATAGGAATTTAACATGATGCTTCTCTTTTGTCACCCACCACCTGTGTGTAATACAATGTCTGTGTTTGCTATATTTTCTTTATCTTGTCCTATCCTCCTAAAGTTTCCCAGCACTCTGAAACCCATGGGAACATTCCTTAAGTTTGCAATTTCTAAGTTGAATCAGAAATTAGACATGTCCAAGGCCTTTCAGGATGAAACATTTAGGACAGGGAGTTAAGATTATAACTGTGTATTTTAAGACATTTCCCATGGAAATGGGATACTGTTCCCATGGGAATGAAAAGAAGAGAAGGGGGGAGGTGGCCAGATTAGAAAAGGATGAATTTAAAGATGTAGATTTATGTATAAAATATTTGAAGCTGCTTGGGGAGGGGGATTTCTCTCCTCTTCATAAGGAGAAATTGGTATTTCCCTCCTGAAGAAATTCACTAATTTTCTATAGGAAGTTGCCAATCTATGATTACCAGTACTAATTAATGTATGCTGGGGAATAATGCACAATTTCATCCCATACACAGGCATGGAGGAAAGTGAGAGAAAATGGACAGAGTTTGGAGATGGAGTATCTTTTCCAGAGAACAACAAGAAGGCCAGTGAGACTGGACCAAAGAATATGTAGTGGGGAGTGAGGCACAAGAAAACTGAGAAGGTAGGAAGGGTCCAGATTAAGAAGGATTTTGATCACTAAACAGAGCATTTTATATTTGGACTTGGAAGCAATGGGGAGACACTGGAATTTACTGAGTTGAGGAGTGACACAGTCAAACTAGTGCTTTAAAACATTTTGAGTTTTTGCATGAACAAAACCAATGCAGCAAAGTTAGAAAGAAAGCTGATTGGGGGAAATTTATTATAGCAAATTTCTCTAATAAAGATCTCATTTCTCAAATACATAGGACAATGAACCGGTTTCATAAAAATAAGACCCATTCCCCAGTAGATAAATAGTCAAAAGATATGAACAAGCAGTTCTCAGAAGAAGAAATCAAAGCTACTGATGATATGAAAAAAACACTCTAAATTATTATAGATTAGAGAAATACAAATTAAAACAACTCTGAGGTACTACTTGAACCCAGCAGATTGATTAAGATGACGAAAAGAAAAATAACAAATGTTGGAATAGATGTTGAAAATTGGGACATTAATGCATTGTTGGTAGAACCACTGTGAATTGGTCCAACCATTCTGGAGAACAATTTTGAGCCATGCCCAAAGGAATATAAAACCGTGCCTACTCTTTCACCCAGTAATACCACTGGTAGGTCTGTATGCCAAAGAGATCAGAGAAAAGGAGAAAGGCTCTATATGTAAGAGATCAGAGGAAAAGAGAAAGGCTCTATATGCACAATAATATTGATAGCAGCTCTCTGTAGGGGTAAAGAATTGGAAATTGAAGAGATCCCCATCAATTGGGAATGACTGAACAAGTTGTGGTATATTATTGTGATGGAATTCTACTATAATAAATGACCAGCAGGATGGATTCAGGAAATCCTAGTATATATGAACTGATGCAAAGCGAAGTGAGCAGAACCTGGAAATACTGAACACAGCAACAGCAATATTATAAGAATGATCAACTATGAAATACCTAACTATTCTGATCAAGGCAATGATCCAAAATACTTCCAAAGAACTCATGATGAAAAACACTACCGCTTGCAGAGAGAACTAGTGAACTCTGAGTGCAGAATAAAGCATGCTTTTTCACTTAACTAAAATTTTCTTTTCTTGCAATTTATATGGAAATATGTTTTTTTACAATTTCACATGTTTAATGGAAATCATGTTGTTTGCCTTCTAAATGGGCAGGGGAGAGGCAAAAAGGAGGAAAAGAATTGGGAACTCAATTTAAAAAAAGAACATTAAGGGGGAAGCTAGGTGACTTGGTGGATTAAGAACCAGGCCTACAGATGGATTCCCAAGTGCATTCTATCAAACATTTAAAGAACAACTAATCCCAATACTATACAAATTATTTGACAAAATAAGCAAAGAAAGAGTTTCACCAAATTCTTTTTATGACACAAATATGGTACTGATTCCAAAGCCAGATAGATCAAAAACAGAGAAAGAAAACTACAGACCAATCTCCCTAATGAACATAGATGCAAAAATCTTAAATAGAATACTAGCAAAAACACTTCAGCAAGTTGTCAAAAGGATATTCACTATGACCAGGTGGCATTTATAACAGGAATGCAAGGATTGACTATGTCAATAATCAAACCAACAGAAATCACGATTATCTCAATAGATGCAGAAAAAACCTTTGACAAAATACAATACTCATTCCAACTGAAAACACTAGAAATTATAGAAATAAGAAAGGCCTTTCTTAAAAATGGTAAACAGTATATATTTAAAACAATCAGCAAGTATCATCTACAATGGGAACAAGTTAGAAGCCTTCCCAATTCCCAAAAGATCAGGAGTGAAGCAAGGATGCTCATTATCACCTCTATTATTTAATATTGTATTAGAAACACTAGCGGTAGCAATTAGAGAAGAAAAAGAAATTAAAGGTATTAAAGCAGGCAAGGAGGAGACTAAACTATCACTCTTTGCTGATAGAGAATCCTAGAGAATCAACTAAAAGGCTAGTAGAAATAATTAACAATTTTAGCAAAGTTGCAGAGTACAAAATAAACCCACATAAATCATCAACATTTCTATATATTCCCACAAAATGCAAAAGCAGGAGTTAGAGAACTATCTTTTAAAATCACTCTAGACAATAACAAATATTTAGGAATCTATATTCTAAGACAAACCCAGGAATTATATGAACACAACTACAAAACACTTCACACAATTAAAACTAGATCTAAATAACTAGAAAAACATTAATTGCTCATGGGTAGGATGAGCTAATATAATTTTTTAAAAAGTCCAAATTAATTTACTTATTCAGTGCCATACCTATTAAACTACCAAAAAACTTTTTTAAAGAATTAGAAAAAAATATAACAAAATTCATCTGCAGGAAACAAAAGGTCAAGAATATCAAGGGAAATAATGAAAAAAAAATTGAAGGAAGGTGGCCTAGCAGTACCAGATCTTAAACTGTACTATAAGGCAGTGATCATCAAAACAATATGGTAGTGGCTAAGAGACAAAAGGGTGGATCAGTGGAATAGACTAGAGGGAAATGACCTCAACAAGCTAGTATTTGATAAATCCAAAGATCCCAGCTTTTGGGGACAACTTTGTCATTATTCGACAAAAACTTGGAAAATAGTATGAGAAAAATCAGATCTAGATCAACATCTCACAACCTATACCAAGATAAATTCAAAATGGATAAACTGACTTAAATATAAAGAGTGAAATCATAAATAAATTAGATGAACATAGACTAGTATACCTGTCAGACCTATGGGAAAGAAGAAATTTAAGACCAAGCAAGAGATAGAGAACCTTACAAAATGTAAAATGAATGATTTTGATTACATCAAACTAAAAAGGGTTTGTACAAACAAAACCAATGTAACCAAAATTAGAAAGAAAGCAACAAACTGGGAAAACATTTTTATAGTGAAATTCTCTGACAAAGATTAAATTTCCCAAATATATAAGGAACTAAGTCAAATTTTAAAAAAATCAAGCCATTCTCCAATTGACAAATAGTCAAGGGATATGAATAAGCAGTTTTCAGATGTAGAAATCAAAACTATCAATAATCACATGAAAAAGTGTTCTAAATCCCTTATAATTAGAGAAATACAAATCAAAACAACTCTGAGGTACCACCTCACACCTAGCAGATTGGCCAATATGGCAACAAAGGAAACTGAAATATGTTAGAGAGGATGTGGCAAAATTGGAATATTAATATATTGCTCGTAGAGTGGTGAAATGATTCAACCATTCTGGAGGGCAATTTGCCCAAAGTGCTTTAAAAGACTGCCTGCCCTACAGCTATACTGTTGCTGGGTTTATACCCCAAAGAGATAATAAGGGAAAACACTTGTACAAAAATATTTATAGCTGCGTCCTTTGTGGTGGCAAAAATTGTGAAAAAGAGGGTAGGCCCTTCAATTGGGAAATGGCTGAAAAAATTGTGGTATCTTCTGGTGATAGAATACTATTGTGCTAAAAGGAATCATGAACTGGAGGAATTCCATGTGATCTGGAAAGACCTCCAGGAAGTGATGCAGAGTGAAAGGAGCAGTTCCAGAAGAACATCGTACACAGAGATGGATACACTGTGGCACTTTGAATGTAACTGACTTCTCTACTAACAACAATGCAATGACCCAGGACAATCCGGTGGGACTTATGAGAATGAATGTATCCACATCCAGAGAAAGAACTGTGGGAGCGGAAACATAGAAGACAAACATAGGATCTATCATGGGGTTTGATGAAGATATGATTGGGGTTTTGCTGTTAAAGGATCACTCTATTACAAATATGAATAACATGTGTGTAAATAGAATTAGCCAGATCCCATTTAATAGTCAAGAATCTACTCAACACAGGCGTGCTAATGATGTCACTCCCACCTCCCTTAGTGGGGAGGGGAGACGAGTTACCCACACGTGACAATAAGTAACAAATCAAGAATAAGGGACTGCCCTTTGGGCAGTCCAAATCAATGTAGAAACTGCCATTTGTCCATTTGAATTAGAGGTGGACCACAGGAAGTGATGAAAGACACATTCTCTTTAAGTAAGTGAGTGAACTTCCTGTGGGAAGAGTTGCCGTGTGGAACTGGAAGAAGAAGCATCTCCTGAGACCACAGACAGATTACACTCTGTATTGTCACGTGGGTAAGTTAGGCTGGCTTCCTTGGCCTAGTTGGCCAATTCTAAACTCTGCCTATCCGGCTGTTGGGCCTTGAGGCTTACAGCTTCATTTATTTAGTCTTCTAACCTCCCTCTTCTCTTTATCCCTACTCACCTTCCTGATTGTAAATAAACTCCTCAACCCGATGCTGACTTGGGTCTGATTTAATTACGGAATCAACCTGAATTGTTGATTCCTGGCGGCCACATATTTTAAAGATATAAATATAATAACTAAATTTTATTTCTTACACATGGAAATAAGTTTTGAACAATGACACATGTATAACCCAGTGGAACTGTTTGTCAGCTTAGAAGGGAAGAGAAAAAAATCATGAATCATGTAACCATGGCAAAATATTCTTAATTAATTAATTAATTTTTAAAAAAGAAACAGGCCTAGAGATGGGGGTGGCGGGGAGAGGTTCTGGATTCAAATCTGGCCTCAAACACTTGCTACCTTTGAGATTCTGGGCAATTCTTGCTGCTCTTCTGCCTTGGAACCAATACATAGTACTGAGTCTAAGACAGAAGGTATAAGTATTAAAAAATGAATATTAAAATCATGTGTAGTCGTTTTTTCATTTAAAAAATCACTTTGAGATCTGAATGGAGATTGGTCTGATAAGGAAATTGAAGCCCAGAGCAGAAAAGTACTATTTGCCTAGAGTTATTAAACAAAGCAGCAAAACTAGGAACAGAATCCAGGACTATGGAGTCCAGATGCATTGCTCATTCCCTTTCTTTGGCTTTCAGAGAGATCAAAGAAGTAGTAAATGGAATTGGATTTGAGGTTCAATCAGGCATTACACTGGTAGAAATAGACAAGAATATTTAGCTAACCCAGAAAAAAGAAACCACCCAACAGGGCCAGACTCTATGAAAGTGTGGATATTCTAGGGTCATTTCCATCCAACATCATTACAGATTTTCACCAAGGGATGAATCAATAATTTAATTAGGATGCATTTAGGGTGAGTGGAGCCAAAATGGCAGAGTAAAGGCAGGAACTCATCTGAGCTCTCCTAAATATCCCTCTAAAGAATTTTAAAATAACACCTTAAAATGAATTCTAGAGTGATAAAACCAACAAAAGGATGGAGTCAAACAATATTCCATGCCAAGGCAACTTAGAAAATTAACAGGAAAGGTCTGTCTCACTGGAGTGATTGTGGAGTACAATCTAGTGCAAGCCATGTCCCAGCAAGCCATCAGCAAAGTCCCAAACCCCAGTGCAGGCCAGCACAGGTCTTGGGGGCAGATGAACCAGTAGTAGCAACTTCTGGAGCTCTCAGTCCATGAGCAGTAAGGGGACAGAACATCTACTCAGAAGATTACAGAGGACACTTTCCTAGCACTGGGTATAGAACTCTGTTGCACTGACCATATGGGGATCTAGGTCACAGACCAGGATCAGGGTGAGGAGAAGCACTAGCACACCAGAAAGTGTGACCACAAAAGACTAGGATCCTTGGTCACAGTTCCAGGGCAAAAAAGACTACCTTTTGTTTTTGTATTTGTTTTTGTTCCCAAACCAGAGCACAGAGCAGGAAAGCAGTGACTACACTTCACCTTAGATTACACCACCTTAGAAGAACTGAAAACTTATAGGTCCCCAGAATTAGCTCTGAAAAAAAAATAGCATAAAAAACCTGAAGCTTTGGACACTGCCTTCTGCAATCCAGAAGCATAATCCAACTTTAACATAAAGTTAAGTCATAAAATAGCCTGTAAAAATGACCAAAAAATAAAAAGATTCTGATCACAGAAAGTTATTGTGGTGACAAGGAAGAACAGAACACAAGCTTCCCAAAAGACAACAGTCTGAATTGATCTCAGGTCCAAAAATAAATTCCTAGAAGAACTCAAATAGTATTTGAAAACTCAAATAAGAGAAATAGAAGAAGAATTACAAAAAATGAGTGAAGCAAGAGAATCATGAAAAAAGTCAATAGTTTGATTGCTCATGGGTAGGACGAGCTAACATAATAAAAATGACAATTCTACCCAAATTAATTTATCTATTTAGCACCATACCTATCAAGCTACCAAAAACCTTCTTTACTGAATTAGAAAAAACTATAACAAATTTCATTTGGAATAACAAAAGATCAAGAATATCAAGGGAAATAATGAAAAAAAATGTGAAGGAAGGGGGCCTAGCAGTACCAGATATTAAATTATACTATAAAGCAGCAGTCATCAAAACAATATGATACTGGCTAAGAGACAGAGAGGAGGATCAATGGAATAGACTGGGGATAAATGACATCAGCAAGACAGTGTATGATAAACCCAAAGAGCCCAACTTTTGGGACATGAATCCACTATTTGACAAAAACTGCTGGGAAATTTGGAAAACAATATGGGAGAGATTAGGTCTAGATCAACATCTCACACCCTACACCAAGATAAATTCAGAATGGGTGAATGACTTGAATATATAAAGAGGGAAACTATAAATAAGTTAAGTGAACACAGAATGGCATACCTGTCAGATCTCTGGGAAAGGAAAGACTTTAAAACCAAGCAAGAGTTAGAGAAAATTACAAAATGTAAATTAAATGGTTTTGATTATATTAAACTAAAAAGTTTTTGTACAAACAAAAACAATAGTCAAAATCAGAAGGGAAACAACAAATTGGGAAAAAATCTTTATAATGAAAAACTCTGACAGGGGTCTAATCCCTCAAATATACAAGGAGTTAAAGCAATTGTATAAAAAATCAAGCCATTCCCCAATTGATAAATGGGCAAGAGATATGAATAGGCAATTTTCAGGTAAAGAAATCAAAAGTATCAATAAGCACATGAGAAAGTGTTCTAAATCTCTTGTAATTAGAGGAATGCAAATCAAAACAACTCTCAGGTACCACCTCACACCTAGCAGATTGGCTAACATGAAAGAAGGGGAGAGTAATGAATGCTGGAGGGGATGTGGCAAAATTGGGACATTAATGCATTGCTGGTGGAGCTGTGAACTGATCCAGCCATTCTGGTTGGCAATTTGGAATCATGCTCAAAGGGCTATAAAAGACTGCCTGCCCTTTGACCCAGACATACCATTGCTGGGTTTGTTCCCCAAAGAGATCATAGATAAACAGACTTGTATGAAAATATTTATAGCTGCGCTTTTTGTGGTGGCAACAAATTGGAAAAGGAGGGTATGTCCTTCAATTGGGGAATGGCTGAACAAATTGTGGTATATGATGGTGATGGAATACTATTGTGCTAAAAGGAATAATAAACTGGAGGAGTTCCAGGCGAACTGGAGAGACCTCCGGGAACAGATGCAGAGCGAAAGGAGCAGAGCCAGAAGAACATTGTACACAGAGACTGATATACTGTGGTAAAATCGAATGTAATGGACCTCTGAACCAGCAGCAATGCAATGACCCAGGACAATTCTGAGGGATTTATGGTAAAGATGCTGCCCACATTCAGAGGAAGGACTGCGGGAGAGGAAACATATAAGAAAAACAACTGCTTGAACACATGGGTTGGGGTGGACATGACTGAGGGTGTGGACTCGAAACCACCACACCAATGCAACTACCAACAATTTGGAAATTGGTCTTGATCAAGGACACATGACAAAACCAGTGGAAATGCGCATCGGCCATGGGTGGGGGGAGTGCGGGGGGTGAAGGGGAAAGTAGGAGCATGAATCATGTAACCATGTTAAAAATGATTATTAATAAATGTTAAAAAAAAAAAAAGGATGCCATTTCCTCTGTTGAAGAGGCTACTTAGAGAATGACTAGTCTAAGTCCCTAAAACCTGTTTACATTAAACTTAGATGTTTGAACTCAAAACAAACAAACAAACAAACAAAAGAATGTTATAAGAGAATGTGAAATATCTCATTGGAAAAAATGATAATCAATTGAAGAAAGATTTCTTAAGAATTATCAGATTTCAGTGTTTGATAAATCCAAAGATCTCAGCTTTTTGGACGAGAACTCACTGCTGGTGGAGTTGTGAATTGATCCAACCCTTCTGGAAGGCAATTTGGAATTATACCCAAAGGGCTTTAAAAGAATGCCTGCCTAGGGGCAGCTGGGTAGCTCAGTGGAGTGAGAGTCAGGCCTAGAGACAGGAGGTCCTAGGTTCAAACCCGGCCTCAGCCACTTCCCAGCTGTGTGACCCTGGGCAAGTCACTTGACCCCCATTGCCCACCCTTACCACTCTTCCACCTATGAGACAATACACCAAAGTTAAGGGTCTTAAAAAAAAAAAAGAATACCTGCCTTTTGATCCAGCCATACCACTGCTGGGTTTGTACCCCAAAGAGATAATAAGGAAAAATACTTATACAAAAGTATTTATGGTCTCACTTTTTATAGTGGCAAAAAATTGGGAACCAAAGGGGTGTCCCTCCATTGGGGAATAGCTGAACAAATTGTGGTATATGATAGTGATGGAATACTATTGTGCTATAAGGAATGATGAATTGGAGGATTTCTATGTGAACTAGAAAGACCTCCAAGAATTGATGCAGAGCAAAATGAGCAGAAACAGGAGAACATTGTACACAGAAAGTAAAACATTGTGGCACGATTAAATGTATTGGACTTCTCTACTAGTAGCAATGTAATGACCCAGTACAATCCCAAAGGACTTATGAGAAAGAATAGTATTGACATCAAAAGAAAGAAATATGGGAGTATAAATGCAGAAGGAAAACATATGATTGATTACATGTTTCAGGTGAGAATTCTGGGAAGATGGTGGTGTGGAAGGAGCAAGGCTCCAGACCTCCATAAAACCCTTCACCACCAATTAAGGACAAAGGGCTCTGAAGGAACAGAAAACTAAATCTGACAACACAACAGAGCTGGGGGATCCTCCAGCTGAACACAACTTAAAAGGTATGGGGGGCGGGGGAGAGAAAAAAAAGCCTGAATTCTCAGAACTCTTGGGTGGGAGGGGAAAGAAAGGAGGAAGATCCCAGATCCCCTCCTCCACCTAATGTGCTGAGTCTCCAGCAAATCCTGGAATTTCTGGGTGGGCTGGGGTACTAGTCTGAGGAAGTGCCTTGCTGGCACAGCTGTGCCAAACTCAAGGCTCTGATGACAGACAGCAAGGATGTTGCTGGGGGAGAAACCCAGAGAGAGTGAACATACCCTCCATCTTTCACTGTGCCCCCCCCTTTTCTCTTGAGGTTTTCACCTCAGGGCACTTGGAGCTGTGCAGATCAACCCCACCTGGCTTAATCCTATCAATACAGCAGAAAATAAGTCTTCAGAGGGCAGGGAAGCTTCAACACCCCTCCCCCACAGACTACAGTGAAAGTAGCCAAATTCACTTCTTTAGCTTTTACCACCAGCTGGGGAAAATCTGGCCTTGGGTCCCCACTAACCACTAATTAATCAACAAAACAGAGAAGAAGCCCTCCAAGTACTGAATAACCAAACCCACATATTAAAAAAATGATCAGAGGATCAAGATTACAGCCAATTACAGAGGAGAGAAAAGGAAAAAAATATGAGTAAACAACAGAAAAAGAAAAAAGAAACCACAATTGACAGCTTCTATCCAGAAATTGAACAAAGTGCAAATGGATCAGAAGATGATAAAGGAACACCAAGAAAAAACATAGAAACTTTAGTGAAATGAACACAGGCTTTGGAAGAACTTAAAATTCAAATAACTCAAGAACTCAGAAAATAATCAACAGAGACCAAAAACAATTGGGCAAAGGAAATACATGATCTAAAACAAGAAAATAATGTCTTAAAAGCCCAAATTGACCAGCTGAAACATGAAACAAAGAAGGTGAAAGATGACCTACAAAGAATATCAGACCAGACGGAGAAGGATGACCAAAAATCCAGGATTGAAATTCTGTCTTTAAAAATTAGAATTCAACAACTAGAAGCAAATGACTTCACAAGGCAGCAAGAATATATAAAACAAAATTAAAAAAAAGAAAAATTTGGGGAAAATATGAAACACCTCATTGACACAACCACAGATCTGGAAAACAGATCTTGAAGAGACAATTTAAGAATTATTGGTCTACCAGAACATCATGACAAAAGAAAAACCTGGACATCATCCTACAGGAAATTATACAAGAAAACTTCCCTGACATTCTCGAACAAAGGGGAAAAATGGAAATTGAAAGAATCCACAGATCACCTCCTACATTTAATCCACAACTGACAACTTCCAGGAATATTGTAGCCAAATTAAAAAACTACCAGACCAAGGAAAAAATATTACAAGCTGCTCGACGAAATGATTAGTGTCATCTAACTAAAACCATTAGCAAGCAATGTCTGCAATGAGGATAAGCTGGAAGCCTTCCCAATAAGATCAAGGGTGAAGCAATGCCCATTATCACTATCATTATTTAATATTATTCTAGAAATGCTAGCTATAACAATAAGGAAAAATGTAATTGAAGGAATTAGAACAGACAATGAAGAAACAAAACTATCACTCTTTGCAAATGACATGATGATATAACTTAGAGAATCCTAAAGAATTAACTAAAAAAATTAGTTGAAATAACTTTAGCAAAGTCACAGCATATAAAAATAAATCCACCTAAATCATCAACATTCCTATATATTACCAAGAAAGTCCAGCAAGAAGAGCTAGAAGGAGAAATTCCATTTAAAATAACTATAGACAATATAAAATTACATCACAAACAGAATTAGTGTAGCCAGCCTGAGAAGGAAACCAAAAAACAGGGGTGGAGGAGTGAGGGGAGATTTTATATCAAGTTTCTCTAAAAAAGAGAATTTTACATATTTTCAAATATACAAAATGAATCAAATTTATAAGAGTATAAGTCATTCCCCAATTGATATGATAATCCCCAGATGAGGATATGAACATGCAGTTTTCAAACAAAGTAATCAAAGCTATCTACTCATATGAAGAAATACTCCAAATCATTGATTAGAGAAATGTTAATTAAAACAACTCTGAGGTTACCCACACACAAGCATCTATCAGATTAGCTAATATGACCAAAAAAGAAATGACAAATGTTGGAGGAAATGTGGAAAAATTGAGACACTAAGGAGTTGTGAACTTATCCAACCACTCTGGAGAGTGATTTCAAACTGTGTCCAAAGGGCTATCCAATGTGCATATCCTTTGACCCAGCAATACCACACTACTAGGCCTATATCCCAAAGAGCTCAAAGAAGAGAACCCTTATATATGTACAAAAATATTTATAGCTGCTCTTTTTGTGGTGGCAAAGAATTGGAAATTGATGGGATGTCCATCCATTGGAGAATGACTGAGGAAGTTGTGGCATATGAATTGTAAAGGAATACTATTTTGGTATAAGAAAAAACAAGCAGAAAAATCTGGACAGACACAGGAACTGATGCAAAGTGAAGTAAGTGGAACCAGGAGAACATTGTACACAGCAATTAGCTGTATGATTAACTGTGAATGATTTGGTTATTCTCAGCAATTCAAAGATCTAAGACAATTCCAAAGGACTTATGATGAAAAATGTTATCCATCTCCAGAGAAAGAACTGATAGTCTGGATGCAGATCAAAGCATACTATTTTTTAACTTTATTTTTTCCATGAGTTGTTTTTTTTTTGGTCTGTTTTCTTTCACAGCATGATTTAAAAATGGAACTGTTTTGTATGACTGCACATATATACCTCTACCAAATCACTTGCCTTCTCATTGAGGGGAGAGAATTTGAAGGAAAAGAGAGAATTTGGAACTCAAAATTTTAAAAAACAAATATTAAAAGTTGTCTTTACACATCATTGAAAAAATGAATTTTTTTAAAAGATACGTCGAATAATAAATACATCAAATAAAACTGACCAGAAATTCCTAGGAAATTGACTGGATGGAAATTCTGTGTCCTTTCCATATTCTTTCCCCTCGGGACACGCTAAGTGCCCATCCTGTATTTGTTTCAGTTATTCCTATCCATCTCTCAGGGGATCCCCAGATTCTCCTCTTGCTTGGGCCATAGTCACTAGCTGCAGGCCAGCATAAGCAAGGCACAGGATCAGGCGGGGAGCCAGGATGATGTCCTGGGAAACCCAGAAACACCTGGAGGTGGTCAGAAGGGCAAGGGTGGTACCTTGTAGAAGGTGTTGTGGTTGGCCAAGACCAGATCCTTCATTCTCTTCAGGGCCTGTTCAGGAGTCAGTGGCGAGAAGGGGATTTGCATATTTTCTTCTCTCTCCCGGGAATGAGACTTGGAAGGTTTGAAGCTTTCCAAGGCTCTCAGGAATTCGTGGTAGTAGACAATGTTGTCACTACAGGTGATCCCCCAGCTACAAAAAGAAGGGGTCACACGGTTAATAACTAAAGCAGTCCTTTGTTGGGCAAAGAATTCTGGAAGGCTAGAAGCCACCACCTCCAGGAAGCCCTTCCTGCATAAGACCTGAGCCTTCCTGAGCCTTCCCTCATCTGAAGCTTCATCATTCATTTCTTTGGTATTGCCTGTAGAGACCCAGACTATTCTTTCTGTGTGTGTGTACACAAGCCACCCCATTTTTTTAAAATCCAAAACTAGGAGAAATTTTGTCTAGAACGATTGTTCTAAACCTGGGGTCCATGAGCTCAGTTCTTAAAACATATTTTGGTTTGTCTATGTGAATGGTTTCCTTTGCCATCCTTTTCCTTTTTAAAAAAATTTTATTTTATTCCAGTAACAAATCTACATGTAAGTTTCCAAGATTACATGATGCATGTTGTCTCCCTCCCCGCTCCCGGAGCTGACAAGCAGCTCCACTGGGTTTTACAAGTATTATCACTCAAAACCTATTTCCACATTGTTCATTTTTGTCATCCTCCTCCTTTTTTTAAAGCCTCTACCTTCTGACTAAGGCAAAAGAGCAGCAAGGGCTAGGCAATAGGGGTTAAGTGACCTGCCCAGGGCTACACAACTAGGAAGTGTATGAGGTCAGATCTGAACCCAGGGCTTCCCATCTCCAGGCCTATTTCAAACCACTGGACAACCCAGCTGCCTCTCCATAGCCCCTTGCATTGACTGATGAGAAAGCTGATACCCAGAGATGAGAAATGACTTGTCTGAGGAACCACGAGCGTGAAAAGAAACAATGTGTGGAGCTTGCTTTGCCATCCCCAAAGTTCCTGATCTCTGAGCTTTGGGAAGGCACGGTCGGGGGTCACTCCTCTCCTGGGACCTGTCCTCCAAGCATCCCTTAGCCCTGAGCACTGAGCCCTGCAGACACGAGGCACTGAGCCAATGAGGCTGGATCACTCTGAATTCGACTCTGGCACCATTTGGATTTGGACACAGAGGACCCGGGTCCCAGCACCAGCCCTTCTTCTGCCCAGCTGTTTGACTCGGCCTGAGCCTGGGATTCTCTGGGCTGCAGGATCCCTTTCTATTAGAAGAGAGCTGGCCTGGGATCTGACAAGATCTGAGTCTGAGCTTTCTCTCTGACATATACTGACTCAGTGATCCTGGGCAAGTCACTAAGAGCACCCAGGCAGTTCTCAAGAGTATAGAATTCAGAACAGGCATCCATCTGCATGATGCAGAGAGAGGAGAGGAGAGGAGAGGAGAGGAGAGGAGAGGAGACGAGTGGGGAGGGAAGGGAAGGGGAGGGAAGGGGAGGGAAGGGAAGGGAAGGGAAGGGAAGGGAAGGGAGGGGAAGGGAAGGGAAGGGAAGGGAAGGGAAGGGAAGGGAAGGGAAGGGAATGGGAGAGGAGGTGAAAGGAGAGAGGAAAAGAGTGGGAAGGGGAGGGGAGGGGAAAAGACAAGAGAGGACAAGAGAAGACAAGACAGGAGAGAACAGAACAGGAGAAGAGAGGACAAAAGAGGACAGGAGAGAAAAGGAGAGGACAGGAGAGGACAAGAGAGGATGAGAGGACAGGCCAGAAGAAGAGAAGAGAGGATAGGAGAAGAGAGGACAGGAGAGGACAAGAAAAGAGGACAAGAGAGGAAGGGAGAAGACAGGAGAAAAGAGGGCAGGAGAAGAGAGAACGGGAGAGGATGAGAGGACAGGAGAGGAGAAGACAAGAGAGGAAAAGAGAGGGGAGGGGAAGGGAGATGATGGGGTCAGACTAGAGAACCTCAGAGGTATCCAGTGGCTCCAAATTCTTAAGATAATTTCTCTGATAATGTGAGTTGGATAACAAGAGGCAAGAAATTAGGGACAAGCACTTAAGGAACTACTTCCCCAGTCCACGTGAGAGGTAATGAGGGGCTAAACTAGACCAGGGGCTGGGAGAAGGAAGGGACAGATTTAAGAGGCACCTTGAAGGAAGACTGAATTGGCAACGCTCAGTGACTGGTGAGAATCCAAGTTAAAGTCCTTTGAAAAAGCTTTTCTTCCAGGCTTGAAACTGACGTTGCCAAACTTTGCTCTCAAAAGCCTGGCAGAAATTCCTTTCAAATATATTTTTACAAGCAGCAGCTCGGCAGTTTAGTAGTTTTTCCAAAAAAGAAATCCGTTTGGTTGTAGGGCTAAATATAGATGCCATCCATGTATAAATATGCTCTCGTTTCTCCAGCAGCTCTCCAAGGAGAAGAAATCCCATTTAACTCCAAACTGTCATTCATTCATCACTGCAGCTGACAGGGACCTTGGAGAGTCTGAGATCATAGAATTCAGACAAAAAGGACCTTACAGGCCATTGAGTCCAACAGATGAGAAAACTCGGGTCTAGGCTGAGCAGTTCCTTCAAGGTTCTCCAGGAAGCAGCTGGTCCTGTCCTCTGGGGTTTTCCTTCACCTCTACCACTCCTAGCCTGAATTAGAAAGATTTTATAGCAAGTTCCTTGAGGGCAGGAATTGTTTTGTTCTCTCTCCCCATTGCTCAGCCACAAGAGCCACTTAGAAAATATGTTTGGTGAATGGATAAATGAAAGAATGAAAGCCTAGATGAATGAATGAATGAATGAATGAATGAATGAATGAATGAATGAATGAATGAATGAATGAATGAGTATTCTTAAGCTTGTTCACCTTAGATTGAGTGAATTTAGGGTGAGAACAGGGTTTCTGGCCTGGTACTGCCACCTCCTATCTGTCTGTCCTTGGGTGAATCAATTTCTCTCTGAGACTCAGTTTTTTCCTCTGTCAAATGGGAATGTCAAATTCTTCTCAGACACCCAAGCTCTGGAGGAGTGTTTGGACAACAAAATGAGATAATGAACTTAGCATTCTATAACCTTCTACATGGAATACCATGATGGACAAACAACATGATACAATGGAAACAGCATTGCCTTTGAAAGAGTCTGAAGACCCGAGTTCAAATTCTGGTTCTGCTGCTCATTAGCTGGACAAGTCACTTCCCTCCCTGGGCCTCAGTTTCTTCTTCTGCAAGATGAGGAGAATGGACTCGATGATATCTGAGGTCACTCCTAGCCCTTGACTTAGAATCCTAGGAGTTCATAAGAGTCACAATTTCAGCTCCATTAGGAAACACAGTGACCCACCACAACTGCAAAGGGCTCATGATGAAATCCACTATTCAGTCTGGATTGAAAGCTGATGGCCTCAGAGTGCAGCCTAAGGCATGTTTCTTTGCTTTTTTTTTTATACTTTCCTTTTCTTTTTTATGGGGGGAGGGGGTGGAGAGTGGCCAATATGGGAATTTGTTTTGCATGACTACATGTATATTGGTAATCGCTTTGTTTTTCTTGCCTTCCCAGCCAGGAGAAGGAGAGAATTCAAATTTGTAGGTAAAATAAAGTTGAATTTTTTAAGAAAGAATCACAAAGGCACCAAAGAACAACAGAGAGAAATAAGGCGGATAGACATAAGTGTAAACAGAGTTCAGGGGCCAGGTTAGGTTAGCCATCCTCAACAATATGAAAAAGAGCTTGGCCACTCATGTACCTCCCAGTTGTTTTGGGGGGGGGGGCGGGAAGTGAGGAGGGGCGTACAATACACAGCTTTGTCAATACTAAATCTGTGATTCCATGATCTGTCCATCCGACTTGCCTCCAATTCGGAAAATGCAGCCCAAAGAATCATATGGAGAGTCCTGAAGGGGATGGCTTTATGACATGAACAGGACAAGAGGACTTCTTTGACTCAAAACTGGCCTCTTCTTTGAAGGGATCCTTTCTCCTGACCGTTGGAGTTAGCCACGTTGGAATGTGGAAGATAAGAGACTGCCCACAGCTCTTAAGGAGCAGGGTAAGCCTGGACCCTAGCAAGGAAGAAGAGAGCTAAGAGTGTGTGACCTGAGTCAAAGGATGGCCCAGCAGATGGTTCTGGACACTCACCCTCTGAGGGCTCTTTTCTGACCTTGCTCTACTTCCTTCCCACTGAGAAGGAAAACGAAGATTTTGTTCCCCTTGCAATCCGCTCTTCCCTGGTATAGCTCTGTTCCACTTCTCTTTTCTTCCCCTGGGTTCCATTTTTATCTCTAGGCAAAAGATTCCCAAGCCTACATTTCCAACCTCTTCTCTCCTGATCCAACTGCCTTCTGGTCAGCTCCACCAGGATGTCTTGTAAGTGGCTCTAACTCAAAACATCATGATCCTTCCAGATTCTATCAACGACACCATCATCTTTCTAGTCCCTCATGTTCAAGACTTCATAGCCATCCTCAGCTCTAGAGTCTTAATTCCCTCCATAAGCTCGTGTCCATTCAAAAGACCATCAGCCTAAAGAGCCTCATCCTGGATCTCTCTGGGTCGAGTTTCTCTTCTCTCCAATCCAGCCTTCACCCAGCTACACGCCATTTTCCAGTGTAAGAAGTTTGGAAAAGAGGCAAACTCCTTTGTTTGGCCTTTAAATGCCCTAGCAATGGCCTCCAATGGCATTCCAGTAGCTCCAATGTTTCCAGGTTAATAGTAAACTGCTCATTCTCACCCACTGTTATGTTCCAACCACAATGACCTACTTCATGTTCTCCAGATATGTTATTTCATCTCCCACCTCGGGGCTTTTGCACTAACGTCTGCCAGCCTGGAATGTTCTCTCACCTTACCTCTTGCCATTTGTCACCCCACAAAAAACTGTGTTCAAGAGCCACCTCTTCCAAGAGGCAACCCTCCCCCTCAGGCCCCAGTGATCTCTTGCACTGGAATTACTTTGCACTCATTCTGCCTATAATTTGCATTTATTTCTCGGTGCATATTCACCACACACCCATCCAGGACTATATAATCTCTTGAAGGTGAGGGACTGTTTCACTTTAGTCTTTGTATCCGCAGTGTTTAGCAGAGGACCTGTCAAACAGTTGGAGCTTAATAAATACTTTTGGGATGATTTGATTCAAGGCCCTTGACCTTCTCTATGGGCACTGGTGGAGAGATGAGCCTTTTTGTCAGGAAGAAAATAACCCTGTCTGCTTGGAGTTGGAAAGTCTATGTGGTTTCATGTCTCTCAACTAGGTCAAGGAGAAATTGGGACATTATCCATTCAGAAATCATTGTGATTCTCATATTTTTAGGATCATTATTAAGGATTCCAGTTTCCTCATCGATGAGGCACTTTTTGATGTATTTATGTGTTTGATTCAGTGAGGAATTTCCCCAGAGAATTCAGGTATTTGATACTTTCCAATTTAGCCAGTATCTGGATGTTCGTTATTGAACTAAGAATTCCCCCTCTAGTCTCTAGAAGTTTGGTAGGTCTCATTAAATCTCAGTCTTTTTTCTTAAGCAGAATTGAGTCTTTCTTTTTTTTAATTTTTTTTAAACCCTTAACTTCTGTGTATTGGCTCCTTGGTGGAAGAGTGGTAAGGGTGGGCAATGGGGGTCAAGTGACTTGCCCAGGGTCACACAGCTGGGAAGTGTCTGAGGCCAGCTTTGAACCTAGGACCTCCCGTCTCTAGGCCTGACTCTCAATCCACTGAGCTGCCCCCTTGAGTCTTTCTTAAATGGCTTACTGGCCAGTGCCCAAGGAGATCCCCAAGAATGAGACCTACCAGTGGATCTAAGATGTAGCAGTTCATGAATACTGATGGTGATATGTTGAATACAGTGACTCGGGTATAAGGAGGATTCACTTTGCCACTGAGGACATGCATGAATGGCAGAGGGCACAGGCTGGTCAAAGAGTAAACATTAGGAATAAAAATAAAGACTTGGTGCCTCCTACCACAATCAACACCCAATGCTATCCCATTTGAAAGGCATTTCTAAAGCACTCAAGGTATTCTAGGCACTGTGCAAGGCAGTGGGTATGCAAAGAGAAAAGAAAACAGCCCACACCTTCAAGGGCAGAGGTTTTCAGGTAATATGGAGAGGCCCAGAAGGGCTCCACCTGCATGTTGGATACAGCCACCATGGAAGATGGAGGAAGTGCATTGCATAAAATGGTACACAAGGATGGAAATCTGCACTGGCAAAGGGTACGCCCACACCCAAGGTACCATAGGCTTCTAGGATCCATCATTCTATGTGAGAGGCCCCTCAGCATGATGGAAGGAACACTGGGTTTGAAGTCAAAGGACCCTGCTATCTACAATGGTTTTATGACCTTGATCAAGACACTTCCCTGCTCTCACTCCCATCTAATTGCTCACCAAGTCTTGATTCTACCCTTCTCTCTACTAGCCAGTCACCACCACCCCCATTTTGGAACCTCATCACTCTCACTTAAACTAATAGATTATTTGAAAGAACAGATTATTTGGCTTCCTGACTTCCTACTAATCCATCCTCCACACAGTTACTAAAGTGTTACTTGCAAAGGACAGAACTTTGTACTACAACATACCAGCCTTATGACCCTGAGCAAGTCAACCTCGATTTGCCTTCATTTCCTCAACTCCAAAGTGGGGATAATTATAGCACCCACTTTACAGGGTTGTCGTGAGGATTAGATGAGATAATAGTTGTTAAAGTTAAAAAGGGGGGGACTTAATACAATGCCTGGCCCACAGTAGCTACTGTGGAAATGCTTATTCCCTCACCTTCCTCTCTCCTACTCCTCTTCTCAATAAACTCCAATGGTTCCCAGTTACCACTAGGATAAAATAGAGAGCCCTCCACCATCTGACATTTAAAGACCTGCACGCACAATCTGACACCTGCTTGACATTCCAAGCTTATGGCACCTTCCTTCTCCCACGTTATTCTGTGCTCCTCCCCGACCCCAAACTCGTCTCCTCTCTGTCTCCTGCCTCCGGGTCTTTACATGGGCTGTCCATCATACCTAGAATGTTCTCCCTCCTCATTCCAATCTCTTAAGAATCCCTAGTTCCTTTCAAGGCTCAGCTCATGTGCTCTCTCTCATGGGAAGTCTGGCCAGGTACCCTTCCTGAGGAATGTTCTCTTCTTCCACCCCCATTACTGTGTACTTAGAGATTTGCTTACCCATAATATAAGTTCTCATATTCTCATATCGTGTGTGTGTGTGTGTGTGTGTGTGTGTGTGTGTGTGTGTGTGTATATATAAAACAAGGGCAGGGCCAGCCTCTTTTGTCTTCCTCTCCCTAGGACCTAGCCTAGTGCCTGGCACTCAGGAGGTGCTTAATAGCTGTTCCCTGAGTTGGAGGAGGGAGCCAAAAGGAAGTGAAGGCTATCAATGATCATCTGCTTCTCTGAATGAACAACAGAGAACTTGCCTTCCTCTATCCACAGCTGCAAAGCGGCCTCCCATATTGCCAGTCTCAAGCTGGCTAAAATGCTGGCAACGGAGTAGGAAAGAATAATCAACAGTATTTCAACGGAAAGATAAACTGCCAACTTGGTATTAAAATTTAGTAATAAAATCAAATGCATATGCTAATCGCCTCTGTCTTATTGAGGGAAAAAGTCTATTTTGGACCCAGGAAAGAAGAATGCACAGATAATTACAGATAACAGAGATGGTCTCTCTCATCAAGAGGGCTTTGAGAAAAACAAACATGGTTGAGAGACGGTTTCTTTTTTAGGACGGCAATTCAACCCAAAGTTGCTCACTCCGCTGGAAGGTAAGCTGGGCAAGCTTCTGGGAGGAGCTGCTTGGAAGTGGGTGATCTTACACTCACTGAGGACAGGGTTTTGTCAGGGACTGCCCTTCAGAAGGGGTCCCTCCATCCAGGGACTGCAGCAGACTCCCCCCCCCCCCCTGTGTGCTGAGAATCAACTCATTGAGGAGGAAACTCACTTAGGGGAGAAGAGATGAAAGCTCACCCTTTAAGGACTGGGACAAGGGAAGAGAAACTTCCATAGATGCAGCCAGGTTGCTTTTAAAGTTTACCCTAACTAGGAAAGCATGACAGATGGATGGGGTTAGGACGCTGGATTTGAACCCTAGGTTGATGAGGGGGATTCTTCTGTCAGTGCAGATGGCAGCCCATCCCGGACGCCCCAGCTGTGAGGCTTGTGCTCACCAGAGGAGCCACCCAAAGCGCTGATGGCCTGCTGCCATTCCTCCTGGCACTGAGAACCCTCATGAGTATCACCTGTCAAAGAGCGATGACCATTCATTCTTGCACTGCCTAACCTCCAAAGGTTATTCCAAGGAAAGTGCCCCCCAAGCCTAAAAGAATGAGCTAGAAGAAAGATGACTGTTGCCACAATAGGACGACTTGCCAAAGGCAGGCAGCAACCAGAGGTCAGATCAGAACCCTGAAAGAGCTGAAAAAGATCACTTGGTCCAGCCCCAGTCTATGCATATTTCCTGGCCTGGAATAGCCTCGATTCTCCCTCTCCATCTCCTCAATAAATCCATCCACCCACAGATCTTTATTAAGCGTCTACTAGGTGCTCTTCATGGTGCTAAGCGCTGGGGACACAAGTATCATCCCTATTGATGGTAAGACTTAGAGAGCAAATGTCCACCCCTCCTTTAGAACCCAACTCAGATTCCATCTCCTCTAGAAAGTCAGCTATGATTCCCAGTTTGTTGATGGTGCTGCTCCTTGGATGTCACATAGGTCGATCCTCCCCTCATCTTCCAGTAGGAAGAAGGAAAAGGAGGAGGAAGGAAAGGAAGAGAAGAAAGGAGGAAAGAGATGTAGAAGGGGAGGAATTGATGGAAACCAGTTAGCTCCATGGGTAGAAAAGGGAGGCTCAAGAGGAAGGCTGGGATCCTTGCTTGAGGCAGATAGGATGGTAATACCTAATAATAATAATAATAAGGCTGAACTTCTCGCCTGTTTGTTTTCTCTGCCAGGGAGAATGACTAATAGGGAATTGATTCCTAAGGGAAGTGCCAAGACAGAGGTTGGGAGAGTCCTTGGCTGCCCTTGATCCATTCAAATCACATGGGCCAGGCAACTACATCCTTGGGTCATGAAGGACCAGCAGATGGGATTTCTGAGCTGCTGTAAAGTCAAGGACAACAGAAGAGGAGAAAGGCAAATGTGGTGGAGGTCTTCAAAAAGAGTCTGACTTCAGATCCTGGGGAAATGCCAGTATGAGCATTAAAGAGATGGTTGGCATGTATCCAGAAAGGGAAGTAGTGATTAAGAAGAGTCAGGAACAGGCCAGGTTGACTTCATTTCCTTTTTTGACAGTGCTGCTAGCCTAGTTGATAAGGAGAATGCTGTGGGTCTCATTTACCTAGATTTAAGCAAAACATTTGGTAAAGAAGCTCATATTGTTCTTGAGGAGAAGATGGAGAAATGTGGGCTGGATGATAATCAAATCAATCTAGAGTTCATTGCATGATCAGGCTCAAAAAGTAGTTTTTGCTGGGGGCACCTAGGTGGCTCAATGGATTGAGAAGCCAGGCCTGGAGTCAGGAGCTCCTGGGTTTGAATCCGACCTCAGACACTTCCTAGATGTGTGACCCTGGGCAAGTCACTTAACCCCCATTGCCTAGCCCTTACCACTCTTCTGCCTCAGAACCAATACACAGTATTGATTCTAAGCTGGAAGGTAAGAAGTTAAAAAAAGTAGTTATTGCCCATAGCCAGACCTACTGGCACCAACCTTCTAGCAGGACTTCCCCCATTGCCTAATCTCTCCAGACCCCTCGCCGATAACTGGATGTTCCCAAGGTCCACCTGGATTTCATCGTTTTGGGGGATGCCACCTGCTCTGATACCCATTTACAGCCACTCCCAGTGGGTCCATCCCAGCCATGTAGTAGAAGGAGCCTGGGTCTCAGAGAAGTGCACACACACACACACACACACACACACACACACACACACACACACTGGCAGCTGTATAGCTTATGCCCAGGATCTGTGCTATGGAATGATCTGAGCCTGACTCCTATCTACGCGCTACATGATGAGGGCAGGCACCATCTCTCACCTAAATTCTGGGTCCATCCTTTCCCTATTAGATAGCCTGGGGCTCTCGCCATGTGGCAAGTATTTCCGACGTGGTTTCTGTCCCATTTGGGGCTCCTTGGACTTCCCTTGTTACAAACCCTGGCTTCTAATCCCCTCCCCAACTAGATCCACCACTACCCCCCCCAGTGTGACTTTGGATGTATTTACTTTGCAGAGGGTAGAAGTCCTTAACTAGGCTGGGTCCCCACGGACACAGCTCTGCCCCGCTAGACCACGGGCAAGGAGAAAACTGTGGCTCCTCTTTCATCATCCCAGTGGGCCCCTGACTGGCCCTGCAAGCAGAACAGAACAGAAGGCCAAGAGGAACGACCCAATGTCCATGGACCTGCCTGGTCCCTTTGAGAGAGGCTCAAAAGAGTGGCCTCAGCGACTCTCGGGGACTGTGTGCCGAGTTACCGAGGGGCTCTGATCCCCAGCAGCGGAGGGTGGGCCCACGCCGAGATCAGAGAACCCCTAACTGCTGTAGGGACTGTGGGAAGGGAGGAGAGCAGGTTAGAGACCTTTTCAGCATCATCACTATCTCCTCTTCTGTTATGTTTGGATGATACTCTTGTAAGACCTTCTGCAGGTCACTCATGGAAATGAAGGAGTTCCTGTGCTTGTCCAGTTTTGCAAAGGTCTGGCTGAGGTCTTGCAAATGGTCCTTAAACTTCTCCCTACAAGAAAGAAGAAAGAGTGAGAGTGCTGAGAGTTTTACTGCTCATCTGTCCAGGTTAGCTTGGGAGAGTTCATGCAGCAAGGACCGATCACATCACTGGGTTCTGCGTGGGCAAGCCTGGGCATCCTGGGCCTGGGTTGGGGCTTTGGCATTCACCAGTTATGAGTCCTGGGCAAAATCCCTTCACATTCTGGAACCTCAGTTGCCCCCTCTGTTAAATGGAAATGGCCCTGCTTGCCCTACCAACTTCACAGGGTTGTTGGGAGCCCCAAAGGAGATCACCAACTGCTAAAGAAGTGGGAGCTGGAGCAAGGGGGCAAGGGCATTGGGGGTGAGTGATGAAGAGTAAAACAAATTCAATAAATCGACTCAATCAGCACATATTAAACAGCCACCATGTGGCTGGGCACCATGCCAAGGGCTGGGAGTAGAAACACAAAAACAAGACAGTACCTGCACTCAGGGAGCTTCCATTCTACCAAGGGGAGACCATGGAGGCACAGATGAATCAATAAAAAATACACAAAAAGGAAACCCAAGATAGGTGGAAGTAGGAAGAAGCGTTAGAACTGAAGGGTTCATCCTAGTGAAATTGCTCATTGGCTACGGGAGGGGGGAGAGAACGAACATGAATCATGTAACCAAGGGAAAATATTCTAAACTAATTCATTAAATAAATGCATTTTAAAAAACAATTCTTAGGGGAAAAAAAAGAACTGAAGGGTTCGTGAAGAGCTGCCTGCGAACACCTCCTCCCCTCGAAGCTCATTTGGATTTATTGTGTCTGTTTCTTGTATATCCTTACCAGGGTGTCCCAAAAGGCTTTGACTATGGCTTACACCTGCCCTAACACTTTCGGGACACCCTGCCCATTACCTGGGCTTTGTCAAGATTAAAAATAATAAAGACTGATATAATAATATAAATTAGTATTTTAATTAAAGCCATGCTGATAGGGATAAAATCATTAGACCACACGCTTGTAAGAATTCAAAACTGCTGCCTCCACCATTATTGTTACCTCTCGCCTCTTCCCGCGCCTGCTAGCCAAGAGGGCTTCCTTTTGGATTCTACTCCCATTTAAACTGTCCTCTGCGTGGTGATGCAGATGTCCCCACGCCCAAAGAACAAGAACCGGAAACCCGTTGGACCACGGGAAATGTAGTTTGATAGTTCCCACGTGTCCATAGAAAATATATATATACTTTTAAATGGCATTTCCCAAATTTCAATTAACAGCTTCCTCTGGTGGAACTTGAGTGCCCTGACACCTAGCATGGTGCCTGGCACTTAATGTCTGTGAGTTGGCTGAGAAGCTGAGGTGGCACCTGAGTTTCTGAGCTTGGAGAGAAGTTAAGGATTCCAAAAGGCTGGGGGACAGCCTGGGCAATGGAACAGGGCTGGAGGGGGAATGATGTGTGTAGGGACCAGCAGGGAAGAGGATAAGGAGAAACCCATCTGAAAAGCTGAGGGAGAGGCACAGTGGTCAGAGCTGAAGAAGGGTCTGAGAGGCCACCCCTCACTGTGTAGAGGAGGAATAAATGCTTAAGGATGAGAGGACCACAGACCAAAAGCTGGAAGGGGCCCAGGAGGCCACCCAAACCAATGGCCTCCTTTGATGGGTGAGTGAGGAGGCCAGGTGGCTTTGCCCTGCCCATACAGCCAAGCTAGGTCCCATGCCCCCTCACTACCCAGCTGCAGGGGCATCAGAGATGGGCCAGACAAAGCCGGATGGGAGGTACGAGGAGGCAGGCCGATGAGGGAGAGCTTCCAGGACAAAGTACTTGCTTCAGTGGGGTGGTAAGGGACAGGCAGCCTCAAAGGAAATGGGCCTTTCAATTTGACACCCAGCGCTTAAACGTGAGTGACTGATGAAGATACGAAGAGCCTCATTCACCCTCCAGCCTCCTGAGGACTCAAGAGTCTCTTCCATTGTCATCCCATGAATTGCAGGAGACTTGTAGGGCGCGTCAGGTGTCGCTGGCAAATTTCATGCCTCATCTTAAAACTATGACTTGTCCCAGATTCTCTTATTAATAAGCCTTCAGGGAAAATGATTCAGTGCAAGTCAGTGCAGTGCAAAGTTTTATGTGTGCAGAAGGAAATCAGTCAGCCATGAAGGTCTGGCCAATGTAGGCACACTCTCTTGCTTTGAAAATCCTAGAATCGCAGCTTCGGGGTCATCTAGGCCCAACCCGTGCCACTAACAAGAATCCTGCCAGTGAAAACCCTAACAAGAGCTCATTCAGCCTCTTCCTGAACTCCTGAAGTGATGGGGAACTCACTACCTCTTGAAGTAACCCAGAAAACTTTGATTCTCAGGAAAGTTATTTTTTATTATTGTTGTTGTTGTTATCCTCACTATTGGTATCATCGTTATTATTACTGATGATGCTAATAATCGTTCACACTGAGATCACGCTGTAAGGCTTTTGAAGTGCTTTACAAATGTTATCTCACTTGCCATTCGGACAAAATCTGCCTCTCCACCCTCTCTCTGACCCTCTGGGGCAGAGCGGGCCAAGTCTAAGCCCTGTGTCCCAAGGTTTTGGTTCAGTGAGTTCCTCTCCAGGTACCTTCCCCTCCACCATCTTCTCGGTCCCTCCCAGGAAGGCTGAGTGGTATCCTGGAAACAGCCTTCAGCAGCCACTCTTCAAGCACTCTGTCTCTGAGAGCAATTTCAGCACCATGGAAAGAGTCTTGGTCGGTTCTGAAGTCAGCAGGCCCTGCCTGACCTTAGCAAAGGCAGTCCCTTCACCCCTCTGCCTTAGTTCCCTTCCTCCCCCCTCCCTGAAATACTTGCAGGCTCTCTGGGCCAGGGCACTTGTGGAGAGAGAGGCCTGGGCCCCACCAAGTGCTACATGCCAGCAAGTGGTTGTCATGGAATCCAACTGGAGCAATGCCTTCACACGGCATCCATTTTCTTTATAAAAATCTTTATCAAGTTTTTGCTTTGTAACTTTTGTTTTTCCAATTTTTTTCTATCCTTCCCACCATCCCTCCACAAAAGAAGCAAAATAAAACCTGTGTATTCAATATGCATACTCGACCCAAACAAATTCTCATGTTGGCCCCAGAATCCAGTCACATTAGTAAAGAAATGTACATTGTAGCCCTGGGCTGAGGGCCCAGTGACCTGAGCTCTGGACCTCCAGGTCTAGAATTTCCTACTAATTCTCGATGCAACTCTGGTCAAGTCACTTCCCTTTCCAAAGTCTCAGTTTACCTCTGTGTATAAATAAGGAAGGGTGCTCTAAATTTCCTTAGTTCTCTAGAAAACCAAAAGGAGAGGTCAGAATTTGAACTCAGGTTATCACAGATCTAGAGCTAGAAAGACCTCAGAAGTCATCTACTCCGAACTCAGCATTTTAGAGATGAAGAAACTGAGACCCACAGTGGGGCAGACTTGCCTGGGACCCTTCCCATGGCACCACACCATCCCCAGTACTCTTACCAATACTCCCGTACTCTTACCAGTACTCTTACCCAGCGCTACCAAAAAAAGGATATCAATTCTGTAGTCTACACAAGCTTAGAGTACTGGGCTCTTCATTGGTGGAAGGACTACCCATATTCATGAAATCCAGGCACCTTTTTTAAGAGCAGATCACAAAATGCTCCAATCTGCCTGGTGTCTGAGAGCATTTTTATTTCACTGCATTGCAAATTTTGGATATGTGTCTGGTTGTTCCATTGGATTTTACATTTCAAGAAGAGAAAGACCATATTTTAATTCTGTGTATACCTCCCAGCAATGAGAAAAAAGCCCTGCACAGGAGGCACATAATAAATGGTGCATAATAAATAAATGTCTCTTCCAGGTCTAAATACTAAAATTGGAGCTAACGGCATTTAAAGTGGAGAAGCAAAGCCTAGGGTGGGGAGACAGGAAGCTCTCTGTCTAAAGGACTTCTGTGATGAATGCTAAGAGAAGCAGTGTGAGACACTGGATAGAAATCTGACCTCAAAGCCAAGAAGATCTGGATTCAGTTCCTGCCTTTAATATATATTGGCTGTGTGATCACGGAAGAGTCACTTAACCTCTAAGTGTTCTGGGTACCTCTCTAAGACTTTAAGTTACAGAAGAGATACCTACAATGGTAGAGGGATTTTCCTAGCCATAGTTTCCCTATACTAATGAAAGTTTATAGGATCATGGATTTGGAGTTGGAAGGAACCTTTGATGCCACCAAATCCAACCCTTTAATTTTATAGGAAACTGAGGCACAGAGTAGTTAAGTGATTTGTCACATAGCTAGTCAGAATGCTTGAATTAAGATCTTCCTCTCTCTACATCCATCACTCTCTCTACTGTACCACCTAGATTTGCAATGTCATCAGCCTGGACCAAAATAATAACTCACATGTCTCCAGCTCTATAGAGTTTTTAAAAGTAAATGACAAATTCCCAAATCTGCCTGGTGTCTGAGAGCGTTTCAAAATGGAAAGTTGGGAGGGAGGGAGCAATGGCAGTGTGGAAGGTAGAATCTCTACAGAGGTAGTACCTGGCTTGGTCAAGAGCATTTCTTGATCTCAGGTCCATGAACCTGCATTTTAAATATTTGGATAACTGTATCAATATAGACAGGAAGGTGGTGGAATGGCTAAAAGGCTGAATTTGGGAGCCAGGAAGGCTAACTTCCAGTCCTGCCTCAGACACGTCTATACCCGATCTATCAGCCTCAGCCTCCTCATCTGCAAAATGGGGATAATAATAGCGACCATTCCACAGGGCTGCTGTCAAGATCAAATGAGAGAAAAAATTAAAGTGCCACCTAAAGAGCAGCTATCATAATGAGTTTCCTTTTTCATGTTGTGCATTAACATTTTTAGATTTTAAGATTTTATGTTGCACATTAAAAACATGATTCTGAGAAGGAGCTTTTGGTTTTCACAGACCGACTGCCCAAGGAATATGACTCAACAACTAAAAATGAAGAACTCCCTAATTAAAGAGATGAACCATGACTTTCAGCTAAGATGGTTGCCTGAATGGGAGGCAAATTGCCCAGCTCTTACATACCGACTCCAGCGAAACCAACCCAAGAACACGACCTAAATTAGTTTGCTCCTCCAGTGCAGTACCAATCAGTCTACCAAAGGAATATCGTAGAGAGCCAGAAAAAAATAATCATGAAGTGATATGAAGAAACAAAAAGTCAAAATTCCCAAGAATAATAATGAAAGGGGATCTGTCAGGACTAGATAGCAAATTGTACTACAAAGCAGTAACCACTACAATGATCTGGTGCTGGTTAAAAAACAGAGAGGCTGATCAATGTAACAGGTTAGGTATACAACATTAACACCATGTTTATTAAACCCCAACCCCTAGTCATTGAGGGAAAGACTCCTTCTCTGAGAAAATCTTCTGGGAAATTATCTAGCAGACTGGCAGAAAATAAGTTAAGCCCAACACTTCACACCAAGATAAGCTCTAAATGGTCATGGTCATGCTCATATTATACATAGATTGGATCTATTAACAGGGAAAGAGTTCTTGACCAAATAAGCAATAGAGAGAATTGCACAAGATAAAGTGGAAAATTCTAATTAGATGCACAATGGATAGAGTGCCAGGTGTGGAGTTCTGGAAGTGGCCTCAGATACTTACTAGCTGTATGACACTGGGCAAACCACAATCTCTTTTTCCTTCAGTTCCTTCATCTATAAAATGGGGGTAATAAAAGCCCCTACCTCCTAGGGTTGTTATAGGTTCAAATAATAAGACAATGATATAAACTGGTTAGCACAGTACCTAGCACATAGTAAGCATTACATAACCATTAGCTATTATTATTATTATTATTATATAGAATTTTAAAGGTTTGCACAAACAAATCAAATCTAGCCAAAATTAGAAGGAAAGCAAGAATTGGAGGGAAATCTTTGCAGCAAGTTTCTCTGAAAAAAAAAAGTTTCATTATGATATTGTACAAAATCAACTGTGAAAGACTTATCTGCTCTCAGCAATACGATGATCCAGGACAGTCATGAAGGACTTAAGACAAAGAATGCTCAGGTTTTTATTTTATATAAGTATTCTCACTCAAGTATGTTTTTCATGATAATATATGTATAACCCAGATCAAATTGCTTACCATCTCTGAAAGGGGGGAGGAAATAAATGGAGGAAGACAATTTGGGTCTTATAATTTCAGAAAACATATATGGGAAATTGATATTGCATGTAATTGGGTAAATAAAATATCTTTGAATTTAAAAATAGTTTAATTGCCAAGATTTGTAAAGAACTGATTCAAATGTATGACTAAGAAGCATTCCCCAACATAAAAATGGTGAAAGGATATAAACAGGCAGTTTTCTAAGGAAGAATCCAAGCTATCAACAATCACATAGAAAAAATGTTGTTCATCACCGATAATTAAAGAAATACAAATCAGAGCAACTCTGAGGTTCCGCCTTATACAGATCAGATCGACAAAGATAACAAAAGAAGAAAATGACAAATGTCAAAGGAACTGTGGGGAAAGCAGGCATAATCCCACAAGACTGATGGAGTTGTGAATTGGTTTAGCCATTCTGGAGAGCAATTTGTTTGTACCTTTGCCCAAAAGGTTATCAAAATGTGCATGTGCTTTGACACAATGGTAGGCCTATATCACAGAGATATCAAAGCAAAAGGAACCCAGGTATGTACAAAAATATTCAAGGCAGCCCTTTTTATGATAACCCCAAATTAGAAACTATGAGGAAGAAGAGTCATTAACTAATCCTCCTGTTGGAGAATAGCTAAATAAATTGTGGTATATAAACACAACAGAACATTATTGTACCCTAAGAAATGAAGGGCAGTTTCAGAGGAAACTGGGGAGACCTTTATGAACTGATACACTACAAGGAGAACAATTTATACAATAATAACAATAGAGGAAAATACCTTGGAACAAATTTAAAATTCTGATCCACCAATGATAAACCATGAGACTAGAGACCAAAGATGAAACAATGTTCACCTCTGGGCAGGGATGAACTCAAATGTTCAAGAAGTAACAGTTTTGGCCATAGCCGGTATGAGAATTGGTTTTGCTACTAAATGTACAGTGGATGGGGGCTACGATTTTTCTCTTCTTTTTAAATTCATTCAATAGGAGAGGAGTAATGAGAGGGACAGAGTAATAAGAGAAGTTAAATAAACACTTATTGAGCACCTATTACATTGAAGACAACATTCGAAACACCGGGGCAGGGGATTGGGAGGGATGCAAAGATGGAAAAGACCCAGCCCTGATCGTCCAGCTGCTTCCAGTCTAGCTGGAGACACAAGGCACACACAGCTAAAATGCTAATTAGCAGTATAACTTCAATACAAACCAATGAAAGTGCATGGGATATTTTTTCACTAAAGTAAAAGAGATGATTTCAGAGAATCTTGGGCAGTTTGAGTTGATACCGTGGAAAGTGGACAGACCCAAGAACAACATCATAAGGAAAATCCACTCTGAAAGACTGAAGAACACTGAGCCATGCAATGACAAGTCATGGATGTGGAGGACTGATGATGGGCTACCCCCATGCCCACAACTCAAAAAGAAGTGAGAGATACATACAGAATTTGGGACACAACCACTCTGAGGATGAATTTTGCTAGACTGTGTTTCTCTCTCTCATTTTTTTTAATCAGAGATGGGGAAGAAAGAGAGGAAGAAGGGCAAATAGATGGCTCAGTGGATAGAGTGCCAGGTCTGGAGTCAGGAGGATCTGGATTCAAATTTGGCCTCAGATACTTCCTAGCTACGTGACCCTGGTCAAGTCACTTAACCTTGTTTGCCTAGCCCTTACCCTTCTGTCTTAAGAGTTCTTACTAAGACACAAAGTAAAGGTTTAAAAAAAAGAGGGGAGATTAGCAGTGGCAATGCCAAAAAAAAAAAAAAAACCACTGAAACATTTTTTAAATGCACAGAAAAGAACAGAGGAATGTTCCAAAGGAAGCAGAGACAAGAGCCCCATCTTCTTAGTGATGTGTAGAATTGTGTACTTGGTTTTCTGAAAGCCAGGCGAATGAAATGGAGATTTGTGATTTCTAGAAAATCTTCCTTTTATGTTCTATCATGCCCGTTTGTGTGTAAGTTCAGAATTCAAAATTAAAATTAAGAAAAACAAATAAATCGATGGCCATCCCACTCACACTGGCCCAAAGAAGACACTGTGTGGACGTAAGCCCCTCGATCTATCTTCTAGGGGCATCCATACACCCCCAGTAGGAGCCCAAGTGTGGGCTCCCTTATAGGTGTGTGTGTTCCAGGTATGCTCCATCTCAGGCTGCACACAGCGCTCTCCTTACCACTACTATTATCTTCCACTTAATCCTTCAAAATGAAAGCAAATGACGGCAGAAAATCAAAACAATTCTGAGATTCATATTTTTAGAAAATTGAGGCATTCAGCGTTTCCTGGACGGAGCCATGGTTTCCAGGCAGTAATTATTCCTCTTACAGAAGGAAATCTGTGCACAGAACAGGCGAGTGAAGAGTCTGAAGTCAAGGAGAAGTCACAATGCCAAAAATTCCCCATTCGTGACAAATGTGCAGGAGGCTTTTTGAACCCCAAGACTCAGAAAATTCCAGGCTGGGAGGGATGACAGGAGTCATCTGGGTCCTCACTGTCACGGCTCAGCCTGAGGCAGCACAAATCTACCTAGCAGCTGTCACTTCTGCCAGAGCCTCATTGTTCCCATCTGGAAAATAAGGAGGGTAGGACTAAGGGAGTCAGAAGTTCCCTCAAATTCTAGATTGAGGATGCTGTGATCGCTGGACCAATTCCAGTGAGTGACATAAGTCACTGGCTCCTACTCCTTCCTTCCTTTATTCATTCAGCCAGCTATTAAGAAAAAATAGTTCCAGTGCTAGACCAGTGCCTTGCACCAGCAACTAATCTTGTTAATTGATGATGGTTTGATTGCTAACAAAAATCCAAGAATCACAGCTTTAGAACTGGAAGAACTCCTAGAAGCCATCAAATTCAATCTCTTCATCAGACAAATGAGGAAACTGAGGCAGACAAGTTTAGTGACTTGCCCAAGGTCACCCAGCTAGAAAGAATCTGAGACAGATTTGAACTCAGGTCTTTCTGAGTCCAAACCCAAAGCTCTGTGTACTGGGCCACCTGTCCATTCCAAGTTGGGGTAGGGAGATAAATAGGAAATAGAGAAGGAGAGTAAACATAGAGTCATTTTGGTGGAGAAAGGGAGGTGGGCTGGAAATCCCAAGAAATGTCCTACAGGAAGTAGTGACTGAATGAACTACACCTTGAAGGAAGTTTAAGGACTCCAGGAGGGATGCAGCTCGTTCCACTGTCATACAGCTTTGATCATTAGAAAGTTCTTCCTTCTACTGAGTTTGGATCAGACCCCACCCTCCACCATTGTTCCTATTTCTGTCCTCTCGGGCCAAGCAGAATGCTTTGCATCCCTTTTTCCCATGGTAGACCTTCTGATTAAGGAGCACAATGAGCATGCCCTCCCCTGCATGTTCTCTCAAACTATACAACCCTAGTTTCTTGGTCTGACTCTAAAGTAAGGCACTTTCTTTCCCATTCTGAGTGGCCAGGAGCCAGGAGGGCCTCCAGATTTTGAACGTTCCTCTTAAATTTGGTTTTTAAAACAAGACACAATACCCCAAATATAGCCTGACCTGATAAGATCCAGCTAATGGACCAAGTCTAGCCCTAGAACTTGCTCTCTTGAGAGTGGGAAAAAGCGCCAAGTTAGTCATTCCACCCACAACACAAAGTGGACCCAGCACCCTTGGACTCTAGGAACACTCTGAACCCAACTGTTCTGCTCAGGGGCTGACCTAACCATTTATTCCTGTGCTCACAGTTTGGGCAGTTCACAATAGGAGACTGCTCACATAGCATGACCCTGAACATATGACACAGAATCGGGGTGGGGGGATAGCATGGAATATAGTGGGAAGAGCCCTTGACTGGGAGTCAAAAAGCCTTGGTTTGGGTTTTCCCTCTTCTGTCATTTCCCCTCACTATAAAAATAAGGGGGCAAGCCTCCCGGCCTCTAAGATTCCTTCCCTCTTAGCATTTACCCTAAGATGCAAAGATCATCTCAATCTTCTCAGTTGTTTCTAAGTCCAGGAGTCTGCTTCTAGGCATATAGCTCTGCCCTTGCTTTAGGGACTGCAGATTTCAAAGTGAGGAAAAAAGTCTTTTTGGACTTTTGGCATTTGAGACTAAAATTCAAGAACAGGATCTGCCTCTGTCTTTGTCTCTCTATCTCTTTCGCTATCTGTTTTATATATTTCATACATATTATTACACATAATATGAATATATACATTTTTATTTTTTATTTTTCATATCAGAAATGAGAAATGGACAACAGAAATGACACTGACACTGACTATAATAATTTCATCCAGGTAATAAACCAATTGAAATGAACTGCTACAGTGAGAACACATCGTGACCATCAGATATCTAACTTACTTGCCCAATGAAGAGTGGTGGCTGGCAAAGGCAACACCAATGAGCCAGTAAAATCTTAAGAAGAAGGAAAATGCCCAGTTGATTATGATCAGTATTTTCTCATAAAACAGAGAGAAGCTACAGGAAATAAAACTAAAGAAAGTTGGGCAAGATGGACAATGAACTGTGCCCCCCCCCCAAATGAAAATGAGACAAAGGGCCAACCAGATGCATTCAGGAAAGAGCAAATCTCTCTTCGTGTCTCAAAGCTTCATGATAGCAAAGGTCCATCTTTTCAAAAGGGCGTTTTATTGTCACATGGGAACAAGACATGAAACACCACCACCTCCAAAGAACTAAAGGTAAGCATCACCCGAAGGACAATGGAAAGCAATTGGGTGGGTATGTGGAAGGTATGACATGTAACCAGTTGATGAGGAATTCTAAAGAAGGGCAAGAGTAAAAATGTCACCAAAGACTTGTATGATCGAGAAGAGAGGTCAGTCCTACAGCTAGAGCAGGGGATGGTATGTGGATGGATGGATGGATTACTTGAAACCTTAGAACTATCTTTGGTTCACCCTTTTCCATCACCCTACCCCAAATCCAATTATTGGCCCTCAAATACCCCAACCAATCTGTGACCTCATTGATTTGGGGAGTTTCCTCTGATGTGGACCACAACCCATCCTGGTCTTTCCAAAAGTGTCCCAGAGAAAGTCCATCCAATATATACCAGAAGCCTCGCTGGCTTTCCCCCAAGATTGTGAAGGTGCTGTTCGAGCACACTGACTTACCAGAATCACACAACTAGAAAACAGCTGAGGCCAAATTTGAACCTGGGTCTTGCTGCCTTCAATCTCAGTGTCTTGTAAACCACATTCCTCTCCAGAGGAAGAACTGTTAAAGTCAGATTGATGTGGATCAAAGCACACTATCTTTCACATCAGCATATTTAAGGCTTGTTTTGGGATTTGGGTTTTGTGGGAGTGTGCTCTTACAACAATGGCCAATATGGCAGTATATTTTGCATGACAACAAAAAAATGAAAAAAATCTAATATGGAAATATTTAACCAAATAAATATATAATAAAACATATATAATAAAAAAAGAAAAGAGCTTCACCTACTTTATCTCACTTTCTCCTCACAATAATCCTGGGAGGTAGTTGCTATTATTACCCCATTTTATAGATGATGAAACTGAGGCAGAGGTGAAATGGTTTGCCCAATGTCCCACAGCTAAGTGTCTTAGGCAGAATTCAGTTGAAACCAAGATTTTCTGACTCCATCCTCCATCCATACCTGCTCAGATCATCAGTAGGACCAGTAGGACCTTGGAAGGCACTAAAGGTGACATGGGCAAGGTCTGAGGTGGAGAGGCCACCTGGGAGTCAGGTGCTGAAGATATCTGAGATGGTGGATATCCTGGAGGAGGCCAGTGCTGAATCATAGCAACAAAATGAACTCCTAGGAAACCAACCACCTGGAGGGGAAGGGAGATTCAAGAATTATGCCAAAGCCAAGGCATTTATTTCCTATAGCCCTGTTACTCACAAGGAGCAGAAGAGCTGAGGACTCTTGTGAGTAATGAGGACAACCTGAGAGCCTTCACCTTCCTTAAAGCTTACAACCTGGGCAATGGACTCAGCTCTTCCTGCCTCAGGGTCTTTGGTGGTTCTTGGTCTCGTTTCTTTGTTGCTGGGCTGTGTGCCCCAACCATCAAGATACTGAGCTAAAACATGGCAGGGATATGTCCTCACTACCTTTTTCTTTGCCTCCCAAGTCATGACTGGGAGTTTATAGATTCTCCAATTGGTAGCCCATTCCCAAGTCTATCAGAATGGAGGGCCTCAAGACCACCTGGCCCAAGCTGGCCCAGAGCAAGCAAAGTGGATATTTCATTTTCTTAGAACCTGTTCTCACAGGATTCTATTGTATCTACCTTTCTTCTGAACACTTTGAAATCTGGGTTCTTGAAGTATAGGGAACAAGGGTAGAAACCACCAAGATGGGAAAGGAATAGCTGTGAAAAACACCTGGGAATTAAAAATGGCGGTGAACTCAACATGATTCAGCAATGTGACATAATAGCTAAAAGAATAAATGAGCTTGGGGCAACTAGGTGGTTCAGTGGGTAGTCAGGCTTAGAGAAGGGGGGTTCTGGGATCCAATATGGCCTCAGACACTTCCTATCTGTGTGACCTGTGTAGAGGGAGTTTCATCCCCTCCCCCTCCTGGATTGCCTTCAAGTCTCTCAGTAGATAGTTTCTTAGATCTTGTTGGCTCAGGGAGTATGGGTGCAGGGTGCAGAGGAAAGGCTTGGGGAGGCTTATCACTCAGGAGTCACCATCCAGTTTCAGGCTTTGTTTCCCCACCTCCCCTAGTCAGGATGAAACCTTTCCCCGCTTGTCACCCTTGGAACAATAGATCCAAGGAGAGGCAGACACTAGTGTGCTCCACCCCCCCAGCCCCCAATCTTCTTCCTGACCCCTCCCCACTTGAGAACCACACTTTATTGAGTCAATGCAATCCTCATAATGAACTGAACCGAAGGGGGTTGAACATACTTATTCTGAATGTAAACTCTTATGCCAAAGAGGACTGCCCCTTAATTGATGTTTTGTCAATGTGTCTGTCAATCATTTTTTGTTTTCTTCCTCTTTTCTCATCCCCATGTTGTTGTAATTCCTCCTTTGTAAAGTGCAATATGTTATGTACCTCTAGTCAGAATCTTTAAAGGTACAAGCTGGTTATGTGAAATGATTCATTGGGGAGACTAGGCATGTAAATCTGTGAGATTTCAACATGCTCGTCTTCCAATAGAATCACAGGGGGGATTGTGTAGCATTTTATTCCCTCCCCATCCTGTATTGCTTGATCTGGTTGATCCCATTTTGTGTGCCCACGCTGCATCCATCAACGTGAATAAAAGGGTATAGGTGTGACCCAACCTCTCTCTACTTCCCTGAACACGGTAGGGGAGATGGGCGGAGAATCGTGAGGAAAGATCTACATGTGGTCAGACTTAGAGTAGAGAAGAGACCTTAAATCTATGCCTGTCTGCTTTCTCTCTTTCAAGTGATTATTAATAAACTCTATGGAAATAAGTACCTGGAATTTTTAATTTAAATCTAATAGACCCTGGGCAAGTCACTTCACCCCCATTCCCTAGCCCTTACCATTCTTCTGCCTTGGAACCAATAAATAGTATGATTCTAAGAGTAAAGGGAAGGGTTAAAAAAGAAAGAAAGAAAATGATTTGGGCAAGTGTGTGAATGATCAACTGAAAGACGAGAGACTGGAAGCAGGAAGATCATTTCTGAAGGCCACTGTGATAGCCCAGGTGAGGGCAAATGATCTAGGGACACAGGAGCAGAGAGAAGAGGATGAGTGTGAGAGAGTGGTGGTGGGAGGGGATGCCTAGATGATGGGGAAGAGGGGCCAGGGAGGTCAAGGGAATGCCAAGGCTTCAAGGCCAGCAGGCATGGAGGAGGGCTGTGCTCACTGAGAACGCGCTCTTGGATGAGCTGGGAGGACGCCACGACGCACACGTGGTGGCTGGCTCCATCGCTCCGCACACTGCCCCAGTCACACTGCCATAGCGCGCTTACCTGAATGGCTTACTCATCTCCAAAGCCTGCTGCATCTCTTTGGCCTCTTCCTGCATCTGATCCTGCTTCGTGAAATGGCCCATGAAGTTGAAATGATCCACAGTGTATGGCCGATGGATAGAAGGTAAATACTCGATTCCCATTCGAGCCAAAAATTCTTGGTAAGTCACGTACCCCTTCTGAGTGGGGTCAAATCTGTGAAAAGAAAACTTGCCATCACTGTGCGAAGGAGATCCTGGGGGAGGCTGTGCGAGCGTGGCCTCTGTGGAGGAAGGGTCAGAGCTTGAGGAGGGGTCTTGGAAAAGGGGACGTCAGAGTTGGGAGGGGCTGTGGAGACCATAAGTCTGGCCTGGCTGTGTGATCCTGGGCAAGTCACCTGACCCCACTGCCTAGCCCTTACTGCTCTTCTGCCTTGAAATTAAGGCTAAGACAGAAGGTAAGGATTACTTTAAAAATAAAAAATTAAAAAAAAAGGAAGCTGCTTGCTACTTGTCCGGCTTATGAGAAGTATCGAAGGCAGATCTGAACCCGGGTTTCGAGACTCTAAGTCCAGCCGTCCAGCCACCACGCCAGGCCACAACTAAAGCTTGTAGCAGTGCTCTGAGATGTACATAGGAGAAGGCCCAAGAGAAAGTCCATTATTCAATTCTGTGATTCCATCGTTCCACCTAACATACTCAGAAGACAGAATGAAAAGGCCCAGCTGCTCATTCACTAACCACAGAGAAGATTCCATGTTAGAGGAAGGACTTCTAGAGGCAAAAAACCAAAAAGCACCCCTCCAGAATATTAAATACCATCAAAGCTCTAATAAGCAAACAAGCAGCCCTGGGTTCAAATTCCAGTTTAGACCTAAGAAATCCATTTACTATCTCTGAGACCTCAGGGAAGTCCTCGAGCTCCCTGGGTCTCATTTAGCCCCCCTGTAAAATAAGGAGAGGTGGCTCAAATTTAGAATAGAGTGCCAGGGAATCAGGAAGACCCGAGTTCAAATGCAGCCTCAGACACCAAGGAGCTGTGTGACCCTGGACAAGTCACTTGACCCCGTTGGCCTCAGTTTTCTTATTTGTAAAATGAGCTGGAGAAGGAAATCGCAAACGACTCCAATGTCTTTGCCAAGAATACCCTAAATGGGGTCACCAAGAGTCAGACATGACTGAAAAACAACAAAAGTGAAAAAAACAAAGCGATTAGACCAGATGCCCACCAAGGTCCCTGCGATCTCTCCATCTATGATTCTTGGATCTGATGAACTCGTGCCCTCTCTGGGTCTCAGTTTTCTAGTCTGTAAAATGAGCAAGCTGGACTGAATGACTCCTAAGATGCTTTCCACCACCAAGTCCTGCCATGAATGAGATCTGATTCAAGAACAGTAAGACTCCCTCTCTCTGTTTTGAGTGAAGGATCGGTTTCACAAAATCTGGAGGACAGACAGGAAGAGGAGGCTGAAAGACATTGGCTGGGCTCCTATCTCATTTCCCACTATTGAATTCTTCAGCATTCTACTCTATTCAAAATCACCATTTCTGGAGCATCTGATTTCCCATTATTATTCCAACAGAACGGAATGATTTCTACAAAATTCCAAAGGCAAACTGCCAATTTGCCTTTAAAAAAATAAAGGAAAAGTCTATTTTGTGGAAAGACCTTGGACGAAAGCCACGCATCCCTCTGGCAAGTTTCCCCAACACCCCAGGCCGGGCCAGTGGGTTCACTAAAGGACAACTTGATGTGACAGGACCACTCCGGCATCATCCGACCGACTTCCTGGGCAAGCCGTGGGGCTCCCCATGCTCCGTCGCCATCAGATCTGGCTGACATCCTGGCACGGCGGCCCAAGGTATGGAAACAGCCCCTCGCTGTCGTATGGACAGGATGAAGGCCAGAGTAAAAAGAATGCCAGGTCTAGAGACCCAGAACCCGGGTTTGGTTCTAACTCGGCCACTTAAAGCCCGGATGGCCATGGGCAGCCAGGTGGCTCAGTGGATAGAGAATCAGGTCTGGAAAGGGGAGAACCTGGGTTCAAATCTGAACTCAGATACTTCCTAGCTGGGCAAGTCACTTAACCCCAGTTGTCTAGCCCTCGCTGCCCTTCTGCCTTGGAGCCCATACTTGGTATTGATTCTAAGACAGGAGGTCAGGGGTTTTAAAAAACTGCGTGGCCTCGAACAAGTTGTTTAAGTTTGTGGGCCTCAGTTTCCTCCACTGTTCAATGAGGGGATTGGATTAGGTAGCCTCTCAGGTCCCTGGCAGCTCTAGTCTGTGATCCTAGAAACAAAGGGGTGTTAGTCAGTCAAGCATTTATGAAGCACCTCCTGCGTACACTGTGCTAGATATAGTTCCAGCTTCCATTTGGTCCTGGGAAACACATATGAACACACATAAGTAGATAGATAAATTCATGGTCATTTGGAGGAGGAGGAGGAGGAAGAGGAGGAGGAGGAAGAAGAGGAGGAGGAGAAGTAGAAGGAAGAGGAAAAGAAGGAGGAGGAAGAAGAGGAGGAAAGCCTCCTGTGAGGATGAAGAAGGAAGAACTTGCATCCAGGTCTCCAGTGAAAGCACCTTCTGGCGCCCACTCTTCAGTTTCTCCTGAATGACAATTGAGTGGAGCAGCAAATGGAGCTCACGACGTGGACTTAGGTGGCCCCAGATTCAGATCTCAGCTTTGCCTCGTTTCTCATAGGCATCCCCTGAAATCAGGGGCCATCTTGCTTTTCTCTTTGGATCCCTCAGTGTGTAGCCCAGTGCTTTGCACCAGCATGGAAAGCAGCTCATCACCTCGCTCCCCACACACTCCCAATGTGCACCCTGACTTTCTCTTGCCCCCCCCAGGGTTCCCCAAATCACTGTGCTTTCAAGGAGGGCAGGGCACCCACTCGGCCAGGGCTCACCTGTAGCAATCCCCAAACTCTTGATTTTCTACAGTAAAGAAGAAGAGTGCCTGGCTCCTGAGCACTGGCGGGGAAACTCCAAAAATGGGAGGTGGTTTGTTTTCTATTGAGGGTAGAAATTAAATATTTGAGGAAAGGGTGGTTTAATTTTATGTCTGGGCACAAAGGATGAAGATGGAAAGAAACAGCAGGCGCCAGTGGATCCATTCACAGTGCTCTCTTTGGTTATTCTGAGAGGAACAATATGGGCTGATCTAGCTTAAAATCATATTACTTCCCACCTACCCAATAAAATGCAAACACTTAAAGTCTGACATTCAAGGCCAATTGTACTCTGATGGCACTTGCATTTCCAATTACATTTTAGGAATCCTTTGATGGAATCAGAGTTATATCCTGGCTCTCAGTGAGCACTTCAGAGATCATGGAATTGAAAGACCCAGAACTCATCTTAGAGAGGCACTGAAGGTCCTAGAAGCAGCAAAGCCAAGATCTGAACCCAACCACCTCCTAATGCTCCTTCCTGCTGCTGCCTCAGTTTCTCCTCTTCTCACTCCAAATTGGACTTCCTGCTATCCTCTTGGGAGGCAACCTGAGAGCATCCCCCTCACAGCTTCCACTGCCAGCAACACTGCATTAATCTGGGTTGTTCCCAGAGCCTGAAATGCTCCCCCCCCCACCACCCAATTAACTGACTGACTCCCCCCCCCACCCCAGCCTGCTAAAATACTGCCATCCTTTAGGGCGGAGACCTTCTGAGTACCCTCCCTCTCCTATCTGTTCTTTAGAGCTGGCCCTTATGGGCACCCTTCTTCCTCCCTTTCCTGCCCATCCTTTAAGATTTATACCTCTTCCTCCCCTTTTCTGTCCATCTTGTAGGACTGGCACCTCTGGGTACCCCCATCCCCTTTCCCAAACTGCTCTCCATCACCAATGACCTTCCTTTCTGGTTCTGCGGTCTTCTTCCACCACCACCATTTGTGGAGAGAGAGAGGGCAGTTGGGGAGGGAAGAGGAAGGGAGGGATGTAGGAGTGCTGGAGGGAATGAGAGTTGTGCTTTCTCCTGCTGGGTCCTTCAAGCTCTCTCCGCTAGAGATGAAGTCTTTCCTTGGAGGCAATTAGGGCATTGGTAGAGATCTAGTAATTAACTGATTTTCTCAGGCAGGAGACCAGGAGATTAGGAGGGTGATACAGCTTTGGGCACAGAAAGGAAGCAGGGGGCATTGTGCAGGGGCAGTAAAGCAGTCAGGGTAACTCAGGGGAGTCCCAACTTACAGAGGGTACCTCGACCACAGCACTGGGGGTGGGGGAGCCTTTATTATTGGGTATTGGGTTTCCAGGTGTAATTATGAGGACCCCAGGGGAGCAAGGAGTGTTGAATCCAGCTTAGGCTCTGTGTATCCCCATGGCCTAGTACAGGGCTCTGTACACAGAAAGCATAATACCAAGGAGACTCTGAGGTCCAAAGGCTTGGATTCAAATCCTGTAACCTCCTTCTTGAACAACATGGCCCCTGAGCTCTCCTCCAGATGGAAATTGATAATCTTAGGATTAGTGGGCTTGTCCTTGGAATACCCTGATGGGCCCCTCCTCTGATATTACTTCATAACTATTTTTTGCTATCTTATATCTGTGTCCAGGCTAAATCCTCCTGGTGGAACCCTGGAGGGCAGAGACAGGCCCGTTTTGTTGGTTTTGTCTTTGTATTCCCATCATCTGGCACATAGTGAGCACTTTAGAAATGTTTCGTGGATGGGACAGGACCGGATTGAATTCCCTGCTCTAATTTAGCACCCTGACACATGGTGGAATATTCAGCAGAGCCAGCTCCCTGCCACCCCTAAGACTTCAAATGTCTTTTTTCTGTGGAAAATGGCTGGAAGACAAATAATCATTAGAATAGAGCCTCCTCAGAGAATCGGGAATTGGGGTGTCCCTCGATTGGGGAACGGCTAAACAAACTGTGGTCTATGATGATGTTGGAATACTATTGTGCTGTAAGGAATGGAGAGCAGGAGGATTCCAGAAAAAGCTGGAAAGACCTCCATGAACAGATGCAGAGTGAAACAGCAGAACCAGGAGAACATCGTACAGTCACAGCAATATTGTATGATGACCAACTGTGAGAACTCGACTCCTCCTCAGCCTGGGACAATCCTTAAAGACTAATGATGGGGAATACTATCCACCTCCAAAGAAAGAACTGCTGGAATCGGATGGATTGGATCAAAGCAGACTATCTTTCCCATCTGATAGTTTTATTTGGGGGTTTCGGTTCCGTATGAGTGTGCTCTCACAACAATGGCCAATATAGAAGTGGGTTTTGCACGATAATACATGTATGGCTCAGATCAAATTGTTTACCATCTCCAAGGGTAGGGAGGGAAGGAAATGGTTTGGATCTTATCAATTGGAAAACACGTCTTGAAAATGATTATTACATGTAACTGGGAAAACGAAATCTCTTTGAATTTTAAAAAATAGAGCCCACTTCTAAAGCAGCTCTCGAGGCTCGGGTATTGTGCATACTGAGCATAACTCAAACCCAGGCCCTATTGGTCCTGATCCTTTGGAAAATGAAAACTTAGGATCTTTTGTTTATTTAACAATTCCATGAATAAAGTTCCTAAATAGTCCATTCTGGTCCCCATCAGAGATGGGCAGCCGTGGCTGCTGAAGCCAAGAGCCCATCTGGTTCCAAATGGGAATTAAAGGGCCTTGATTCTGTTGCCAAGATCTCAGGCTCCATCACAAAATATTGGGTGGAATATGGAGAAAAATTCAATATGTCAGGCCTTTAAGGGTTACCTGCACCCACGGCCCTCCTCCCAAATCCACCACTGTCAGTGCCGGGGCTGGGTGCTTCTGATTCAGAGGCATGGGCACATTCATTCTCATAGCCATCATGGTCACGACTTCCCAATGACAGGGCATGAAAGCCCCGGCATCTGCCCCTTCCTAAGTGTCCGTGTGACTTTGGGCATCTCGGAGAGCTTCCTCCCCTGTACAATTATGGGATGATGCTTCTATTCTCCACAGTCTGTTCAGGAGAGAAATGGGAGGGAGCTTGGGGAGTCCTTCCACTACATTGTGGTGCAAAGGAGAGGGCTCTGGGTTTGGGGTCAGACGAGCCGAGTTTGACCCCTGGCCAGCCTCTCGCTTGTATACCACATGACCGGGACCCTCTCCCCCTCCTTAATCTCTCTAGGTCTCAGTCTTCTCCTCTGCAAAGTGAGGAGGAGAGACTCGGTGGCCTCCATGTTCCCTTCCACCTCTTTATCTATGATCCTAGGACCAGAAGCATAGACAGAAGTGAAGAAAAGGGGCAAAAGGGCAGGTTTCAATTTAGGGATGAGGACAGGAAAAAACTTGCTGACAACTGGATTTGTCCCCACGTGGCCTGGTCTGCCTCGGGAGCCAGGGGCTCCCCTCCCCTACAAGTCTTCAAACAAAGGCTGGACAGTGACTTCCCTGGTGAGGGGAGCTGTAGGGAGGCCCAGGGTCAGACGGGGATTGAACCAGAAGCTCTACTAAAACATGGCACGGCCTGTGCTGATGGATGAATTCATGGCTCCTTGGAATAACAAAAATCAATCACCAGGATTCACGGGGCACCTCGAGATCTAAAGAACTTTTACCCATATTGTCTCATTTGACAACGCCTCACAACAACCTAGAAAGGAAGGGCTCCTTCTCTTTGCCCACGTAGGACAACTGAGGCGGACATCAGCTAAGTGACTTGCCCAGGGTGTGCCACACATGCCACCGCCAAGACTCAGACCCAGGAACAGAGATCCATAGCACTTATGGCAAGCCTCCGGCCTCAGGGAGCCTTCAGACTAGGGGGAAAAATCATCTTCACTTCATTCATTAAACAAACTTTTATCAAGGGTCCCTCCAGCCCAAGGACACCCTTGGGAGCTACACCCTGAGGAGAGACCAACAATCAGCGGCACCCGGGGCAGGCACACACCGTGGCATCTAGCGGAACCCCATCCTGTTACATAAGAGGAAACTGAGGCCAAAAGAGAAGCGACTTGCTGACAACCCCACGGCTTCCAACCAGAGCTCTTTCCCCGACTCCGGCTGTTTCCCGGCAGAGTCAGGGCTGGAGGACACCAAGATGGTGGTGCCACCTTTGTGGGAGATCCTAGAAGGCTTCCTTCACGGGGACACGGAGCGCAGTTGTGCCCATGGCACCTTGGAGGGGGAAGCCCCGGAGAAGCAGAGACCCCTGGGTGCTCCGCGGTGGCTCCCTGGTTGGCCCTCATTACCTCGTCAGTAGCTTTCAGACAGTCCGAACCTTCCTATCTTCTGATCAGCCAGTTGGACTGCTGATTGTAATTAAAGGGAGGCAAACGAAGGAGCAGTCTAATTGGGCCCAGGGTTGGAGCCAAAGAGGAGACAACAGAAAAGGGGTGTGAAAGAGTGTCACACCGCCGGGCTAAATTAGAACTGCAGCAGCCCACTTGTTTCAAAATGCAGCCAACATTTTAGCCTCGCCTGGGAGAACGGGGAGGAAAAATAAGAAGGTACACGGACAGCCCAGAGAGCAGATGACTCAGGGGGTGGCAGGGCAGGCGGGCAAATCACTCCTGCCGGAGTCAGTCTCTTCACCCGTAAAACCAGCTCCCACTTGACAACCTCCAGGTCTCTCCCAGCTTTAACCCCCCCAAACCCTTCCTGGCGTCGGGCCTCGAAGTCAGCCAGCAGACGGAGCCCCATTTGCTGCTCGCCCTTCGCTTTGAAGACACCCCAGAGCGGTGGCTCGACTAGACCGTGGTTTGGATTCCAGCGAGGCAGAGAGGCACAAAGTCGTCAAAGTCCAGGGCGGGTCAAGACGATGCCGCGGGGGGTCGTGGCGTCCTGGACGTTTGGCCGAGCTCCAAGCGCCCCGCAGAGCCCTGCTCCAGCCGCCTTCGTGTCCTCATCCTTCCGCCGGGCTGTCCTCCCAGGCCGGGTAAGCACCCCCTGCCTCCCTGATGCTTCGAGGCCTCTCCTTTGTCCTCCGCTTGGCTCAGCCGGTCTGGTGAGATGGCTTTGGGCATGGGGCCGCTGTGCATGCTCCGGCTCCTTGGAGCCACGGATGACAGCTGCGTGAGCACCGGAGGCAGACAAGCAGCCCCAAAAGCGGGGCAGCAAGCCCGAGGGGCAGATCTTCCCTGAACACGTCCCTGAGGGCCCACTATGTACCAGGCTAATGAAGAAATGCCAAGACATGGTCCTGCCTGCCCTCGGGGAGCTCACACTCCCCTGGAGAAATGATGAGTGCCTGGCAGAGCCCCGCAGAGGGCAGGGAAGGGACGGCTAAAGAACGTTCCCCAACCAGGAGGTGGGAGGCCCAGGTGGGAGAACAGACTCTGCTTCTGAAGGACGATACAGTCCGTGCTTGTTGACTCTCAGAAACTTCTTCCAGAGGAGAGTGATGAGGCCAGACCAAATGGCCATCAGGGTGTCTTCTGGATCGAATGTTCTCGCAGTACACGCGGTTACAAAGCACTTTCCTCCCAACAGCTCAATGGGCCTGGGAGCTCAACGCTTGTTATCTGAGTTTGTGTAGGAGGAAAAAGAGGCTGAATTCTCCCACATAAGAGTCTGTGCCGAGAGGGGAGCCCGTTCTCCCAGCTCCACACTCATTCCACCACGTTGGTCCTATGGTGGAGGCCTGCTCAGCCCCCTCTCTGCTAGCCCCAACATTCTCTGTTCTGTGATGGAAATCGTTTTAATTATTTGGGCCTCGACCACTCCTCCTGCAAATTTAGCCTCATCTGTTCAAAATCCATTCTCGAGGTGTGAAAATTGACTTAGAGCTTTGGAGGAAGTGCCTCCACTGTCCCTGCCTCCTCGGCAACATTCTTGGCAAATTCTCCTCAACTGGCCCCTTTGTCAATTCTCTCAACGTCATTGAATTTGTAACTTGACTTAGTTTACCTGTAAAGTTTGTTTTCTTGGGGGAGGTGTGAGAGAATGGCTCTGTTTAACTTTTATGACATTAAAGGAGGTGAGGATTGATGGATCTAGCTTCTCTTTCCCTTTTACGGCCTAACGGGGATGTATAAGACTGCAGGACGTACAAGAATGATCTCTGGGTCAGTCTGCCATCTTTTTGCCTATAAGAGGACTTCTGAGAGTCCTTATCAGGGCCAGGTTTCCTCTGAGGAGTGAGCCTAGGCGTGAGAAAAACAGTACAAGCTACATTTCTGCTTCTGAAATGTATGCATCGACTTGGCAGCCACATTACCGAGCAGATTTCTCTTGTACCATAAGGCACGTCTCGGCTCTAATAGTCCATGTTCTAAGGGGCTGCCTGGTTCTGTTGTAAAGGAGTCAATATTCCGTTATAACGTTTGCAAGACTAATATGAATACCAAAGAGACTGGAATGTGACATATACTCGTGGTGCCTGTAAAGGCTGGTCCCACTTTGGAGGCAAACGTAAAATGTCAGAGTTGGTGGGGAGCTTAGAACAGGGAATGTCAGAGCTGGGAGAAGCCTTGGGACAGGGAAGGGCAGAAGCAGAGGAGGACGGGGAGATCTTGGGACAGGGAAGGGCAGAACTGGGAGGGAGCTTATGATACATAATGTAACATGTCTGGCAAGATGATGACCTCTGAGCCCCAAACCCCCTCGATTTTACAGAGAAGGTAACTGAGGCCAGAAAGACTTCCCGCTCTCCCATAGGTGGATAGAGGCAGTGCTGGGAGGTTTGCTGACTTCTCAGACTCTATTCTTGTTTCTAGATTATTCCTCTTCAGACGACTCCCATTGATGGAGCCCCTTATATGGGGCTACATCTACTTGAAAGAGCTCTGCGGACCCGGGGAGATTTCTATGTAAGGACAGGACACAAACGCCATTAACCACATACATGCACTTACACGTATGCCGAGAAGATTCCTATCTGCACATGCTCCATAAGACCAGTGAAATCACATTATCTGGCCCAGATCTGTCTGGAGCTCTAACTATCTCTAGCTCCCTAGGGACCCTGATGCTAGCTATGGAGCAAAAGCTAATAATACCCATTCGCTATGGTGACAAGTTGCCTGAAACAGTTAGAATGCAGAAGGTCTAGCATGAGAATCCCCTTACCTTATCCAGAGCTTTTCAAATTCCCTTGGCGTAATAGGAATATCAAACCCATACAGAGCGTTCCGTATGTCCCTCCGCCGCAGAATGCCATTGCCCTCATTGTCAGTTTCTAGAAAATTCTATAATAAGAAAAGGGTTTGTTAAGTCAGAACTCAGAAGAACAAATGTGATTCAGAGATCTTTTTCAGAGAAATATAAATATAAATGCACAACATGCCAAAAAACGGAAACTGCATCTACTTTCTTTGTTAATTGTTAAGAATAAACTTTAGGAACAATTTTAAACATGTTCATTCTCTGGGGGAATCTTCCCATTCCAACATTCTAGAATTCTCAGGCTCTAGGACCCCAAGATTCTAGGAACCCGAGGTTCTAAGACTCTAAGATATAATCTTCCCCATGTCTAGAACTCTGGGGTCTGGACCCACTCAACAACTTCTTCGAAAAAATACTAAGTAGTAAAGTCGAAGCAGATTGGTCTCATAGCCACTGGGTGGGGGTGGGGGAGCTCAATTTCTGGAAATGGCCGTCCCCCACATTCAACTTCCCTTCACCAACCTGACCATCACAAGGCATCTATGTTCAAAACAAACCCATTCCTACTTGAGAACTGATGAGTCATGAAGTTGGAACTGAACGTAGTCCAAAAAGCTGGTCGTTTCCCAGCTCAGTCAGCTAAGCAACATTTATTAGGCACCTTCTACATACCAGGCACTGTGCTAAGTAAGCTCTGAAGACACCAAGAAGAGCAGAGAATATTCAGAGCATGTGAAGGCCCCCTCGAGGGGGAATGTCTCGCCCAAGACCACCCAACCCAACACAACCCCTAAGCTTTAAGATGCTGCTTGAGCCCTATGCCACATGCTTCCTCCATTCCTCCCCTGGTAGCTTCTTCCTCCTCACTGAGCCACTGCTGGCAAAAAGAGCGTGATAAGAGGTCCCACTAGCTAGCAGACTCTCGTTATTGGGACCAAAAAAAGGCATTGAGTTGTCACTGTTCCGTGGGGTGGCTGCCATGGTCAAAAAGGCAGAAAAATACAGCCTTGAATGATTGGAACCTCAGGAAAAGAAAGTCATTTGCACCTCAGTGTGTCTGCAGCTGATAGGATGCAATCACTTCTCCCATTTCTCTGCTATTTGATTTTACAAAGCAATTTTTTTCCCAATCCTGTGAGGTGAGTACTGCAAGAGTTATTGAGAAAGCCTGAGGGGAAGTAGCAAATGCACTGGACTTGCAGTCAGAGGAGCTTGATTCAAATTCTCCCTCAAGCACTGGTTTGCTGGGAACCATTTTACCTTGGTTTTTCTCATCTGCAAAATGGGGTTGATGATACCTGCCCTTCCAAATTCACATAGATATCGTGAAAAGAACACTGAAAGTGCAATCAAAATGGGAGGGGTAGCAGATAACGTAAGTGGAGCTGGAAAAGAGGTTTGCTGAGGAGTCATGCAGCTAGCAATGTCAGAGCCGAGCTTCAAGCCTGAGTCTCTCCTGACTCTTCAGATGCCAGGCTTGGGCCCGGCCTCTTGTGGACACCAGACCTCCTACAAACACCGGCCACCGCCAGCACCTGCTCAATGACGGCTCTCCAGGGCTGGAGCAAGAGGAAATAGCTTCAGCAGGGCTGGGTCTAGTCCTTCTGAGGTAGCCCTTGGCTATGGGGGCTCCAGGGAGCCTAGATCTAAAGCTCGAATAAATTGTTAGGGTCCTTGACTCCACTGGCTTCCTTCTACAGATAAGTGAGGCTGGAGATCATTCTCTGGGAGCTCTCCTCTCCCCTTGGTCTTGGTCTCCCACTAGCTTCCTCTTTGTCACCATCTTCCTGGTTAAGACCAACCTCTCCAGACATTCCCTAAATTCCAGGTCCTCCCATCTCATCTCCAACATCTCCTTATCTATCAGCTCCTTCCCACAAACAAACCCAAGTCTCCTCCATCCCTCCTGGGATCTCCTCATCCCCACCAACCTTCTCCTTCTCTCCTCCCCTTCTCAGCCAAACCCCTTGAGAAAGAACGAACAGCATTTCCCCTTCTTCTCTCACTCTTCCAAGACCTCTGACATCACCATTAAACTCAAGGTGGCCTCTCTCCATAAAGGACAAAATCTAAAGCCCTTTCCCCAATCCTCACATGAGAAGGGAATTTTGTGTTTTGATCTGATCAATCAGAGATTTAGACTTTCCCTTCCATTTGTTCTGAATTTGGGTCAATCAGGGACCAGGGAATTGATCCCACAGGCACTGCCCCCCTGGGTGGTGCCAGGCTAATTGAGGAACTGTGATTTGGTTCCTGGGGTTGGGGGTTATTTCCTGAGACTGAGATTCTGAGACAGACCATGGGGTGTTAGCTTTACCTCCTTCCTCCATTTTCCTCTCTCACCATCTTTACCTTGCTATTATAAAGCTACTATCAAGCCTTGTGACTTAAGAGTTAATTTCTATATTTGTCAAACCCATTCTAACCATTACACTCACTTTTACTGACCTCCCTGAAGCCTTGTTCTCTGAGGCTGCTCTCTTCTCTCTGCATTTGGGTCACTCTGCTCTCCCTCCGACCTGTCTGATCATGCCTTCTGAGGTTCCTCTGCTGCGTCTTCATCCATGACATGCCCACTAACTGTGGGCTGTCCCTCAAGACTCCCTCCTGAGGCGTCTCCACTTTCTCTCTACACGGTTTCACTTGGGGAATCTCATCAACAACCATGAATTCCATTTTCATCTCTATTCAGATTTCAGATGAATGTCAAGCTCTATTTATCTAGGACTGGCCTCTCTCCGGAGCTCCACATTCCTACATTATCAACTGCCCGCTCAATATCTCAACCATCTCCTAGGCAAGTCCAAAAGAGAACTCATTAATTCCTCCTCCCCAGCCCAAGCTTCTTCCCAACTTCAGGTTACCACCCTCCTTCATCCTGGAGGTCATCTTTGACCCTCCTCTCCCTCAGGCCACATCCAATCACTTCTCAAATCCAGCCCTTTCTTCTCTGGATTCCCCCAGCCACATGGGCTTCCTAGATCATGATGGAGTCCTTGAATATTTAAAGCTCTTCACTAGGAAGCTCCTTCCCCCATTTCCACTCTCTCCTGCTTCTCACCCTTCCATAAATTCTGTGGTACATCCTGTGTGCCCTCCATGCTCCTCACCTGTGACACTTCTTCCCATCTCTCTGCCTTTTCTGGGGCTGTTCCACATGTATGACATGCCTTCCTTCCAGCTTCCAACTCTTAGAATCTCAGGCTCCTGGGTATTGAGGTGGCACAGTGCACAGAGCACCAGCCTGCAGACAGGAAGTTTGGTCCTCCAAAGTTCAAACCTAGCCTCGGACACATGCTAGCTGTATGTATGACCCTGGGCAAGTCACTTAACCTTGTTTGCCTCCCAAAAGATTCTCAGGTTCCCTTTAAGGTTTAGTCCAAATACAACCTTCTTTCCTGGAATCTCCCCCAGAGGCTGGTGTCTGTTCCTCCAGGATTATCTTCCACCTATTCTGTAAATTGCTTCTGATGTCTGGATATTAGCTCTCCATCAGAAAAGGAGCTCCCTGAAGGGAAGATCTGCTTGGTTTTGTTGCTTATGTCCTTAGACGATGCTGGGCACAGTGAGGTTTTTTTTCCCCCAAATATACCCTTGCTTTCCATCTTAGAATGGATACTGTGTGCCAGTTCCAGGGCAGAAGAGCAGTAAGGACTGCAGGCAGTGGAGGTTAGTGACTTGCCCAGGATCACCCAGGTAGGAAGTATCTGAGATTAGATTTGAACTCAGGACCTCCTGTTTCCAGGTCTGGCTCTCAATCCACTGAGCCACTTAGCTGCCCCTGAGTTCATCCTTAATAAAGATTCACTGATCACCTGGCTGCGATTACTGTTGTCTATGAGGAAGGAGACTTGGAAAAGAGGGCTTAGACTCACTCTACGTAACTTCTGAGGGTAGAGTTCAGAGCAATAGAGCGAAGGAGTGAAGGTACAAGGAGGCATCTGGATGGGCTGCCTCACTGTCAGACCTGCTCAGTGGAAGAATGAGCAGTTTCAGATAGCCCCTAGCAGTGGTCAAAGAGCAGCCGCATGATCCCTTGGGTATTCTGCAGAGGGACTTCACCATTCACAAAGCAGGGGGGGTGGGTGACCCCAGAGCTCCTGGCCACCTCCGGGAGTAGACAAGTCCACAGGTTCATTTTTTCAGAGCGATGAGACATAGACCCCAAAAGCCTCTGAAGAATGGAAAATGACTTCAATTCTGCATTCTTCCAAGTGAACTATGCTGCCCTCCCTTCTACTTATAACATGGTCCCTTTCTGGACTAACCTGGGGGCTTAGCCGCTATTTATAATGTTGTTTCTATGGGGAAGTGAGTTCCAAGTTCCCAACAACCAACTTGCAAATTAATTTTTGGAACACGGCCCATTTGCAAGTTGGGGAGAATAGTTACTGCATGAGCAAGGAAAACTAAAATTACTTTTGTTTTATTCAATATCTTTAATAATAAGTAAATGGTGCTTGGTTTTCCCAAATGCCCTGAGACTGGTTAAAGCCTCCAACTTCCAGAAAGGCAACTCCTCAGTCAATTAAGACTTCAAATCCAGAGAACCAGAGACTCACAGAAAAGTAGGAGAGAAGAATAAGAAGTGTACTAAGCTTGGAGCCTACAGAGACCTGAGTTCAAATTCTGCCTTTGGCATTTACTAGCTGGGGAACTATGAATCAATTCAATTCTCTGAAACTCAGTTTCCTTATCTGTAAAATGAAAAGGTTGTACTCATGACCTCAGAGATTCCTTCTAGCCCTTCCTCCCATAACTATTGTCCCCATTTTGAAGGGTATGCCAGGACATTTCATGACTAGGGTTCAGCTCCAGAATTCACAGAGACAAAAATGGAAATTGCCATCTGATTCGAAATGGAGAATTTTCCATTTGGCTCACAAACACTATGAAGATTCACACTGAGGGCGTAGGAGCCAATCTCGACTATTTCAACAGCTCAGTCAGTGAAACACTTCCACAGAAACTGTTCCAAGTTTCAGCTGACAGTGCCTCACTGAGTTCAATTCAGCAGACCCTTAATTCAGGGCTTCCAAGGATCTTATCTCTAAGAGCCCACCTCTTGCCATTTTTCTCTTGCTATATTCCATCTCCCACCCCTGTATCTTTGCACTGACTATTCCCCAAGCTTGAAATGTCCTCCCCTCATCTCCTCCTCATAGAGCCTTTCTCTTCCTTTAAGACACACTCATCATCCAGGGGAAAGTATGGGCATTCAACAAAATTGAAGAATTCCAAGTTTTTGCACAAAAGAGACCAGGACTCAATGGAAACTTTGACACTCAACCACAAAAATCAAGAGAAAGATGAAAAGGTAAATAAGAAACAGAGGGAGAAGAAAGAAAACTCATAATCTTTTAAGCTTGACTCTTTAAGGGCGTAAATAAGATCTAATTATCTGTATTACTAGGTGGAGAAATGCTATGTATAATTCTCTGTAGTGAACTCTATACACTATTATAATATTCACTATTATAGCAACCAGAAGAATAATTCATAGGGAGAGGACAGGATACTAAATGGTCTAAGATGACATGGGGGGTGGGAAAAAGGGG